>NW_026623301.1:2581779-2586136 GCF_030028575.1 Malurus melanocephalus | reverse complement strand
TAACTGGCTTTTTAAGAGATCTGTGAACAGTAATAATCCAGGACACATGAGTCTCACATCACATTTTCAGTAAACACCAATTTTCAGCCCTACCTGGGGCTGTGAGGCTCACTGCTCAGCTGTAAGAGCTGAGTAAAAATGATGGCTGTGGCTGCTGGCAGAGTTCAAGGGGAAAAGGAGGATCCAGCTCCATCTATTACTTGTGTTGGCACTGCTGACTGCAGGACTGCAGTGTAACTTTCGGTGCCCATGTCAAGACAGAGGACAGCAAGACAAGGACCAAAAGCCCTGAAGACCAGAAGACTCTGGTTTGAACATCATCGACTTGCAAACTATTTCTCTGCAAGCTCTCAGTTCCCTTCACCTGTTGAAAGCATTTAGGAACCAGCACGCTAATGAATGTTGCAGGGGAGGGAACTCCAGCATCTGCACAGGGCTCTGGGCRGATCGGTCCATGCTTAAAATCTGTCACATCATAGAGGTACATGAGGGAATTTTGCTCAAGGATTTGAAAAAGTATTATTGACATAAAACATTGCAACCTCTGGGTTTGTAGCAGTTTTACAAATCACAGAATCACGGAATATGCCACGTTAGAAGAGACCCACAAGGATCATGAARTCCAACTTTTARCCCTTTACAGGACCATCCCCAAATTAGCTTAAAATATTACTGAAAGAARCCTCTGCTCATTATTTATGACCCTTTTCACAGAACAGTAGAAAGGTTGGTGAGATGGAGGTGGCAGATTTCCTCACAAAAGAGGGATGGAGATAGTGTTTTAGGAATATGACTGCTCTGAAGAATCACTACAATATATACTTTCTATGTGTTCTACAATATTAGAAAGTGCAGTGGAAGATGGGCTTATGTATTTTTTACTGTTGTTCTTTGGAATGCTGAATAAAA
This sequence comes from Malurus melanocephalus, assembly GCF_030028575.1. Taxonomy (NCBI): domain Eukaryota; kingdom Metazoa; phylum Chordata; class Aves; order Passeriformes; family Maluridae; genus Malurus; species Malurus melanocephalus. Next base: position 2,585,227 of record NW_026623301.1, on the reverse strand, counting down.
TAGAGTCAACAAAGACAGCATCATTTTTTAAGCACAGGCACTATTAGAGCAGTGCACTGAAACAAGGTTCTSTTCTGAAATAGCCACTTACTGTCAAGTTAAAACCATGTGAGTGAAACAGTGGGACCATGGAATTATGCAGACTCTCTCCATGCATCCTTCAGTTGCAGAGGAGAAAAAGAGCAGAAAACTTCAGATTCTCCTGAGAATCTGAAGAAAACACTGGGGAAGCCACTCCTGCCCACAGGGGTATTGAAATCTACTCTTTCCTTCTAAGATCGAGTATCCAATGCTGGTTTTTTTTCCTTTTCTTTTTTCTTTTTTTTTTTTTTTTTTAATATTATGCAGCATCTCATCAGCCTTTTGGGAAAAAGAAACTGTGTGCATTTTTCTAAGGTCTATAGTATCATGCAGCATTTTCTAGAATGTTACTTCTTGGTTACATTAAAAGCTATTTGTTGCCACAGTAAGTTAAAGGTAATTCTACAATACTAGTRTTAGAAATAGGATTCCAGGTGTGCCATATCTCATGTCAGAGCATATTAGATAGTCTCAAATCCCGACCAACTAGCTACAGAAACTGTGTACAATTTATGTATCTACATATGGATATATTTGCTGTCTATATATGTACACCTGCAAGATCTATTTCAGTCATTGATTTTAAAAAAAGAAAATCTTGTCCACTCTGATTCAGGTTTTTTTTCTTGCTAAAGACTGAATAATGGGAAAACAATGTTTTGGGATGTCCAAAAGCAGCATCTATACTCCTGAGTGCTTGATACAGGTATCAAGGCTTACATMATAGAATTGTAAAAGGATTTAGGTTGGAAGGGATGTTAAAGATCATAGAATCATGGAATAGTTTGGCCTGGAAGGGACCTCTKSAGGCCRTCYAATTCAAGCCCCACTGCAATGAGCAGGATCAAGTAGATCAGGCTGCTCAGAGCACCATCCAAGCTGACCCTGAATGTTTCCAGGGATGGTGCATCCAACCTCCTCTCCAGGCAACCTGTGYCAGAGTTTCACAGCCCCCAGAGCACATATAATAGCATTAGGTGCCTATACATAGCTGGACAAGTTCTGCCCATCTCCATGGTAGAGGAAGACTTGTCCCAATTCTTCCTTTTTCTTTTAGGCTATACATTCATGTTGTAGGGAATCAAACACTCAAGAATGGGATMATATTTTTCTACTGATTGTTAATGTGAAAGAATAAATTAGAACWTTTAATTTCCATTTTAAATCAGTGGGTTTAAGTGTGAAAGTAACTTTTTTATATTAGATAAAGACTTTTTAATCCTTAAGTAATGTTTCAAAAGAGAAGACTGAAAAGTATGTCAGCTAAAATCATGCAGAACAAGATGCTGACAATAGGAGCTGAAGGCATAGAGCAATGAGCAACTTCCTGAGACTGAGAACTAATCAGGTCATCATCTGCTTAGCCCACGAAAGCAGAAATTAGGCTTACTCACATAGTTATGGTTTTCTTTTTCAGTAACACTACTCCGAAGAAGTTTGACTTTGACTCCTGCTAGTTATTCCTTCCAGGACACAGCATTTGGCTTGTTTCACAAAATGTTATAAAATGCCTTGCTAGTTAAGGATGTTCATAGTCCATGTTTGGACAGGGATGGTTGTGCAACTGTGCCTTTACCTGTGACACAGAGGCCCATGCCACAGTGACTGGTGCCAGTGAGGACCCACGAGTTCCCTTGTCTCTGCTGGAACATTCCAGCTGCAAGTAACATGTAAAGTTAAGTACTTGTTGCTCCAAGGTGAAGCTTACCTGATTTTCAAGTTTATGCCTTGTATGATAGAACATCTAGGACTGGAAGAGACCCGTAAGGCTCATCGTGTGTGACTGTATCTGTGTGTGTCTGTAGTTGGAGTTGCAGACACGGCATGCCCTTTAGGAGGTGTGCCATTAAATATTTTTAAACAAATATATGAATGGAAAAGTATGAACAGTTCCTTGCTAACAGAGTGCATATTTTCTACTTTGCTCTACTGCCAAATATTTCAGTRATSTTCCCACTTGCATTCTTCAGAGCCACATATGAAGAACACCTCATTGTTGCAGACAATTTCAACAAATATATAGCAAAGGATTTCCTGCCATATTAGGTTACATTAAGTTACATAAAAGTAGACGAGGAAATTCAAAGAGATCTGTTAACCATACAAGCATGGTGGTATCCAATTTTGAAGCCTCTTTTCATATTTCTTTTCAGCTATCGACTTGAATCAGTGTGACTCATCTTCCTGAAGTCACTTACAAGTCATTTTGAAATTTCCACTACTTTCTTAAGGCAATAAGTGAAAGAATCTGTCTGTTGTAATGGGAGGATCAAYAAGTCTTGCTAAAGCTTTTCAGCTGGTTCTCACATAGAATGAGTTCTTTGGATGTAGAACAATGGAGACAGYTCCTAGGTACTTCATCTGCTCTCACAGTTTTAAAAATTGCAAATACTCTCTGAAAGTGTGCTTGTATTTTGTTAAGTAATTTCACTCAGGTTCTTTCAGTGAAATGTGCCACATACCCCTCAAGGCAGGAAGAACAGCTGTGTGTTTTTTTGTGGACTTAAATAGATGAATGAAAGTGCAAACACCCTCCACACGTATGGAATTTGGATTCTTCTTGCTAAGAAACTTTTTACCCTTGGGAGGGAAAAAAAACCCAGCAAAATCTTGCTTATGCTCCAAAGTCCACACTGCATAAGGTGCATACTGACAGAAAAGAAAGATTGTCACATTCCTTACTTGATGAACATTTGAGAACTTCAGTGTGTAACCAGGAAATTCTTCCCTTAGAGCTAACAGTATAAATACATTCTTATTTCAGTGAACGTAGTTCTAACAGGACTAGGATGTGTGGCCAGGTGGATAATAYGTTGACTTAATGAAGATTACAAATAAGGATTAAATCTCTATTTCACGTAACGTGGCTTGTTTTTTTGCATATTATTTTCTGATCTAATACCACATTAAATCTTAATGTATTGATGCACAATGTAACAGACTTGATGTTTGTATTTGAGATACATGCCTAYTTGAGAAACTTGCTTTGTGACTTTGCAAGAGATTAATTATACAGTGGCAGAGCTGTAAATTCTGGCAAGCTGGACATCTTCACACATTACACACAACACAGGATAATAAATGACTCATTTTACTGCAATGAATTCTTATTAAAATTAAATGAATTTTYATTAAAAACCACCAGAACAAGAAAACCAATCCTTGGAGGTTTGGCAKTGTCAGCCTCCAGACAAAATGTTGAAATTTGTTGAAACCAAATGTTGTGGGAGTATACAGGGATAATGCTGATGTTGTTACCTATCTCAAAACCCTTTTGATGATGTCTCACTGTGAAATAACATGAAGTGCCGGCCAACTGCATGTTCCCCACTGTTTAGATGCAGTCACAATTTTCTTTGATTTTTTT
>NW_026623301.1:2535210-2580935 GCF_030028575.1 Malurus melanocephalus | reverse complement strand
GTCTCCTGTCTGCATATTTTGCATTGTGTATGCAAAACAATTTAATTGTTCGTGCTTGTGTACAATTGCTTTCTATGGCCATTTATTACTATTACTTTTTGAGATTTTGGCTACCGAGCAGACAGCTGGTTGACTACTGTTCTAGACTTTTACATATCATAGATGTTACACATTTCTTTTACCACCTCTCAGCTGGACTGTAATTTGACTTTAGAAAAATGTAACTCAGATTATTCAGGATCTGATGAAAGATCACATCTGGCTCTTCAAATGCCTCTGTGAAGACACCTCTCAGTGCCCATGCACATAGATATTCATGGCTCCCATGCTTCTGTGTTGCAGGCTGAATAGAAAACTTTTAATGCTACTGGCAAGAGTAGGCTTGGATGATGGGCCAAACAAAAGAATTTGCAGTCACTGTTCCTCTGGTGTTGTTAAGTGGGGGAACTTSAAGCACTATCTTGTTTATTTTCAAATTCTTGCAACTTCTACATGTAAACTTACACTCCTATCAATAGTATTTTAATTGAAAAAAAAACCCAAAACTTTTATTCTCTTCAAGCTGCTCAAAAATATTTTTTTTCCTGGATTTCATGTAATTATAAGAAATTCAAACAAATACCTTCTACGCATTCCCTTAAAGCCTGTGTGCATTCCTTCTTACTTCTCAAATATTTATATGGCAGTTACAGCAGCAGGAAAAGTTGGGAAACCACATAATTTTTGTCACATTCTTACTTGCTTGCATAAGGTTCTTTATAACAAAACAACAACCAAAAAACCAACCAAACAAAACAAAAAAAAAAACCCAAACAAAAAGCCCCGAAACGTAGCTAGCAGTGGGTAAGCATTTTTTTTATGTAAAAATGGGTAACTACCTGTACTTCGAACAAGTTCCTTGGCACAACTGGGCTGCGAACCCAGAGGGTAGGATGAAGTGAGTCAGAAGGCGCAGCCTTTAATGAAAGAGTGGGTGCGGGTGGCACGGGCAGAGTGACCTCGTAGCACAAAGGTGCAGCCGCACCCCGACGCGGCCACACCTCCCCTGGTTTGCAGAGCTGGCGCGGCTGCCGAGCGGGGCTGTGCRGGCTCGCTCTCCATCCCCTTGGACACCAGGGCCAGCGGGCACTGAAATGCTGGCATGGTTCCCTCCATAGGGGCAGCTTCCAACAAATCCATATCAGAGTTGCTGCCGCGTGGCCTCAGCCACCCCGTCCGCGCTCAGGTGTGGCAGTGCCCTGGTCCCTCTGTGACCCCGCCGAGCCGGCCAGAAGCCACGTTTGGCCCAGGCAGCCGCTGTGCCGAGGCAGTGCCGGAACCAGCGCAGCCATGGATCACTGCAGTGCTGCACCAGCGATAAGGAAGGCACCACGATCACAGGACCACGGCTAATTCATGGAATTGGTTAGGTTGAAAAGATACTTCAGAACACCAAGTGCAACCATAAACCCAGCACTGCCAACAAGTCCACCACTAAACTATGTCCCTAAGTGCCACATCTACACATCCTTTAAATATCTCCAAGGATGCTAACTCAGACAAAATTCCATCAGTCTGAACAGCATGCAGCAGCAAGTCAAACAGGAATATTGCACTTTGCTTCCTGAATCACACCTTGTGCTTCCTGCCCACACCTTGACAAGTGGGCAAAATAACTTACATTAAAAAGGTAAGGTATACACATATATGTATATATATGCATAAGTAATTGACACTAAAAAGGTTCTTGGTGTTTACATCCTAATTATTCTATTTCATGTTTTCCTAGGGGTTGCAACTGCAGAAAAAAGATGTGTGCAACTTTTCTTAAAAAATTTGCTACTCTGTTAAAAACCAATGGTGATTAAGAAACCCTTAGGTACCATGGTCCTAAGGGTTTGCCCACAGCATTCTACCTATGAGATCATCGTTGAGTCATGRGGTTATTTCTTCTAAACAAATTTGATGGGATTCAAAGTTGATAAGTAGTATTATGGTGATTGTTTTTATCTTGCTGAATATCTGATTCCTGGTAGTAGTAATCACAAACCTGTCTTTCCTGTACAGGAGCAAACACAGAATATTAAGTAGGAAAGGCAGGGAGAATTTTAAGTCACACAGCTCAGTAAAGAGCTGGTACTACTCTTAAAATGAGCAACATTTGTAGCAAAATCAGTATTCTGATGCAGTAGAAATACAGTATCTGCAGAATCATTCCTAGAGTCGTATTCTGTTTGTTAGAAAAGAAATATAGTCCCTGTTTAAAATCCATCGATTCACTACTCTATTAACTAATTAAATCCTTGTTAATTACTCACTGACTTATTCAGCTTGCATTCTAATATATTTTTATTAGCATAAATAGTTCAGAGCACAGAACAACCACTTTTCAGCACAACTTTAGAATTCTGTACATACCTAAGCCAGAACATTAAATGTAAGRMTATCTGTACACATTTAATAAATACAGCTTAGAATTACAAAATAAATTATTTTTGGTACAGGTATATTTTTTTTCTTAGATTAATAGTGATTCTGCTYTTGATGCTACTTCTCCCATACCAATGGCTCCCTCTTCAGGCTTGGAAATATGCTGCCTCTTCATTTTCCATTAGAAATATTTCAACTTATAAAAATCAGCTCTCATGATCATATCTTTAACTTCAGTATGTTTCCTCTCRGTAAGCAAATGATGAAACAATTGACAGACCAGGCAGCCTCACTTGGTGTTACTTGACCCCCAGACTTAAAGATGTTTTAAGGCATATGAAAAGGATTTGTAAACTGAGCTTAAAGGACATTAAAGGGTTGTTTTACTTCTTTTCCCCATGCTGAAAAATATCAAGAACAATCAGATTGTTCTCAATTGTGTTATTCTTATGACTGCTAGTGGTTTCTATAAATGCTCAAAATACTAAATCTAGACATATATCTAAAATCCCAAAGATATCTTTACCATAAATTCAGCAGTATTRTGTGTAGATTTCCTTTTATACACAGAACAATTAAATTCTATACTATAACCCTTAGGGACAAGACAACRAGATAGCCCTGTCTTACCAATGGCCTGTGTAGTATTTTACTGTTTTAAATTTTGTTCATTTAAAATCTTTCAAGAGACTGGTGAAGTCTTGGGTGCTCCACTTTCCTTCAATGAGGGGCTCAGCACTGCTTTKTTTTCAAACCATTTTTACAATCTTTACAACCCACAATAGCATGGGCATYGCTGTGCCATAAATTTAACAGATTAGCCAGTGACTAACTGGTTGAATAGAACTGTAAGTTGTCACTTCTAGCCAGTAACCTTGTGCACACTGGAAAAAGTCAGTGAACTGCAAATGTATTCCCAATGCGATGTTGTCTCTTAATGTCTCTGTGCCATGGCCTTGATGAGYGCTAAATGCTGTTTAACCTTAAGATAACTTCAAGACACTGTCTACTAAAAATTGCTGTGTAATCAGGTCATAAAGGGAAACTTGGATTCTACAAATCACAGGCAACTGTGAAAAAGCAACTGCATTTCAMCACAGACGCCTGAAGAACTCTTTAAACCATGTTTCTTTGCTTTGATATACTTCATCATGTGACTTAGCTTAAGAGGGAAAGAACATTTAGTTTATCATCACGGTTTCTTCAACAGTAAGGAATATAAAACAGGAAATACTTTAATAAATTGCCTCCCTCTTGCCTTTTTCAACTGTTTCTCTCTTGAACTGCACTCCTTTTGGARAGCCGGCACCACCGTCGCTTGATAGCCGTAATGAACGGCGGCGGTGCTGTGTGCCAAGGGCTTGTTTCCCCCTCCTCCAGGACAGCTTTCCCAATGAGACCAGGTCCAAGTTTCGCTGCAGTGCGATGCGGGGTGAGAACGTGAACCACAACTTTACSCGCAGCCCTGCACGGCCCAAGGTTACAGTGCCGCACCCCAGCGCCGGGGCTGCTGTGGGAACAGGGACCATAGGCAGGCCGGGCTGCGCCACGCATCAAGGAACGGGCAGCTCCAAAAACCGGGAAGCTTCAGCCCGCACCCTCTGGCTCCTGCCAGCGCCGCGAGGCACGAAGGGGCACCTCACCGGGAGGCGCATCCCGGGACAAGCCTCCCGGGACTCGGTCGTTCCATTCGGGACCATGCCTTCCCGGCAGGATGAAGGGTGCTGCGGACATGTCAGGCACGGAAGGTGGTGGCGGGGTGCGCGCGCACGGCGGCCGTTGGGCGCGCGACCCCTCGCGCCCGCGGCGGCACCACCGGCGCCCGCCCCGCCGGCGCGTCACGTGACAGCGCCTCACCCCCGCCCCCCGCGCGCCGGGCGTGACGCAGCGCGGCGGATCTACGGCGCGCCACTGGTGACACGGCTCAGCACAAGCGGAGGCGYTCGGCTACCCCCGCGCGGTAAGCGCTGCCTGCCGCGGTGCGGCCGCCTCGTTCCGCTGCCCGGCGGCGCGGGGCGAGCCGCTGCCTCGGCCCTCGCGAGGGGGGCTCACGGGGTCGCCGCGCCGCCGTCTCCCCTCGGGCTTTTTGGGCCTCTGCGCTGCCGTCGTTTTTTTTTTTTTTTTCTCCCTTTGGGGTGGGCGGGCGGGCTGTGGCGCACCCACCGAGCCAATCCTGTGCCGGTTTCCTCCTCAGCTGCTCGCCGATTGGTCAGGGCGCCGAGGGCGGGAAGAGCTCCCCTTGCGCCCATTGGTGGCCGCAGCCGGCCCCAGGGCCGTGGCGGGTCTTCTCTTCCGCTCTGCCGCGGGCGGGTGCCGCGGGGAGACGGAGAGGGCCCGGGAACGGGCGAGGGCAGCGGGACGGAGGGAGCGAGAACCGGGCGGGGTGGGGACCCACACGCGAGTCGCACCGCGTTGCGCGATGTCGGCTGGCGCATGCTCCGGRCTCTTCCCCCGTTCCCTGTGTGTCCCCCTGCCCTCCGTCCAGCTGCCTAGGGTCGGTGCGCACGCGCGAGGCCCGGCCGGGCGGGGCTGTGGCGTGAGGGGACAGCGGCGCACGGCGGCGGTGSCGAGTGCCGGCCCCATGGAGCCGCCGCCTCGCGGGACGGCCCCGGGCAGCGCCCCCGAATCGCCGCGCGGGGACTGTTTGCGCGGCGGCGKCTGCGCATGCGCGGGCGGGGCGAGSCCGGYCCRGGGAGGGCRCTCGGGAGTGTCGGCGTGTGGGGTTCGGCGCTGCCTTGGAACTCCTCTTTTTTTCATTTCCCCCTCCTTTCTGAAGGTTGCGGGAATGAACGTTGAGAAGTRCAGCGGTTGGCCGTGAGGGACGACTGCGGGAGCTCTGTGCGTGGCTCTTAGAAGGGATAAAGGAAGGTTGCTTTTCCTTTTTTCTGCTTCAGTCACCAAGCAGAGCCGTTGCAGAATTACAGAATTAGKTTGGAAAAGACCTCTGATATACCGAACACTGAGTTGTCAACAGACTATAGCACTGCGTGCCACATCCAGTCTTTCCTTAAACACTTCCAGGGACAGTGACTCCGTCACCTCCTCGGATAGTCCATTCCAATGTCTAATCACACTTTCTGGGAATGAATTCTTTCTAACGTTCAACCTCAGCTTCCCCTGTTGCAGCTGAGGCTTTTGTCATTTCATCCTGTCGCTGGTTTTGTGCGAGAAGAGACCAACGCCCACCTGACCACACCCTCCTTTTAGGTGGCTGTAAAGAGTGGTGAGGTCTCTTCGAGCCTCCCCCTAAACCTCCTTTTCTCCAGGCTAAACAATCCCATCTCCCTCAGCCACTCCTAATAGGACTTGTGCTCCAGMCCCTTCMCTTGTTTACAGCCCTCCTCCTGAGGTCAGGCTCTTGAGTCATGAGTGCTTTCGTGCTCTTACAGTCTTGTGATTTTCAACATGGTTTTCTCTGATCTAGGGAGTCAGTAGACTCCCGGGGAACCTGTCAGATTGTGGCAGGAAAGGCAAGTTCCCATAAATGGCATAGTAATGTTAATACGTTTCTAAGGAGGTGTATGTGTGTCTTCGGTAGGAAAGATCATTAAACCAAAACTATTTTCGGTGGCCCTTGAGGGATGAGTTATTATCTATATATTCTCTGTATGAGAAAGAAATTTTTTACTGTGAGGATGGTGAGGCACAGATACATGTTGCCCAGARAGGTGGCTGCCCCATCCCTGCAACTTCCCAGGTCAGGTTGGATTGGACTYGGAGCAGCCGGGTCTAGTGGAAGGTGCYCCTGCCCATGGCAGGAGTGTTGGTGATCTTTAAGGTCCCTTCCAACCCCACCTATTCTATGAGTCTGTGATTTTATCTTGTTGAATTTGACTTGTTATGACAGGTTTCCTGTTGCTCCTTCCAATAACTACTGTTGCCTGTGAATCACAATATTAATACTAAATGCAGTGTTAATTAAAGGAAGAAGAAGAAGAAAAAAACATTGGGATCTGAATGCTGTAGCTAGTAGTGATCTCAGAATTTACATAGTTAAAAGTTTTATTTCTGTTTTCCTGTGCTKCTTTGTTTCTCTGTGTAGTTGTACTGATGCAGACTTGCAAGACTTTGGCTTTGTCATGCGCTCGTGTTCATGCCTATCATACTAAGCATGTTGGTAAACCTAGGGAGTAGTAAATAATGAAAATCTAAAAGTGCAAGGGTRAGAGTAGCAGTGGTGGATTTTCTGATGGTGTAAAACTGTAACACATTAGCATACAGTTAACATACAGTTTAAACACTGATCATTCACAGTGATTCTCACCTTAATAACCCAAAGGTGTGGCATGTGAAGACTATAAATTTTCCATTCCTGTCAGAACACGAGTAGTCAAGATGTTTGTATGTGGGTGGAGCTTTGGATGCTGGGATCTGTATTTTGTCCAAGTCACRCCTCTTCATGAAAGATGAAGACAATTACAGGCTTCAGTTTGGTCTCTCCTGCAATCTCCTATACTATTTACATCAAGTTACATTCATCATAGAAGTAACATTGCAGTCATTCCGTCCTTATTTMATATATTATTTTAGCATGGACATACAATCAGATTGTAGCTTTTATGTATAAAATATGAAGCGTGGCAGTAATTGTATAATCCATAMACTTAAAAAAAGTCAAATGCACTGATGTGACAGCATGATGATGGACTGTGACKTTTTCAGCATGTTCAAACATGTCAATTTTATTATCATTTTGGGAAATATAATTCAAACTACCTGAGTTAAATACTACCATTCTTCTGTAGGAACTATTGTATAGTAACAGCATCAATCTGCATGAGAGTTGCCTTTGGTAGAAATGCTTTTAAAACTCAAGCTGTGTTGTCTCTTTTTATAGAAAAACATTACTTGGAGATAGAATGTGTGTGAGGCAGATGTCAGTCACAGTCCTCCATAAAACCCAACCTTTTGTAATGAAGTAGAGCATTTTTGTGTGAGTGCACACAACATTAAGAATGACATAATTTTGCTTTTCCTGGTTATTTATTATTTTTTGAATGTGTACAGCATTGTGGTTTTGTGCATGAGCTGAAATTTACAGACTGGCACACAAAATGTGGTTGAACTGGCATTGTTGGGTGGCTCTTGTGTTTGAATTTCCTAATGTGGTTTACAATTTAAATACTTTTTTTCTTGGGGAAACAGAAAAGCTTCATTGGATGCATGGATGATCCCATCAGTCAAATAAAAACATTGGTTTAAGATGCATCTGGTCTAGTCATTCATTGAAATTAATGCCATGGTACTATGGTGCATATTAAAGGTACTAAAAGTTGACGTTTTARATTGAAATCTGCAGTATAACACGCTTTTGAAAGCTTGGAGAGAAAAACAAGATGATGTGATTGAACAATGTAATGGCTGTGGTTCCTTCAGCTGTTCACATAATCAGACATGCGGCAGAGTGGTCTCTCTTGCTGTGTTATGTGTTATGTGAGGAGTCAAAAATGGAAATGGTGCTTTCACTTTGACAGCTTGTCAGCAGCTAYCCAGAAGAGCATTCAGGGTTATTCTTCAGGAGGGTTGGCATYGATACCTCGGGTATCACAACCACCCAGCACTGCCACCACTGCCTGAGATGCAGCTGCATCTCGCAGTGCCTGGCCAGCAGCAGCCAAGGAAGTCATGGAGTTGCTGCTCCTCCCGTGCAACATGAGTGGAAGGAGCAGAACCAATGACAGCAGTTCTTGGTGGACACAAAGGCATGAAAGAAATGARCACTGTGCCTCACTGGTGATCACAGAATCAGCTAGGTCAGAAAAGACCTTTGAGATTAAGTCCAATCTATGACCCAACACCACCATGTCARTTAGACCATGGCACTAAGTGCCACATCCGGTCTTAAGCACCTCCAGGGCCGGTGGCTCTACTACCTTCCTGGGCAGTCCATTCCAATGTCTAATCACCCTTTGTGTGACAAAACTTTTCCTCATGTGCAGGCTAAACTCCCCCAGTGCAGTTTAAGATTTTTTTTCTCCTGTCCTGTGCTGGTTGCCGGGGAGAAGAGGCTGACTTCTCTCAGGCAAGTACCAAGTTTATTACTAACAGGCACAGGGTTAACCATTGATGTCTTGGAGARAATGAGCTAGGAGTAGGCTCACATGGGACCTGGCATCGCAAACTGCTTAAATCTTGCCTGGCCTGTGGTGTCCAAGTTCATGTGAAATCTCTCAGATTACAACAGAGTGGTTTAATCTTTGTTCTGTTTGCTTTTGCAGTGCACATTCTTACATGGTTACACAGAAGTGTATAGAAGTTTAAATATGCCTGTACCTACTTCTAAACTGATTTTCTAAACTGGTCATTTTAGGCTGTGTTAATACATAAGCGCAGAATGTTTATTGGCTTGTGTCTATAAAACCAGTGAAGAAGCTAAATGTAAAGGTGCTCTTGTAATTTTTAATTTCTCACCTGCAGAAATTTCAAAAATGAGTTTCTGCTTTGCAGAAAGAAGTTGTATGTTTAAAACAGGGGAACCATATCTGCTTTCCTGCTCTGCAGTTGTGCATGCCATTAATCCTGTTTCTGCCATCGGCCAGTGAAGGGTCTGTAGTTACAGTCTGTGGCCCATTCTAGGTGTTCATGTTAAATAAATGTGGAAGTTCTTATACTTTACTTAATCTCAGTTCTTCAATATGTGAATATGAAAGAAAATTGTGTCCCAAACTTACAAAACGTCGTCAATTTGTAGCTTTATAGCAGAAAGAAACCTARCTACGTTTTTTTCCTCACTATGAAAAGGAAAATGGCAGTAAAAGTGCTACCCAATTCACACACATCCTTACAAAGAAATWACCCATGTACCTTTTCGAAGCAGGCAGTAATGGTGTTCCAAAAGTAAAATGCTTGTTTGCATGATCATGACTGCTTTCCAGTCCTGTGTTAGCGGAGTTGTTGATTGCTAATTTTTGTTTATTTTGTTTTGTTTGCTTGTTCTACAAAGGCTGACCTTTTCTCTCAGTAGTCTGGCCTACTACTGAATTACTGTCTGCAACAGTATGGTGTATGTTTAAGTGGGCTGTGAGGCTGTGGATGTTCTTAGGTTTTTTGATCCGTAGTGGTACGGGCATAAATTTTAATTACCTTTGTCTTTCTGAGTCTAAACACACAAGTTGTTATGTGTGTGTGGCGTATGCAGTGGCCCAGGAGGTGTGCAGAGTTAGGGTATGCAGTGTTTCAGTGTATAGATCTGAATGTATTCTATAGGTTGCTGTTTTGGTACAAGTGTATATATAGATGCTTTTCTAGTTGTTATTTCTGTGTCTCATTGTAGTTAAAAGTTTCTTGCTGTCCTTAGCCCCATCTTTGGATTTCAGAAGTTCTTCTTAAAAATATAGGCAGCAACATGTAAAAAAACCATATRTAAATGTTAAAATCCACTGGAATTACAAGGGGTAGCAAAACTCATCTGAATAGTAATACTAAGTCATCATTTTTTATGGAAATTATTGTGTCGTGATTTTTCTTGAAATGGAATCCATATGGTTGCCATTTGGATGGCCTTAGGAGTTCTGGTATGGCTGTATATATGTGAGTTCCCTATTTTGTCATGTTTTCAAGCCTAGACTCATTCTGGAAGAGCCTGTGACCTTGACCTCTTTCCATTCAGTGTAGTGGGTTAGAGATTGGATTTGTTTAAATGTTTGCTGTAAACATTTGCTATGAACATATGAGATAGTCCATTCAGAGTTGACTTTAGGACACCTGATCAGGAAGAGACTTTACCTGTGCTAGTGGTGGGTATGTAGCATGTTAGCATGACCCACTTCTGTGTCCAAGGGAGAAGCATGGACRGGGGTGACCTTTCCATCTTGGCTCACATGTGAAAGGATCAGCCTTGCTGCTGTTGTACTGCTTGGAGGGTTGGTGCCTCTGGAAACCACTGTGCTGGCTGTGTGTGTGCTGGAGCGGAGTCGGATCCTGCTGTATGCCCAGGGCTCACTGCATGTGCCAGGGTTTCCTGCTCAGTATTCTGCAGAATAAAAGGAAAGGAAATCCTTCATGGCTGACAAGTGTCAGATTTCCTGGTGCAGGGGATGCAGCAGTGGGAGGCTTCTGAGAAGCATRTCTTGAGGCTCCTGGGATACCCAGCATGTATGCAAATCTTTCTCCGCAAGAACCACAGCAGAGGAATATGGCACTTTTGCATTTTGCAATGCCTAATGGTCTTGCAACATGAAGAAAGAAATTCCTATTGCATGCTTGTCTTCCATTGAATGTTTAAGTGACTTTGAATATTTAAGTTGGATTGTTCCAGGTCCTTGAGAGAAGGATAGCAAACTCCATAAATTCAGTGAAAGCAAAATGTTGCAGTGTCCTGGTTCTTTGGTGTGTAATGCGCTTTCTTGCATTTAGGACACTGAACATGCAGTGAGGACAGCAGTGATCCTTGTGTTTTGTTTTTTGTTTGATTTGTTACTTTTGTTGCCTTTTTCCATTTTCAATGCCAGTGAAGTAAAGGCTATTTCTTCTCATGGTCTCCATGTTAGGCAAACCGAGGTTTATCTTCATCTTTAAAGGGAAGGGAGTTCTTCATTGTGTCATATACATTGTAAGTTGGATATACATTTCTGAAAAGTCAGAATGGATAAATATAAAATCTAAAAGCACCGATAAACTGCAGCTTACTTGTTTGCTTTGGCACCTCCAGAATAAAGTGCAATGAATACTAAAAATTACTAGTTCAGCATGTGTATCTTTTGCTGGGCAAAGCTTTGCTGTAAGTCRGAGCTAATTTTTTTTGATTTGGATCCGGTGCTGGCACAACATGTAAGTTCAAAGATACAGTACATAAAGATGTTTTCTGGAKGTTGTCTTCAAAATCTGCCAACTTAGTTTCTATTGTTCTGAGTTTTATTGGTACAACAATGGACTGATTTGAATTGCATTTGTTTTTTCCCTCTGCCTGTTGTTTGCATTTTCATTTTAAATTATTTACAAGTCTGAGGCTTGAAGATGAGAGCCTAATGAATACTTTTAAAAATAAAACCTTCTTCTTTAAGCATGTTATGCTTCATGTTTTGAATTTATAACCCAAGCCTTAATGAATAGTTTCCTAGTTGCTCTCATCTTAGAATTTATAAGCTGTCCTATTTACAAGTCTTACCTATACAATGGAAAGATAATTTATGTTTACCTTAAATGAACTGTTCTTGTTAACAAGCTTAAACTGCTAATTAGGAATAATAAGGCAATGAATACTATGTCAAACCTTTTAACAAGAAAGCAAAGACGCAATATTTAGTTGTTGATCCCTTTTCTGGTACATTCTGTGTAAGAATACTGAGTGTTGTGTTTTTGCTCTCTCATATATGCACCAGGTTTATAAAAGTATTTTAGGGAGAAACTATGGCCTATAGATGCTCACAGAGGCAGGTTGACTTCTGCCCTACATTTAAGACTGTAAGTCTGTGTACTATGATACTGCTAAAAGCCTCTTTGTTGCAAGGCTTCACATAGATGGCAGACATGTGAAGAAACCTTATGATTTCAGGTTTATGTCCAGGTAGTATTTTTTAACAGATAAGTTATTCTCCTGAAACAGCAGCAGGGATAGCAGTAGTTGTTTTGTTTTGAGTGTACATTAATGTAATTTAATCAGGAAGGAAAGAAAACCTGGGACTAGAATTTGATGTTATTTACCTGACTATAAATCGGAATATTTCCTTTTAGTTTAACAGAATTTTTTCAATTTGTGTCAAAATGATCAAAATCAGAACCTGACACAAGCTCTTCATTTCATAATTTTTGCATAGAACCAAGGAAATAAAATTGGATTTTTTTTTTTTTCTGTCCAAATCCTACCCAAAAGCCAGATTGGTTCTTGAGCAAAGGTTTTATAACTATGTGTTTTTACTTGCTGGTACCAGGAGCTTGGCAGATATGTTATATGAAAAAAAAACTACCCTTTCTTTTCTTTAGTTGTTTCTCATGAGACTTTGTCAAAGATGCAAACTTGTGAATTTGAGTGCCATTCTGAATCTAGGTAGCTCAAAAATTCTTGACAGTATTGCTTTTACTTCTCTGTGTGTGCCTCTGATACCTGCAGAGGGTTGTATGTAGGCTTTGTTCCCTGTTTCGTTTTTTTGTGTCACCCAAGTAGTCYGCAGTAGGGTTGGCAACCTGAGGAGGAAAGGGGAGGAAGAGACTGAAGAGAAAGTTGATGTAGGTCTGGCATCAACCTTCTGCTGCTCTGGAGCAGACATCTGATGAGACATAAGAGCTCCTCTCAAACYCCAAGAATCCCTCCTGGGCACAAGGTCACTGGGTACAGAAGGTGTTTGGAGAGGACAAATGGAAACCTGACAATACATTTTGCTAGCTCTGGTCAGCCTATTCAAATTCAATTTCCTCGTAAAAAACATTTCCTCGTGCTGAACTTTSCTTATGGAGATTGACTTGCAGGAATGCTTTCTCTTTTTCTTCATTCACATCATCATGATTTCAGATGTTGCTGATTTCAGTAAAGTGTATTTTGAGGGTGAGTGTTAAATAAACTCRTTTTTGGAGAATGTGTACCTTTGTATTTTGTATGTAAGAGTATTTACCCTACGAGGGGATGAATTTCTGAGGAGATCATGTACAGGCAGAGGCAATATATTGTACCAGCCACTATGGAGGGAGAAGTAGGCAAGCTTTCAGGCACACAAACTTGTCTTTGTATCAGCTGCTGGTACCAAGATAATGAAAATATATTTAAACGAAAACAAAGTTAATCTCTGAAGTTTATACTTAAATCTTGTATGGAAATGCAGGAATGTAAGGAGCATGTCTTTTTATGGGCTCAAAATATTTTATTTATACCTTTATTGTAAGTACTCAAAGGTCTGTAGACTTGCCGTTAGAGAGTTTTGGGTAGCAATATAACTTACCATGCTGAGAAAACTTCAWTTGATGTAACTGTGGCCATCATTTAGTTTTTTACTTTATTTTTCAGTTATTTTTCATCCTTGTAAGTTAGGTTTCTAAGCTCTATAGGATCTGTTTTGGGAGAAAATAAATACTTCACATAATATTTAAATTTTGTTTGAATAAACCACCTAGAAAGCACAGGGAAAAAAGGTATATTCC
Organism: Malurus melanocephalus; assembly: GCF_030028575.1. Lineage (NCBI taxonomy): Eukaryota > Metazoa > Chordata > Aves > Passeriformes > Maluridae > Malurus > Malurus melanocephalus. Next base: position 2,567,456 of record NW_026623301.1, on the reverse strand, counting down.
CTAAAGTAAAATCGCAGTAGGGATTTTGCATTATAAAAGATGATATTCATAGTGCTGGATTTGTTTAAACCGTCAGAATTGCAAAGCATAAATAATTACATAATTTCACACTTTCCAGTGAAGTCAGACCCTGATTAAGAAGTTGACAGCCTGAAAGAGTCTGCTCTTTGACAGTGATGTCTGTATTTTCTCAATTTGTAGCAACTGCATCTAGGAAAACAAGCTGAGCTTTATATCCTTTACTTTGAATGAAAACCCTTATTGACAAAGGGAGAATATTCCTTTTATTAAAAGTTTTCATACTTTAAATGCACAGATATTTCATMTTTTCTGCTTTCAGCTAGCATATATTTTGCTGATACCAGGTCTTCTTGCTGCYTTGGTCCTCACTGTCTTTCAGTATGTTTGATATTCATATTTCTTTTTTATTCCTTCTTCCTTGCTGTGCTTTTTTTCTTCCTTTTTTTAAACAAATAGACAATATGGTAATATGAACTCTAATAGGAAAAAGGCATTGTTTAACTCAGTTGGGGTACTACTAATCCAGTCACCAAATGTAACCATAACACAGCATGCATTTTAATTATTAAATGTAATGGAAACTTCRCATTTTAAATCTAGAGCTATAAACCACTTGTTTGAAAATGCACAGTTCAGTGCTATGATTTTAGCTTGTAGTGAATTACTGGGCAGTATTCTTTGATCAGTTATTACAAGTTGAAGATTAGTAGCATTCAGTGCTTGTGTTAATTTTGAGAGTACATATAGGAGTCACTGCAGGTCAAACTGAAGCTCAGTTTGTGTATTTTTAATGATTTAGTTAGCTGACTGGTTAAAGCAAWGCTAAAGTGTGTGGCTAATATAGTCAGGCCAGTCATTCCAAATAGGGGTGATTTAAAAGCACATTTTGAGGGCTAATATGCCCCCAAATTCTYGTCCTTTGTAAAATACACTTTATTATTAAAAGCCATATTGTTGAGGTTTTGCTTTTAGAAYTGCTTGTTTGAATAGTTTTTTGAAAGCATTCCTAATGATTTTTTCAGTGACCTTCCACTAAATAAGAGCAGMCAGGTAGAACAATTAATAAATGTTTTCTCATGTTTGTTTCATACATGCTTTCATAATGAATACATTTTGACCATAAATTCTAATAAATACAGTGAATTCAAATGAAATAATCTCATTGTCTGTGCATTTTTGGACATGAAATATAGAACCACTCCTATGGTGAATGTGGATTTTATTGACTCTTCCCAAAAGATTATTAGTCCCTGCATAGGATGTGCAGGCTCTGTTTTCAGGAGTGGCGGATGCCTTGTTATGGAGCAGCTGCTGTAGGTTTGGAGGAGTAGTGGGCTTTGCTTAGGTGCCTGCTTTGGGGCGCTCACACAGCAGGCGTGCCCTAGGTACAAGAACAAGGCTTCTCAGGTTCGTGAGCAGTAAATAATACGGTTGTAGCTCTGAAGAGTCTGTGTCTTCCTTTCTCCAGGGTGCCAGATATAGCAGCTCATTTTCTAGGCTTAGGAGTTTTTCTGTTGCTGAGTGGCTGTCTCATGCTGGTTGAGAAGGAGTTGGATTTTTTTCCTCCCTCCCTGTATTGGATACGAGATACCAGTGCCTAAAACTCCAGGTCTCACTTTCTGATGCAGACATCTTAAATCTTGACATTGAGCAGCACACTAGGGGCTAACATACCAACATAAGTGATTTTGGACTGTTGAATTTTGGGAATTGCGTACAGTTTTTGTGCCATGGGAGTATTAGATCCATTAGAGGATCCTTGCCACCTGGTTCAGCCTTTCCCTTCATCTTTTTTCCTATGGTGATCTAACATAAATTTCATAAACTAGTAAGTGATTTTACATTTGCAGCCTTTGCTCTTTGAGTCTGGTTGTTTTAAAGGTATGTTTGTCTCAGAACACCAAATTCTCATTCTTTCTCTTGTTCCTCACTGTTCATCTCTATTGCAAACCAAATGATATCAAAATAATGAATTACATTAATGTCTAATAGATCCTCAAAATTCATACTTTGTAGTTATTGTTGCTCATGTACCTTTTCTGAGTGTGTTGCAGGAAAGTGTGTAGGTAATATCTTCATACTGTATTTGTTCTTTATGCATATTTTGGAAATATCCTCTGCTGTCTGTGTGTACCAGATTAATCTAGTTCACTAAAAGATCTTCCCTGTGAAGGTTATTTTTTAAAACTGTGACTACAGCCAAGCCTGAATCAGTGTAGAGAACCAATGAATTTATAAACCTTAGTTATTTATATTTTTCTGGGAATTGTTTGCAATATATATGCATAGTCCTCATGGACTGCAGTTAAAGTATTTCTATGAGAGAGGCTTTTCTGGTGAATAAACTTAGTTGAAGACTAAATAAAGGCTATGTTTGAACACATGGCCTTGGTGGTTTCCTCTAAGCAAGAGAGCAGCATTACCTGGGGCACATGGGAACATCTCTGGACTTCAGTTCTTTGCCAGCTTTCCTGGTACCCCTGAGACAGTGTCTGCAGTCAGCTACCGGGTGTAGCTCGATTTTTGCGCTCTCCAGCYTGTCCAAGTCACCAGCTGCACTGTGAGAACCAACACAGGGTTTTGCTCYTTTGCTACTTCTTTCTATTTCTTCAGACTGTAAAAGGGGAACTCTGAAAATAAAGGTAAAATTCACTTAGGTGATTTTTGTTGTGCTCTGGAAAAAGCAAGATACTGCAAGCAGGAAATAGCCTAGGTTGTAGCTTGCACCTTAAGSTCATAGGTTGCTTGTCTCCTGTTGCTTTATTTCATGGTTCATTTTGGAATCTGCCATCTTATGTATGAATTGTTTTCCATGATGTCTTAAACAAGACACTTAAACCTTTTAATTCTTTGGCTTCTATGAACTTCTGATTGTTTTTATCTGTCTSTRTCTTTCTGTTCAGTTTTCACTGCAYTATATGTTGTCCAATCTCYAGTTCCTGAATTCTCAAGACTRAAATCTCTTAATTGAGGGAACCCTTTTTTTTTATGTGCGGTTTTGTCTATCTGTCATTTTTTAGAYGTGCTGACATGTTTTGTCTTGTCTCTTCACTGACACAGGTGATTTTAATGCTCTTTGCTATTCTCACTCATTTTCCATTTGTCCAATTCCCAGTAGTACAGCTGATTTCAGRAGGCAACAGTAGGGTAAGATAGCCTGAACCTGGCAGGTCAGCAGCAGCTGGARGTCAGTACCTGGCTCCCATCTGCCTAGGGGCTCTGGTGCTGCCAGCTGACCATCTCCCAATGATTCTTCAGGGAATGGGGTAGGAAGATAGGTCTGAATTACAGTAGATGGCATTAAAATTCTTAATCTGATTGCTTTTCCCCTTCTCTTCTCTTGCATTCTTTCTTGCCTTCCTTGTGAAACAGATTTTCTTTTTAATTTGTAAAAGGAATAGTATACCAACTTTAAGTATGAAGTGGATTTTTACAGCTGAGTTATAAATTCCAAAAACTAGGTGGTTTATAATTTGAGCGCTTATGGGGGAGAGAACGTTATAATACGTTTGTAACCTTTTTTTCCCTCTCTTTAGTGAATAGACCATTTAAACTAAATTAAGTAAAGGATATAAATTCTGTTGTTTCAGTTTTTAATATTTCATGGCTGATTTTATAGATAAAAGTTACATTTAACAATAAATATGAAGAAGAATTTATACAGCCTGTTCTAGTTTGATATGGAACAGCAAATCCCATTTCTCTGTAGCTGTAAAGAAAATTCATTATAATGTCTTTGATTGTAAGAGATGTCTTCATTGTGATTAGTTACACTGATAATAAAACAACCTTTTTACAAATGGCACAAGATACATGAGATCTCATGTGTCTGCCTTTTAATAGCATTGAATATGTGCATTTGCTACCTTTATTCTGTAGTCCTTTCATTTTAACTGAGCACTTATAAAATCTACAAGTTATTAAAAATAATCTAATACAATTTAATTTTTCTTTTGAAGCATTCCAGGAAGTAATTATTAACATAGCTAAACATTGTTAATGGTTGAGTTTTCAAAATATAAACTAATTTTAATTAAAAAGAGTGTCCTGCACTGAGCACTGCTGAGGGCACACCACAAATCCTGTGTTCGGATTTGGTCCACTCACATCAAGAAAGACATTGAGGTGCTGGAGTGTGTGTAAAGAWGGGCAACAGAGCTGTGTCTGGAGCACAAGGCTTATGAGGAGCTGGAGTTGTTTAGYCTGAAGAAAATGAGACTTGTGGGAGACCTTAGCCCTTTCTGCAAGTAYCTGGAAGGTACCATCTGTGGGCAGATGGGGGTTGGTTTCTTCTCACAAGTAACAAGTGACAGAACAAGAGGRCATGGCCTCAAGTTGCACTGGGGAAAGTTTAAATTTGATTTATGAAAAATTCCTTTGCTGAAAGGGTGGTCAAGCCCTGAAGCAGGCTGCCCATGTAAGGGGTGGAGGTTAGCATCCATGCAGGTATTTAAAAGAGGTGTGGATGTGGCAYTTGACATGGTTTAGTGGTGAACTTKGTRGTGCTMGGTTAACAGTTGGACTCGATGATCTTTTCCAAGCTAAACAATTCTGTGATTTGGGGAGAGGGAGAATTTTGTGAGGAATTCATTGAAACGGGTATTAATTTATATTTTCCATTGTACATGCATCTAAGAATACTAAGATCTCCTTAACTCCGTAGTACAGAATGAGATTGATGAGAAAAGTACAATGGTCGTAATAAGAGCCTTTGCACATTGCTATGATTTTGCTGTTACAGGGGTTCAAACAGTAAAATCTTCTGTATTGTTTAGTATATGGAAATAATATCAGATATTAAATCCTGGAAAAGTGGTGCATTTACYACAAAATTTTAACTCGTAAAATGTATTGTATTTTAAATTATAAAATGGAATTGCAGGGTCATTGTTAAAAGTGAATTCATTTCCTGCCTCATGTAAAAAGATTTTGGTGTTTTAGAATGAGGAAGGCTGCTTAGCTGATGTAACAGAAGTTGCATTTGATTATCAAATATTTATGGGATTTACCAGAAAGTGAAAATCTGAATCATAGCTCTTGGGGAAAAATAGGATGTGGTACTCAAATCTTCTGGAAAATTCATGATGGAACAACACACTTAATATTATTAGGTTTCACTGTAAAAGGCATAAACCATAAACTCCTGTTATCTGTAAGGTTTAATTTCACACTGTTGTCTCTTTTCCATTGATGATAACAGTTAGGAAAAGAGTTACCTATTAAAGTTTTTCCTAGGGTRAATACTAGGAACATGACTGCTGATGACTCAAACACAGGAATAAATATTCTTCTTACCATCTGAGAGATAAACAGGCTGCATGAGGATCCTTTACTATAGGTAGCAGCCCCTTTGATTTACAGTTACTGTCTGTGCCCACATTGCTCCGTCAGAGGAACCAGCTCTGTGGTGTGGGCTGCTCAGTCAACTGAGAGCTCCATGCCTAAACTCTGCCCTTCTGTTGGAAGCAGATCTGACTTTGCATCCTGGCTGTGCTTTGCTGTGATAAGTCACCACACAAATCACCCATCTTGTAGTCCCTCAGATCCTATGGGTGTTTGAGCTGGGCAACAGCCTGCTTAATGATATTGTCAATTTTTTCCTGCCAGGGAAGTGTTGGAGCAGGTGCAATTCATTACTCYAGCTTGGTCTCCAGGTACTTGCCCGTGGTTGCTACAGAGTATGTTTTCTGTGTTCATTGGAACCTGTTGATCTTGGGAAAGTTTGTGGGATTGATTTCAACTTGGTGTTTTTCAGGGAATTAATAGTATTTTTAGTAATAACACTTTCATAATGCATTCCTGAGAGAGAGAGAGAGAGAGAGAGAGTGCATCAAGGAAATAGAAGTCTGTGCAACCAAGTTGCAGTTCTGCCCCAACTCCCAAGGTCCCCTCACCCAGGCAAGCACTGCATGGTCCTTCTGTGACCTTCTGTGATGCCAGGAATTGTGTCTGGYCAGGGTCCAGCAGCATCTGCACTCCCTGTCCACGAGGGCCTTGAGGAGCAGCAGGCTACACCTGCTAGCCACCAGGTTGAGCTAGCACATCTTCCTGACCTGAGGAAGAGGAGGGCTGTGGTGCCCTGATCACTCCAGATGATGGTTGAGTTAGCAGTGGCTCTGTGTGGCTGYTGGGCTCTGGTGGGGGGAAGAGGCTTCTTGCACCTTGGGTTGCATCGCTGGTATTTCCCAGGGAGCTGTTTGAAATTGTGGTGTTGACTGGAGATTCAAGTTTAATTCAATAAACCAACAACTGAAGGAAATGCACTGCAGTCTTGTGTAGCTATTAAAGAGTGTGCTTCAAAATAGGGCAGGGGCTTTGCACATTTAAGAAACCCAAGCAACAGAAATCTAGTGAGCAAGGTGCAGGTGTTAGAGCAGAATGAAGCCTCATAAGTTTTGTAGGTATTAGGGAAGTGGTCCCCAGTGCAATTGTTCCCTGTTGCTACACTCCATGCACCACTCACGCAGGAGAGATGAAAATGTTAATTGTGAGGTGATTTCTTGTTTGGGAATGCAGTTGAACACATGTGCCTCACATGAATTGTGCTGCCACTGTGCACATGCTTAGGCTTATTGCTGGTTCTGGAAGACCGCTGAGTTTCAGGGACTGATTTAGGAAAGCTCCAAATTTATTGTATTGAAAAAATAGACATGGAGGGAAATGGATACAGTTGACAAATCAGCAGCACTTGAAACCTTCATGGTATTTGTTTTCAAAATGTCAACAGTGTGAATTCTTTGGACGAGTAAATGGGGGTTTTATTTTGTAAGTGATGGTATCAGCAAGGAGCTATTCCTTGTCATCAGTTCCTTCCCTCCTTCTGGTCTATCTGCCCAGGACCCATTCTGGAAAGATGTGGTTGCATCATATGGGCTGCAATAGGAGGTAGAAGCTGCTGTGGCATCCCCTGGTCCCTCTCTCTTGGGTACACTGCCTTCTCCCTCATTCACCTCCACTTTTCCATCTGCTGACCAAGAGTGTATTTTGCTGGGGAGAAGTGAGAGCCTGCTTAGCTTTCAGCCTCTKTTTGGTCCTTAGCTGGAGTGAAGGAGGCTTTTGTAGCTACATGGCTTAGCTCTAGTAAAGAGCTTGAGGATGGGGAAGGGAAAAGGCTCCATGATATGCTGTAGTAATATCCCTTGACTGRTATCACTGGCTCCACAGAAATCATGAATAATTTTTGAGAATATCGTCTCATAGTGCCCATGCTTGGACTCCAATTGCCGCTATCACATTGTCACACACCTCTCATTCCTGTCTTATATTGGTTTCTATCTTTTGACACAGACTGTGTTGGAAATTAAAAAAATTAAACTCTGAACTGTTCAGAGTACGCAACTGTGGCATTGAAAGATCTGCAGTGACTATAGCTGAGGCATGAGTTTGTTCACCTGAAAGCAGGTAACAGTTACTTCTGGAGGAAGCCAGGCTTTGCACAGCTGTGCATGCTTTAAGTCACAGTCACGATCATCTAAGTTACTGGGGGGAAAAATTTCCTCCTATGTGTTGCAGAGGACATGKCAGAACTGTTGTGATTGCTTCCTTGTATTCCAGGAAAGCATTAAGGAGAAAAGGTGTGATTTGACATGAAGCTTTTCCTGTGCCTGTTAAGGGTTTACTCTCTCCATAGATGAGGTCTGAGTACAGCYATCGCCTATTTATACTACTTTCTAATGATGGATAWTAATTTCTTTTTGTTAGAAATCCARTAATACATAGAAGGAAARGCTGGTTTGTTYGCTTTGCTGAAGTGTGCTGGAGWACTGACTGTGCCRCAGGGATTTGGGACATCAYCTATTACACAGAGSCCTTCTSAATGCATCCTGGTGTGAGGCAGCCCCCTGCTTCCACCATGCATCTCCTCATCATCCTCTGCCTTCTGTAAGCAACTGAGGTGGAAGATCGAAGCTGAAAAAAAAKTTGATTTCGAATATCTTGTAGGATTGAGCTGAAATACTTCCAGGGTGCTCACTTCTATTTYATTGAAGAGAAAAACAGGGTTTGTTTCTAATAGTTAAATTTTTGACTATGTCTATATGTCTACCAGTARTACAGTAATTTGGTATAGACAAACATGTAAATGTGTACATTCTAATAAATATAGATTGTAATTGAATGGTATCAGCTCTCATTTCTGTAGATATGTCTACCAGTAGAACATGTAAAACGTTTCTGTTTGATCTGCTTTTCTCAGATGGAATGCAATTACTTCCTTGTGTGAAGTGGCCACCAGGGGTCATCAGAATGCTTTCATTTTTATTARCGTCTTCTTTAGAAGCGTATGCATGCTTCATATTTTCTGGAAACTTTGTTAACCTATCACACAAAAAATCCAAAGTCTTTATGTTACCTCTTCAGCCAAAAATTCATGCAGCTCTTTTCAGCTGGGCTTCTTGAAGAGGTAGCAGATGAGGAAAACAGGGTGCACAACAGTGAGAAGCCTGTCCATAAATACAGATTACTGTGTGCATTCTTTTCTCGATAATTTAACTGGTGATAAATACAGTAGTAGTAGTAGACAAATATGTCCCAGGCTGTGATGGTAGAGGCCTCCTGTCGCTTTTTGTATGACCATTTTAAGCAAGGGGCCTACGGAGTCATTCTTTTTTGTTTGGGTTTCATTTTGAGCAAAGGTTGATGGAAATTTAGTAAGTCTTCACAACTATTAAATACCCGAGTAGCCTTCCAGGAAATTCGTGCTCATTATGTTTTTAAAGGATAAGCTAGGACTTCTAGGACCAGGTTTCTATGGTAAAAATTGCAAAAGCCAATTTGCAAGTAGCAGCAATTCCAACTTGCTTTTATCTTTTGCTGCCACAGTTCAGGAAAAAGTTAAGACTTCCAACATTTTTTCTGGTGAATTCCAGTGTGATCCCCTGTACTTATGAGGGTACTACAGCAAGCAGTAGAAAGGGATTTAAATTGCATTTTACTTTTTCCTTCTTTCTAGTTTTAGTTGGTGTAGTTGGTGACAATTGTGTCTTGCATGAAACTCTGTCATKTGGAGAATTCCCACAAATTAAAGAACTTACTACATTATGTGGAAAATGAACATTTCTTTCCTGGAAAATTGTGTCCTGGACCTAATAATCTCTCTAAAGTAAAGTGTTTTGAGTATACTTAAAAAGTGCTTTTCATCCATAAATATCACAGTGCGATATGAATTCAGTCTTTCTTGGATCCTCATAAGTTTCTACTGAATATTTTTATTGCTATTGTGATATGTACGCCTTGTTCTGGAAACAGAATTCTATATATTTAAATTTCAAAACTTATAGACCCTCTTAAATTAAAAAAAAAGGCTAATCTGGATGTTAGATAATCATTTTTAGGAGATACTACTGCATTTCCTATGATTCTCTGTCTTGGATATGCGTTCTTATTGGTTCTGACAGCRCTTGAATTGAATGTATATCTATCTGTATGTGTCTTTTTGGACTTCCTCTTCAAAACTGATCTAATCAGTGGTCTCTGCTGCATTTAGCAGTATTTGGCTCTTTCTGGAATGAGTGGATGATGAACTTGGGAACCTTCTCTTTTTTTCTTTTTGGTTGGTATGAATTAAAGAATATGTTCATTATGTCAGGAATTCACAAGGACTTTCTTTGTGTTGCCAATTTCTGCCCACCTGGAAGGACTCTTGAGTGGTTTGAAAGCAGAAGCAAGTGGGATGTGGGTAGTATTGCAGGTGCATTTCCCTGTGACGGTTTTGCAGTTTTTTCTGGTGGCTGTGAGAAAATGAAATTCATGCATGCAGATAACTCACCATTTTCAGTGATGCATAGGGGGTGATTATTGGGAGGCTTTTTATTTTGTTGCTTGAACTATTCTGGATATATCTATGTGGAATTTCAAAGTCTTTAGTTTTGGAAGTCTGCAGCTTGTTTGAAGGTCTCCTGTGGAGATTTTGCTGTCCTAGGAAAATGGGTGACTTTATGTGAAGAACAGGCTCACACTGCAAAGCTCAAAGTTCCAGTATTTTTGAGCTGCAAGGGGAAACAAATGTTTGTGATGGATATAATAAAATTCTCCTGAAGAAAAGGTGGTCTTCGTTCCATTTGAATTGACAACCATATTGTCTCCTGTATTCCATTATTGAGGAGACTGTTAGCTTGGATTAGTCTCTCTGAAGGAAGTGAGGTAACTTTGTRGGGCTATAAGACAGACATATGATTTGRTTTAGGAAGGATGTTATGCCCCTGAGAAGATGCTTATTTAACACAAAGGTCGTATGTTGAGATGAGTTGTTAACGTACAGTTTTGTGCAGGCTATTTAAGGAGCTCATTAAAATGATTTTGCTTCATTGTATCTATGATTTCATTGAAAGCATTAATTGTCTGAAAAAGGGGATTTTTGCTGGGAAAAAAATTGAAACTCTGTTTTCCGTATGTCACATCCTTTARAAGCACGCAGATTGGGCATTGAATATTTGGAGGCAATAGTACTGTGACTGAGAAGTGCTCTGGAAATTCTAATGCCAGGATTAGCATAAAAAATAAAAAATAGTAACATTAGTACTTGTAAATAAACTTTTTGTGTGTTCTTCTATACACATCCCTACCCCTTCTCTTGACCCATGACCAAAACCAGAAGCGAATAAAATTGTATTGACCGTCAAGTTAAGGAACTTTTCAGTTTACTACAGGTGTATGGTTCATCACTAAATTCATTGTCCTTTTGATCTTGATTTAAGATTACTGCTTTCTAAATTTCATCTGAGAATTAGAGCAATGCAAGTCTTACTCTGAAAAGCTTAACTGCATAGTAAGAGATTATATACTGTTTTTTGGACCAGTGGTAAAAAATTGGARCACTCAAATCCAATGTTCTTTATTTTCATCAAAGAAAATAGTCCACAAATGACTTATGCTTGTGTATAGAACTGTAGCAGACACTATGTCAATACACAAAAAAGCTTCATACAAAGAATACAAAAGTATGTTATTATCAGGTAAAAAATGGTGGTAGCAGCTCAGGAAGGGCTATTTTTCTCATTTTTTGTATGAATTTTCTACTTTACAGATAGTGAGATGATGCTGAATTGTGACTGTGGGAYGTCTTTTAAATTCGTTTAAATATTGAAACAAAATTCCATGATTCTGATGATTTGGAAATACCAGTGGATGAAAGGGGAGAATCTTTAGCCAGATTGGTTTATGTGATATAGCCAAAATGCTATGTAGTATGCACTTGCAATTTAAAAATAKGTATCTTCTCATATATTCTGTAAGGATTTGGATAGTTGGCCTATGCAGATGTAACATACGTGACAAACATTCTGCTTTTGCAGAGCTTAAAAACATGTCTCACTTCCTTCATATATTTAGGAAATTATTGAAGAAAAGCACTGTGTTGCAGCACCCTATTTACAGTAGAATTACAGAGCTCAGCTTTTTCTGAGCAAAAATTCTGAGGCCACAACAGGTTTCTTTCCAAAACTCAGGAACAGCAGTGTGCTGCAAAGAACCTTAAAATGCATTAGGTAATGTATGACTGTCTCCAAGCAGAAGAATTTGTTAACCTGAAGCTAATGTGGCAAATTAATTTTTGGTCATATCCTTTAAGGATCTGTTCAGCTATACTTGATTTATATGAACATTAACAAAAGATTTATGTTACAAAAAGTCAACCCACTTTTGAGTTAGAACAGCTTCATTTTGAACATTGAATATGATGTTAAGGGAGCGCTGTTTGACAGAACCAGCTTTTAAACTATGGAAATACTGAGGATTTTACTGCTGTCTGCTTAGTTTGGGATTGATCCTGTGCTCCAATCTTCTGCTGTGCTGTACCTGCCATTACCATTGGCACAGTCTTGGAGCCTATATAAATATATTTTGGTTTATTTATGCAAGACATTAAGTCGTTATGTATTGTTGCACTTTAAGCACTTGTTACTTGTAAAAAAATGTTTCCAGATGATGCTTTAAAAGATAGCAGGTATAATAAAAGGTAGCAGGAAACACATGGAAGTTTACATCTTGYGTTGGTTTTAGTCTTGTTGGTCCATGAATAAGGTGGTTCAAGAGCCATTCCTATTGCTATACAGGTCTGGCAGCATTACATTGGTATCAAAAGGCTTAATCAATCACACTAACAAGTAGGAGTTAGACTTAAGCATGTGCTTAACGTGCCTTGGCTTCAGAGGSTTACTTGTTGCATCTASAGTGTGTTCTTAGTTTASGTTAATAAAATTCCAGRTGCTGATTCTTYGCCTGTGATGATGATTCCTGTGCCRGACTWAGGCTTGATSCAAAATTAATTTTGCAAAAAGAAACTCATTTGACYTTGTGGGGTCACTGGGACTGTCCARACTTTGAGTGCTGTTGATGCCTTCTYCAATGCTTTGATTCTTCTATATTACAATACCAGCTACAGGATAGCCCTTAATTAGAGTGGTARCTTTGATGAGAGCAGAGGTGAATTYGCTTAGGCACGCAGAGGATTAGGACCAYACAATTTTATGTCCAGTTTGTCTTTGCCATTGTCCCCCTGCCCTGTGGCAAATCTGAAAAGGAGCTTTTGGGAGAGATGCTTACAGTAGAAGAACCACTTCAGGCTCCTTTAGCCTAGAGGTGGCTAATAGGGTTCTTGAGTGCCTTCAAGTAGTGCTAGCCATTCCTGCAATACATCCATGCAGGAAGGAACTCACAGCTCCCTTTGGGAGTGAGGCACTGCCATCAAGAAAGCTGAAGTATGTTCTACTGAAATTGTCTTAGAAGCACAGCAGTGTGATCTGAGCAAGGTCTGTAACAGGAAGAAGCAGRGACATGGTCCAGTGCTGTGGTCCAGTGCCCCAGATCTTGTGTGAGATGTGGAGAACTGAGCAGAGCTCAGCAAATTGTTGGTCATGGTCCCAGCAAAAAGTAGTGACAGTAACCATTTTTCCATCCRAAGATGTGCTTTTGTCCTAAAGGCAGCTTTAAGAGAGAGGCAAAAGAAATTGGAGTCTATTTAATTCCTTAGATTAATGAATATAGGGGCAGTTTTAGAGAAACAGCAGCAACTGCCTCATAGTTGTCTTCTTTCATAGAGAATGCTTTCTGATTATGGTTTCATGCAGGTGCAGGCTCCCATGTAGTGATGTTTTGACAGAGATTATTTGGAGGTGGGATAGAGGCAAATGTTACTCTGGGAAGGTGTATCATTCAGAGCAGTTGCCTTGGTAATAGTGGTTGTGGGGTAGATGTGAGACTGTTGACTTCATTAGGAGAACAACCTGTAAATGGAACTGAGTGCAGCCCTGGTCTCTGTGCTAGAAGTTTGTCATGAAATGAAGGTAGAGATAAGGAATTAGGAGAGAAGTCTGGGGTGTGAGGCATTTTAGCATATTTGTATTACACGTGATTATTTTAATTGCACACCGAGGTTATTGGCAGCACCTATGAGATTTATGTTTTGCATCTTTCACTTTTCTAGCAGCTAGTTTGTAGTTCTTACTACAAACAGCTTACAAAGATAAACTAGAGGAAATACATTTTTTTTCCTATGCACTAGAAAAATCTAAGACTGGTGCAGTACAGTTGAGTGGGAGATAAGGTTGGACACCAGAACTGGGATTGCGATCAGAACACAGAGCAGGATGAACTTCTATTGGAGAGTTACTAACAAATGCTGAGAAATGAGGCTAAACTTGCAGAGACTATGCAGATAATCAACCACTTTTTTAAGTGTGCAAATGGCCAGTGGAGATGAGCCGAATTTGCATGGGAGTGGCAGAAAAGGCCACATTGTTGCTAGAGAAATCTCTAATTCTGCCAATGCAACCTTTGATAGTGGAAATGTTCAATGCCAGTATTAGTTCACTGCTGGACAAGTTTTCTGATAAATCTTATGGTCTGAGAGGAAAATATCCTATAAAGAAGATGGAGAATTGGTTTGAGATTGCAAATTGTCTTGTACAGCAAAGGAAAAACTGCTGTTCTTCCCCAGGCCATGCAAGGGAAGAGTGATCAGTCTTGGTGCTAGGAACCTGCTGTGGAGATGCAGCAAGGCACAGGACCCATGGTTGCTTRTTTAAACTTGTGATACTCGTCACTGAAATAACTTGATATTTGGCATTGTATAAATAAAGCTGTACTGCAGTTTAACCGCATAGTTTTCATCTGATCTTTTTTTCTATATCCCAAACAGTGCTTGTAACCTTTTCTGGGTAAGCTTGTGCTTCAAAGGCTTCATCTGGTCCTGCTATTATTTGCTGTAGCATTTTTGATCATACCAGCAGTGTGCTGACTTACACTAGTGAGAATATGGACCTGACTGTTTTMTTTCTGACTAATTGTGATAAGTTTCTATCATGGTTTTGTGAACAAAGAAAAATAGTAATGCATATGGATCGGAAAGCTACTTTTAGGGGACAATATAATGATCCTCCTACGGGCTGTTGTGATGTACAGGTGGTTATTCTCTTGTTATTCAGRTGTAACCAGCTCAGTATAGGTTTGCTCAGTGCTTCAGCCCARTGAGAGACCTACAGTTGAAAAATAGTTCAGTGTATGCAACTTATGTGCACTCRATTCCTTAGGGGCCTTTCATAAATTATTCTTAAGGAGAAAAACACTTTTTTACTTGCATGGGTGATAAGTTGAACTTATTGGATTTATTTTCTCAGTTTAATACTTTCCTACTTAGTTCTCAAAATTAAGCATAATTATTTTTTTAACATGTACTTGAATAGTTTTTTGTACTCTATGTTATCTGTATCAACTTCACAATTATTTAGTCTTGTCAGGAAGTAGTTACAATTGTGGTCATGGCCTCATTCAATGGGTAACTGAACAAAAAACTGAATACTTGGATCTGCAGCAAATTGATGTTTAAATCATAGTGTAAAGCACATAGATAAACATTTAGTATTTAATCATCTGTTRAAATGAAATGCATTTTCAATTCTCAGTCGCTTCATATCAAAATGAAAAGGTAATAAATGTCAAGATTTGATTTCCCATCCCCATCCCTCTTATAAACTGTGTTGGTAACATCAGTTTTCTAGTGGCAACATGTTCTTGGGGGCAGGAGGGTCATGCTGGGCAGTTGAGCAAAAGCTTTTGGTAACTGGATTTGGATGGTTGGTTTGTGCTGGGTTTCAAAGGTGCTGCCCTRCTCTGCCCTGCTATTTTATGACCTTTTTTTCYCTCTCCTCCCTTCTCCCCAGTTGGGAAAYGATGTTTTAGAGGACATTTTAGGAAGCATGGGAATCTATASTTGTGGCATATTCTTTTAGAACATGATTCTATTTGTTTTTTCCCTCTTTCTCTTTAGCAGGTAATCTAAGAAGAGGAAGGAAAACAAGCTGCATACTTAAAATATTTAACATTTATGTTGGCTTTGTTTTGCATGTTGTTGGCAGTCATGATTATTTCTTCCTTGGAACTTTTAAATTTGGGAGTCTGATTTTCTAGTTCAGGGAAAGTTAAGTATTCTATGAGCAGTTCCCTGAAAGCTGTTAGTATTTTATGTCCTAAATATACTTCCAGAAGCAAAGGTCACAWTTGTCTGCCTAAGTTTAAAGCATGTAGAAGATTACTTGATTGCACAAAAACTGTGGAATCTAAGTGTTTTGCTCACATGGTGCTCGTCACAATGCGAGTTCTGTAGCCAAGTGCCTAGAAGCTGGTTTAGATACCATGCTGAAAATGTCACCTCATATCTTTCGTTGTGTCTGTCTTCCTGCCATGTTTTTAATTTCCTATGTTGGATGGAGTTTTTAAATCTGATTCTTTTAACCTTTAAATTTGCATAAAAGACTAATGATAACTCTTTTGTTTTGTAGGTGCTAAACCAAATGATCTGCAATTGATAATATCACTCTTGAGAATGGATGGGGAGGAAAATAAGAAGAGAGATAATGTTGATGAGAATTTACAAGTTGAGTTGACAGAAGAATCCCCAAGAAATACATCAGGAGAAAATGCTGGATGTGACTCTTCATCGCAGCAGAAAACAAGGCTTACATCAGGTGATGTGTTCAAGGACCTTGAAAAGGAAGGAAAAGAGAATGGCACAAACAAAAAAGCACTGTCAGGATCACCAAACCTGGATGTTGTTGAAGCAGACAAACTTGAAAATGTCTCCAGGAAAAGAAAGCAGAGTTCTTCAGAAGACATGAAAGATAGTGGAAGGAAATTGCAAAAAGTTTTAGCTGGAGAAGCAGATAGTATGATAGCTGGCGTAAAGAAAGGAGTCACCAGTTGTCCTGGTAGTGATATATTTAATTCAGATATCCTGTGCCTGCGTTATGATTTCAGATGTGCTGATGATGATGCCATATTGAAAATTCACAAGGAGAATAAACATTCAGAAGAGGTGTCAGCTGCTGTTCCTGATAAATTATATTCTTCAGAAGAAATCAGTGTTGCCTGTACAGTTGGAAATATAGACAAAGATCCCAAAAGCAAAATGAGTGATCAGTGTTTACCTTCCTGCTCTGATAAGGAACAACTTAAACTAGAAAGCCACTCTAAACCATCCAAAGAGCAAACACGTCCTCAACGTGCTTGTATAGCTGCGTGTAGGTCGACATTGCGTAYGCAGGTTAAGCAAGATCATAAGAAATCCAAGATCTTTTCTTGTGAGCTTTGTGGTTTTCAGAGTGCTGAAGAGAGTCTCCTGAATTCTCATTTCCTTGGCAAGACTCACCTTCGACGCCAAAATCTTGCTGCACGGGGAGGATTTGTACAGATATTGACAAAAAAATCCTTTAAAAACCAACAATCTACTGCAACCAAAGAGAGGAATGTCAGGGCAAAACCTGGGACCAATAAATTAAGGGCAAGAACTGCTGATGCAAAAGAATTAAGTGTTTGCAGTGCTCTGAAAGGCTCAGAAGTAAGCTTGTCTAAASAAAATGATAGCAGTGAACTTGTTGAAATGACACCATCTTCAAATGTTCCCACTGAAAAAAMCGATACTATGACAGAAGAAATGTTTCTTTCTTCTGGAATAGAGAGAAATGAGGAAATCCATACTGAAAAACTAGAAATACCGGGACCATCAGACAATACCTTGCAGAAAACAGAATTCCTTCCAACTACCAAAAAGCTAGTTAACAGTTTACACAGGACAAAGAGGTTTGATAGACTGAAACATAAAAGAAATGTTTTCTTGTTAAGGTTTTCATTTGGACAGAGTAGRTCTTCTAGATTAAAAAGACAGGTTAAAAGAAGGTACAGCTGGTTGGGTAATACTAAAAGAYCCAAGTCTGAAACTCAGAGAGTACATGTGAAGCCCATCTCCAGCTCAGAGCTTAAACACAATGAATCAAGCCCTATGTCACACGCAGAACTCGAAACAGATGCTAAAACTAATTGTAATACTACTGCAGAAATACAAGATCTTACTGAATATAAGCCAAATACCCCTTCTTCTAGCACTGCAGATGCTATAGATTCTGAAATTAAACTTCCTGCGAATGATGATRCTCTTTATACTTGCACGGATTGTGGTCATGTCTTTCATGACCGAGAAAGTTTGGAAACTCATGTTGCAAAACGTCATACAGAAAGGATCCAGTTTCATTGTCASATGTGTAGCTTTTCCACTGGAATCAGGGAAGACATGAAGCAGCATTGTCAGGACAGTAAACACCAGATGGGTGGTTGTAGCTTTAATTGTCAGCTGTGTTCATTTACCAGCTTGAATGTGGTCAGCCTTCAAAGCCATATGAGTGAAGTGCATAATATGTCCCATAGTTGTCCAACTTGCATTCTTTTTTTTCAGTTGGAAGAAGARCTGATAAATCATCAAAAAAGTGAGAAACATGATGGTTCACTATTTCAGCAAGCTACTCCATTGAGTAACAGTGATCAGACCTTGCAAGTGGTACCTTACACTGACTCAGTCTCAAACAATAGCGAAGGACTTGCAAAGGAAATGGAAGTGTCAATGCAAGTAAAAACTCCAGACTCTTCCTTCATAAATCATAGAAATGAACTAAAGCATTCTGTTTTGAATAAAACCCAATTTCAATGTAAAAAGTGTTTTTATAAGACAAGGTCTTCCACAGTTCTTACAAGGCACATAAAACTCCGACATGCACAAGAGTATCACTTCCTTTGCAAAGCATGTAATCTCTACTCACTGAGTAAGGAAGGAATGGAGAAACATATCAAAAGAAGCAAGCATCTTGAGAATGCCAGGAAAAACAACATTGGACTACGTTTTGAAGAATGTATTGTAAAGGTTTGTGTTGGTGTTGGTGGCATTAAATCAGTGGTGGATCTTTCCATTTCTGGAAGTGGAAATACAGAGTTGGATAAAGAAATCATACGTGTTTCATCTTCTGTGGAAGACATATCGAGAAATAAGGAATTTGGTCCACTTGAGCAAAGGATTAGTGAAAATGAATTGGCTTTATCTAATGCATCCAAAGGAGGGAAACCTAAAGGTACTATTTCTAGGACRTGTACCCATTGTGGCCTTTTGGCCTCCAGTGTTACGAATTTGACTGTTCACATCAGGCGAAAGCACAGTCATCAGTACAGCTATTTGTGTAAGGTTTGCAATTATTACACTGTCACCAAAGGAGATATGGAACGCCACTGTGCAACCAAAAAACACAAAAGTCGTGTTGAAATAGAAGGATGTGGAAAACAAAACTCAGAGATCATTGTTAGCCCTGAAGGAGGTAATTTTGAATCCATGAGCAAGAAGATTAACAGCCCTGTGACTGCCTTGTCTGAACGTGTTGAGGAAGGTGACCAGTCATCAGATTTGGAAAGTTCTGTCTTAGGCACCCAGGAAGTTGAGCGAGGAGATGCTGAGCTAAAAGTTGCTAATGCCAGTATGCTGCCAGATTTGAAGCCTGCTAGCAATCCATTAAGTATAAACCAACGTGTGTTGCTGGAAGCACCGAGGGTTGCTCAAGACTGTGACCCAAACTTCCAGAGAAGACCCGTGGGTGCAAATGACAASAAGTGTGTACACTGCAGCTTCACTGCTCATTCTGCTGCTTCYTTAGAGCTGCATGTGAAGCGAAAACACACAAAGCAATTTGAGTACTACTGCAAGGCTTGTGACTACTATGCTGTTACTCGCAGAGAGATGATAAGGCACGCAGCAACAGAGAAACATAAAATTAGAAGAGAATCTTATGTTTATTCTTCTTCTGGGGAGGAAGCAAGTACAGCAAATATAACTAAAGGCAGCACCGCTTTGCCTCAAGAGGAGCCCCATCACAGTGCAGGAGAATCAAAAACTATTTTAGGTGAAACAAAACGTGCCAATGATGCATCAGATGGTGATCATATGAGTAAAAGCTTAACTGAGTGCACTGTCTTAGATGAAAATACATGTCCAGGAATCTCTAAAGATGTCAGTTCCCAAAATGCAGTAGGAGATGAACTTGATGGGGAGTCTAAAAATAGAGGAGAAAACCCTTTTTGTGAAGGATTCCAGCAAACTCCTCAGAAAGATAAAGTTGTTGAACTTGTCAAGGAAGTATCAGTTAAAGAAACAGGTACTTGTGAGGTGCAGGAAAGTAAGCATGGTCAGGAACTGCTCAACTCAGATGATGATTGCACTGCAGAAAATCAAAATAGATCAAGCAACACAAACTTTAATTCAGAAAAAGGTGTGGAAACCTTGGAAGAAAATAGTGAAAACCCAGAGGCAGAGTGTAGAGACAGTCTCAAAAAAAAATCACTGAAGACAAACAACCCATGTACKCTAAGACTTCAAGAAACAAGTAGTGCAGTAGAACAATCAAATTTTTCTGGAAACACTGGAGAAACAGCACAAAATATACATAGTTTAGATGGTAACAGAAGTTTCGGAGAGGATCCTACTGGGGAGGAGGAAGAAGCCCTTATGGAAGCTCAACATGAAGCTGAAGTAGCTATAAATAACAATGTTTGGGAGGCAGATGGCTCAACAGCTGAGGGCACGCAAGAAAGTAGTAATGAGGCTTTGGAAACAGTTATCAGTGCTGATGATAAAGGAAAGGCAATGGAAAATGTTGGCAAGTTTGATTCTTCTATAGTGAGGTTAAAAAGTCATCAAGATGGGGAGGCCACTGACCATTCTGCAGAAGGACAGATGTCAGGGGCAGTGAAAGCTAATGAGTTCACAGTGAAAGCAGACACCTCAACAAGTGGTGGGAAAAAGAAGAAGTCAGAAGGAATTTCCCCTGGGGAATCAACACGTATTCGCTGCGATGACTGTGGTTTTCTAGCAGATGGTTTGAGCGGACTAAATGTTCACATAGCCATGAAACATCCTTCAAAAGAAAAGCATTTTCATTGCTTACTCTGTGGAAAATCATTTTACACAGAAAGCAACCTTCATCAGCACTTGGCCAGTGCTGGGCACATGCGAAATGAGCAGGCAAGCGTGGAGGAGCTGCCCGAAGGAGGYGCAACCTTTAAGTGTTTGAAGTGCACGGAGCCCTTTGATTCAGAGCAGAGCTTGTTTCTCCACATCAAAGAGCAACATGAAGAACTGCTGCGGGAAGTGAATAAATACATTGTTGAAGACACTGAGCAAATAAACAGGGAGAGGGAAGAGAACCAAGGCAATGTCTGCAAGTATTGTGGGAAGATGTGTAGAAGTAGCAATTCCATGGCCTTCCTAGCTCACATCCGTACCCACACAGGTATGGAAATGCTGTCTTTGCAAGTGGTCTCTTTCAAAGAGAGTGTATTATACCATTGGTCTTTTTCTGCTTGTTAATCTCTTTAATATTTCTTATGAACTTATGAACAGGCATTTGTATTGCCTGATGAGCCCCTGATGAAATTCAAAATTACCTAAAAGGGTATGAAAATACAGTGATCAAAGGGCAGAAAATGTACATTTCAAGTACAGTCACTCTTCTGCTTTTTGTTTCATATGGAGAGATTTTCCTCCTTTTAATCTAAATTGTAACCATTGATTGCTTCTTAAATTTGTATAATGAAGCAGTGGTGGTTTAAGAGAACAATTAACTGTTCTTTCTAACTTTTTCTTCCTTGCAATTGTTTAATATCAAAATTGTTTATTTCATTTCAATTAAATGAAACTTCCAGCATTACATAATGCTTAAGAACAGCATTTGATATTGCGTCATTCCTAAATAAATACCAATAAGAAGCAACAAGAGGTTTTTGTACAAATAAGTTATAGGGATTAGAATGGGTCAGCCTTTTCAGAAGGTGGCATGCAGTGCTGATGTGTTGTACAGAGGTGTGGCATCTGATTTAGTTTCTGTGCTGATCACACTTTCAATTCATTTTTATGTTTAATTTTAAGTGGAAAATTTAAAAACATTTCTGTAGAAAAATGCATAAGCTGCAGTTCTAAATTTATGTAAAAATTCACTGCGATGTTTCTATAAACCTGCCATACATTCTTTATTTTAAATAGACAGCTTTTCTAAATCACTGAGCTCTGCTTAGACAAGTGGTGTCTCCATGGTTGAATTTATGAGTGGATTTGAATAATAAATTCACATTTCAATGAACATATTTTCATTAAAACTGTAAGGTTTATTTTACTGTACTTTTAAATAATGGCTTATTATGGAAGCTATAGTTTAAATTCATGCAGTATTTGAAACTTAGTGCATGGTTACAAGGAAGAGAACAAAAAGGTAAGAAAAAAGAAGCATAAAAGAATGGTAATTCCTGGCATAATCCTAAAATAGTTTTGTAAGGTTTTTTATGAAAAGGCAAGGGCGTGACTGGACAACAAATCCTAAAAATTAATCTTGGGGAACACAGACACTGTATTTCAAACCTTTCAAAGTATTTTACTATAACTGCAGTATTCATGTGTACCAATAACTCACATACTTAATACTTTCAGCATTACTTCTGTCCTGTCAATAACGTAGTTATCTGTATTGCTTCAGCTAATATCCAACTTCGAATGCAGTGTTAAGTCTTTAGAGGGATGCTCATGTTCACATGGTCAGAACAGCTGTGTAAGCCCTTAATATGCCCTCTTACGGCAGATAAAACTGAATAAAACTAAGGGGGAGGATGCTAATGGAGCTCTCTTTAGAATTCTTTATGCAACTGTCTGGTCAAGACATGTTGCTTATAATTGATGTGTCCATTACTTGAATTCTCTTGTAATTATAGTCAATAAGTCTTGTAAATGTGTTAAAGCTCACTAAAAGCATACAAATTCAAGAACAGAGTAAGGCTAATAATTTAAAATAATCAATGTAGGCATTTCAGCACTTAATTTCCCTTGTGTGTTGATAGCTGATCATTCTTAATCCATTAAGATTTATTTAGTCGTTTACAATGCAAAATAGGTTTGCACTGGTCACTTGTGCCATTTGAAAATGTCCACCAGGTTAAGTGCAGAATGTAGTCCATTAGTCTTCCTTGACTATATGTATTAATTGCATTTAAAATCAAGTTAATGTGGATGTGAAAGTGAGGTAACTATCAATATATGACAAAGCAACCCTACTTACATAAGTTACATCATTGATTGTAACATTTAGTAAAAGTTAGTGTACTTTTTAACATCTTGTGTGTAGGTCTTATCATGGAGTATATTTTTATTGTGCTTTTGGATAGCACTAAATATGCAAAACAGTAAAAGAATACATTTAATTTTGCAAGTAATTTTTTGGTGCAGAGGTATAGAAGGGTTACAGAACTGAGTTTTATCTGCCCTCTTTCTCACTACAACTCTAAATGAAATATATTTCTTAGGCTTTGCTTATTCACATAAATAGTAATGTGGAGACTTTAATTAATAGTTAATGGGAAGAAGGCTTTGTCTTCCAATCTTTATTTTCGTATTTGTGATTTTCTTCTTATAGAAACTCTTCTTCCCATCTGTATCTCAGTGGATGCAGTTTAATAACAAACAAATATGTTTAGGATACTGGGAGTGGTGGCAGAGGGAAATGACCTGCTCCACCAACTGTATGTAACATGCACTTCTTGTAACATTGGTGAGGCAAAGTTCAGCATTTCCAGCTTCTCATCTGTGCCAGGGTAACAACAGGTACATAAGAGCACAGCCACACATTTTCCCATTTATTGTACTGGTTACGGGCTTTTTAAAAAATGTTTCATCAGGATTTAGATGTGCATAAATATGTACATATACATGTGTATGTATGTGTAACCATCACCAACTCCTTTCCTTTTTTTAATTGAGTAATAAGTGATGGTTTGGGGTCACAGAGGGAAGGGAAGGGAAAGTTGCAGAAAGACCCAACTAATAATTGCCATTAATAGAAAAATAATGTTTCAAAATACCATTAAATATTGTAGGAGATTTGCAAATGAAAGGGAAGCTTTGCTAGAGCGGTCCTAACAAATAAGTCCATCACATGTTGACAAGTGAAAATGAGGAAGTGTAAAGAAARATAAAAGGAGTAGGAGAGGTGGAAGACTTTTTAGTTTGCAGTTGATGGAGGTCCCATAAACTTAATTAACAATCAACATCTGAGGAAAAATCACCTGCAACCACATCATCTTCRTTTCTTTTTTCATCAGATTCCTCAGTTAATGTCAGTTGTGCCCAAAGCAAGTATGGTATATTATTCCCCATGTCCTAAACGTAGGAGGCAATGGTGTGATGACATTGGTGCAGAGCTATGCATACAGGTGCAGGTGATGTTGCTGTTGGCTGGCCTAAAAACTCTTAAATTTAGTCTTATTTTAAATTTGATGTGTGTGGTGCTGTTTTTTGTTTGTTTTGTTGTTGTGGTTGTTTTGTTTTTGTTTTGTTTATTGTTGGCAGGTTTGGTTTCCCCCTAATTGTTTAGAGTCTTATTGTTTTCTGCTGCTATCACAAAATGTACATTTGTTTTCCATGCCATAACTTGTGGGTAAGTTATGGGTTTGGTTTTTTTGGGGGGGTTTGTTTTTTTTTTTTGGTTTTGTTTTTTGGTTTGTGTGTTTTTTTTGGTTTAGTATGAGTTTGTTGGGTTTTGGGGGTTTTTTTGAATCATTTTGTTGAAAAGATGATGTAGTGAACATATTTTTCTCCTTTTTCTGAGAACTAAAAGCCAAATGTAATCCAGTAGTATCACATTCTATAACATTGTGAGAGAACCACTGAAGTTTGTGATAAGTATGGCTAAGAAATGGTTAAATGCTTTACATTGTTTCAGACAGCTTTATGGCAAATTAAAAAAAGGAGATTTTTTTTCTCCCATTAATTTAACTTTTAGTCTAATGTCTTAATTTTTAGTGTAAAATTTTGGGTTGTGCCATCCAAGAACATACTGGAACAAATTTGGCACCAGCAACCTAAAAAGGGAGATGCACTGCTTTTGTTTCAGGTGATAAGTACTGGAGCCTGCCAGCACTTGAATTTTCATGGAGTTTAAATGGAGATGTTAACAGATATTCCGCCCTGGATCTGAGAAAAAAATCAAAACCCCTCAAGGCCTCAGTGATTTTTGGATGAGAGCAGTCAACAGAATAATACATTTCTGTATTGTCAGCACACTGTAGTCACAATTGGTCTGAACTCGAGTTCTTCACAAAAAAGTCATGTAAATGGAAAACAGCAAAGGTCTTGTATGGAAGCCCTGTGGGACACCTGCAGTAACAGAATGAGGAACGAATTTACAATTTAATCAGTAGGAGAGAAACTAAGGGAACATAGTATGGAATCCACATGGTATTTGAATTCTGTGAGAAAAAAGAGCAGTATAAACACGAATAGATTTAAAACAAAAATCCTCTTCAACTGTGGCCTTGATGTTATTAATTGCACAACTAAAGACCGTAAGTTAAATGGCAACTTTTAGTACTCTTTTACTGCAATGATAGGGGTTTTTTTTTATTTGCACTGGTCTCTTTGTGGAGTGCAGTGTTGATTTGAAATGTCACCAAATTAATGATTAATTTGGTTTTATCAGGATCATTTAAATAAACTGGGTTTTTTCCAGTGTGATGGATAGAAGGTGATTGCTGTGAGCTGCAGTCTGAATCTGCTTTTGACATTTAAACATATAAAGCTGACTAGATATAACCATTGAGGTGCTAAATATATTTTACATCTACTTCCAACAGTAGAAATGGAAGTATTAAGAGATCTGGCTTCATTGTCATTGAACTGTGAAATATTCAACCTTGTCTGCCCGTGCTTAGTACTGTTGACTTTTTTATTTCAGTTAGAAGATTAAAATTAAATGCTTCATTTTTCGTTAGCTTTTGGGAATTAAATTGAAATTTAAGACTCTAAAAATTTTTACTAAGATCCTCAATTTCACCRGTGGATTCTTAGAGGATATTCTGTTTTCAAGGGCAAAGCAAAAAGGTTCATTGATCAAGTATCATATAGTGCAACATTTTTTTATCAGAGTTCTTTATGTATATTTATTAAAGATCCCATATTTCAGATTATKCTTAACTGTATWGGAAAARGTACTTCACAAAACATATACTAAACATAATATGGAGAATGGGTGACCATATTGTGCTTACTTTTAACTGCAATTCTATGATTTTGATTTATTGATTCAAGGATTTAGTGGTCAGAAAATTGGAAAGTGCATCTAGAATGATGTTGCTKCATAATAACGTGGGGACTGACATGTGCCCAATTTAACTGTGTCAGTAAAAAAGGTATTTTTTCCCATCTTGAGAGATGATTAGTGTTAATTAAGATAGACAAATAATTTGACTTTTTGCTGAACTGATGTGATATAAGAAATAGGCTGATACCTTTTCCTTGGAGAAATAATTTCAGAGTTCTTTGGTCTGCAGCAGACATTTAATATTAAAGTTTGTTCTTGAAATAAATAATAGCCAAAATGTCAATACTTCTGGTTTGCAGAATAATCATAAATTCTTGACCATAAAACAGTCATAAAGGCATAATATTTTATCCACTGTATATTCATACATTGCATGCCATTACAATAGCTAGGTGATGAATCATTTGCTGTGTGTGACAGAACAAATCTGAAATACCAATGCTAATGTGAAATCTATTCAAAGTTGGAAGACTTGTAATATTACTTTACTTTAAAAATATTTGCTAAAAAAAAGTACATTTTGCAGTTTAAATCAGTACCAAGCCACTTTAAGACCATTACCTTAATGGTTTCAGTTTCAGCATTTGGCAATGGGCAAAGGTGTAGAACAACTTCTACAATCTTGTTGAAATGTTATCTACCTATTATATTTTCTGCTCATTTTAATATATTTTGTGTTTTTTTAAATKATAAGAAAAAAGACCAGATAAAAAGTCAAGAGAGTATTTTCTGTGATCTTGAACTTGAGGAAACTTTAACGAGTAGTGTATAGCACATACTGTCTGTGTCCTATGAGTTATAAATTTATGTACAAGATTTTTTTTATTAGGCAAAAATCTCAAACAGGTTAAATGTGGGATAGGCTTTTAAAAGGTTATTTTTCCTCAGGAATTTTTATTTCTTTAACCGAGGGTGATATTTTATTCTAATTCAACTCATATCTTATGCTAAATTTTACTTAGGATCAAAGCCATTCAAGTGCAAGATATGCCACTTTGCAACAGCTCAGCTTGGAGATGCCAGAAACCATGTCAAGAGGCACCTTGGGATGAGGGAATACAAGTGTCATGTCTGTGGGTGAGTAAATTGAAACAGTCTCCACCATGGTTAACCAGGAGAAGAGCGCAGAATATGCATTGTTTCAGAATTGAAAACTGTGATGTGAGCAAGAGTGGCTAAAATTATGCATGCATATCCTCCTTTCCATTGTTATGGTAAATTCCTTAAATACAGTTATGACATTCTTTTCCCACTTCTAATCCTGCACTGAAGATGAGCAATTTTATGGGCTACAAGGTCAATTTGAACCTGTAATCTGTAAATTGACTAAATTATAGGATGTTCATTCACATTGCCAGGGAGAACTGTAAATTCCATTTAAAGACATAAAAAATATATAATATAGACTTTACTGTGTGGGGTTTTTTCTTTTGCTATACTGTTATAATTTTAGTACCATTAACAGATTTCTGGACTCCATTAGGGTTTTCATTCTTTACGAAAACAAAACAGAAGACAGATTTTTCAAACAAACGGATCTAAAATATTGCAGGCGTAAGACTTTTAAAATAAATTGAAGTCTTTTATGTGTGCTTGTGTTCCTGTTTGTTACCCAAAAAATCTTGTTTTTCTTTTTACAATCATTATTTCCTCAGAAGGATCGTTCATAATGTTTAATTGTCCTTCAAATGTGTTGCATTTAATAGGAGGCATTGAGACTCCTTAATGCAAAACTAATTAATTTAGCAGAAATGTTTAAAAGGTTTTAAAATGCCATGGCATATATGGTACATCATAGGACATTCSAAGTTGGATTTTAATACCCTGGTTCTGATTAAAAATATATTTTAATGTTATTATGCTGAAGAAATTAACTAATATATGCATCATATAAAAACATTTTACTCAAACCTATGTAACCTGCTATAGCACTCTTACAGCTAATGTGTAGAAGAGCACAGGTTCAATTAGATGGTGCAGTGCACACATGCATGGTGTGGTGTGATGTTGGGGATCATATTCAGCAGGAGGAGATTTTTAGCCTTACTGTACCAATCTACTGCAGGACAAAGTGAGTTACACATTTTAGAAGACAAGTGAATCTTCAGCYGAAGATGCAGCTGAGTGATTTTCACTGATTCATCTCTCTGTTTTTCAAATAATTTTGCATGCAGCATTATGAGATACTTTGGATGGGTTTACTCACTTTAGAAAATTAATTGCTGGCTTCTTGAAATAAGAAATAAAAATGTATGAGCCCAATTGTTAAGTCCACTATGTATCAGTAGTAGAATAACTTGTGCTGCTCCTTATTTTGTAGCCTGGTTAAAATGAACATGGTAGGATATTTTATATTGTTTAAAAGAATCTTATTTATTATCTCTGCTTTATGAATTGCCAAGAATCTAATATGGAAGATAGTTAAAAGCTCCCTCAGAAGTATTTCGTGAAGGCTAAGCTCTGTTCTTTAGAAGCTGTCCACAAACTTGACATTGGTTGTTTGTTCAGTACCCTTTAGATTAAACTAAAAAATCATCGTATTATCTAGCTATTTAATTGTGAGAGGAAAAGTAAAAAAAAAAATCTTAAAACAGCTAATATGGTATCTTTTATAAAAAAAGAGAATTAAAATTATTAGGATTTGGCATAGTTCCTAATTTTTTCAGAAACTCATTCTGTCACTTTAGGTCTGACATGTCTGACAGAATCTGTCTCAGAAATCACACAACTCTTGGCTGGGATTCACAGCAGTTATGCRAGGGAGAGCAAAACATGTATGAATGATTTAAACTTTGGATTGAAATGGTAGCCACTTTCTTAGGCTGATTGCTTACTCTGTGTTGCTGGCATGTCATACCTGGTAGCCATGCAGGTGCTCATTTTCCATTTTTGTGTATTGCTAATTTTCATCAACAACGTGAAGCTGTGCTATTTTGGGAAAACTACTGACTGAAGAGACATATACCACAATACTCCATGCTTACAAAAATCTGATTTATATSCCTGTTTAAATAATCATCACATTTCACTTAATGTGCACGAAAAATATGTTTTAACAATCATACATTAACACTGATTTATTTGAAAAAGACGTTTTTGTACTGTAGCTAACAGTTCTGAAGAATTGAGCAGGATTTGAAGGAGGAATGACCAGAGCAGTTTGAGCCRTAGTCCATATAATGAATATGCCATCTTATATGTGGAAGAGGAGAAAAGGGTGTTAATAGCCTGTGCYGTATTTGTGCTCTTTTAATTGAAAGGACTGGGTAGTGTGTTGGTTAAAAAAATAAAGTAGCAACATAAAAAAAATAAAATTGCTAGGATTGGCTATCGGATTAGTGGCACTATAGAGCATTGGTACATTAACACCACTGACAATGTCAATTCATTATCATTGATGGCTAAATAATCTTAGAAATGCTCAGTGGACCTATTAGTTCCTGAACATAAGCAGCTCATGCTGCATTTCTTCATTAGCTTTAATTGCTATAAATTTTACCTTTTTAAAAATCATGCTTTAAAAGGTGAAGTGATCTTTCAGGAACATTAACTCTGTAATTTTGTCACAAACAGAAGGTCCTGCACTATGTTTTCTTTTCTGCAGTAGTTAATATTCTATCCTCTGACTTTTAGATTCGCAGTAATAAGCCTCTGCTAGTTGTGAGGATAAATTGTGTTTCAAAAGCTTTTGAATCTGCTTGGGCACTCTCTAAAGGTGACATGTCAGTGCAATATCATGGTGTGGTCTCAAAATACCAGTTTTTTAAAGACAAATTATTTGGAAATTTTGGTCTTTAAAAAAAAAGCTAAAGTCTTATTTTTSGTGTTGTTTTAAGGGTTTGCTGTGTTTCAGTTTTCCAAATGATCCTCATATTTACATGCTACAAAGTACACAATGTATAATTCAGCTAGCTGTTGAAAAATCAGTAATTTTGCTTTTTTGTTTTTTTTTTTTTAATTGAAGTTCAGGGTTTGTTTTTCTTTAGCTGCGCTGCAGAAACTGCATGACATAGAAATTGGACACTGCTAATGTTTTAACGTTTGGAATAAACTGTCTGTTACTCATTGCCTTATCACAGATGTGTGTTAATTGTTTTCTTTTCCATACCCATGGCTGTAAAATATATCCCATTATTTCAGGGGTAATGTCTGTTTTCTGTGGGTAGTAAACTGCTGCATATTTGAATTTTGTTTTTGAAAGTCTCARTCTGAAATTGGCTGATATCCTGGGTTAGGTGAGCAAATCTTGGTTGCCCAGCATTTAAAATTTTTGTTTCATTTGCCCAGTGAAATGCKGTGAAAAGGCTTATCATGCACTTTTTGATTTTCATCCCTTAGGTAGGACATGAAAAATGCATTGTTCTGCAATGAGATTTTGAACAGAGTTTATAGGCAATATTTGATTTTAAAATATGTCTATTTTTACTTTGCCTTTTTCTTGCCCTTGCTTTTAAAAACAGAATTTTGGAGTATGTAGTTACATGTTTCAAGTRAGAGTGGCTGTTTCCTTCCTTTTTTTTGCTCCCCTTTTTGACTACTTAAAAAGTCGAMTGAAGAAGATTGGTATAAGGTAGGTTTGTATTGTTAGGAAAATTTTCGGTATTTRAAACATGCACATAAACATTTTTTGCTACCTTCCTACAAATTGAAAGGGTATTTGTAGCAATATTGTCATTATGTTTATTACACAGGTAGTATTTAATACATAGTAGTTTAGTGTTTTAAGAGCAAAAGTAACTCTTTGTAGACACAAAGAAATTTGCAGGAGGTCAGAAAGACTGGATTTTTTCTGTATTTTGCTGGAGTAGTTATTTGTAGTTTTTTTGTTGTTGTGGTGTTTTGTTTTGCTTTGGTCTTTTAGTGGCTGGAGGTACTAATCTTTTTTTACTTTCTGCTCCTTAGTTCTCGATTTGCTTCGAAACTCCTTTTCTCAATTAATTCTGGAGATATTATCAGATGTTCTGATAAATACATGTTTTGCTGAATTCAGTTATTTTTAAAAGCCTCATATAAATGAGCTTCGGGGACAGGTATAGTGTCCCAAGCATGGAAATAACCTGACTTCTGCTGCTATTGTTAATGCTAAGAGTAATTCAGAGATTTGTATAAAGTTCTGTATTTTAGTGACMCTGGTTGTTTGGAGAATGTCTAAACAACACTACTCACCTGAATTGAGCATAGTGACTAATAGGTCTTTGTTCTTTATAAGGAAGGATGTGCTTTGACCAGATGCTTAAAAAATACCTTGACTGTACTCCTGTGTGTTGTGTTCTAAAAAATCTAGATTTTCAGATTTTTTTAAACTGATTGCTATTAATTTCGGGCTACTTTTAGTGAAAGGCTGCTCTTAAGATTGCTTTTAGCATACAAAAAAGACTTATTCATAAATTTATTGGTAGGAGCAGGAAAAATATTACATTTTCAAGGATGTCTTAATGTACTGTAATGTAAATTAATTATTTATACTTGTGCAGTTTGGGAAATTTTAAATAGAAAGTTGCTACTCTAGTAAAACTATTTTTGTGTGGTATTACCTAGTTTTTGTGCATTAGAAGGGATCTCTGTGTAGATGATTATAATGTCACTTTCTGACCTTTGCAGCTTGAATAATTGTAAATCATTGCTTCATAACGTGTCAGAGAATGTCTGTACTAGGGAATTAAATGGCAGAATATAATAGACCAAATTATTGCCTGTCATGTTTTCAACAACACAGTTAGTATTTGAGTTACACTTAATCATTACGTGCATTAGCAACTTCATTGGAATCCAGCTTCAGGCTGAGCATGAAATACATTACATTATTTAAACCTCTAATGGTAGAAGTCATTTATTTGTGTTGAAGTGTACAACATGCAGAGTTTCATAAAGCAAGGAACACTTGAGAGCTTAAT
Source organism: Malurus melanocephalus (assembly GCF_030028575.1). Lineage (NCBI taxonomy): Eukaryota > Metazoa > Chordata > Aves > Passeriformes > Maluridae > Malurus > Malurus melanocephalus. The sequence continues at coordinate 2,536,102 of NW_026623301.1, read as the reverse complement.
TTATCCAAATCAAAGTCTAAATGCAGATAAACACAAGTGGCAAAATTTAGTAATTTTTATAGTCTGGAAATATTTAAAAATACATGGTTGTGGGTAATTGTAGGCAGCAGGAATAAATTAAAATCACTATTTTTAGTCAGCTCTGAGAATTAAAACTGTTTTATATCTAAATAATCAAATGCATCATGAAATTGCATTTTTGAACGAACAATTAATTATACACATCATATCTACAGATGTGTCCAAACAAAAAATACATGTTTGGTGCAGCTGTTTAGATCAGAGATAATTGCATGTAAAGTGACAGCTCCAGATTCAGCTATTCTTAGTTTCTTTATCTGCATTTTGCCATTTGGTCCAATCAGACACTTGTGTCCATGTTTTCTTTAGTAAAGAAAAACGAGGGTGAACCTATGTAACAGCTTTCCAAACTTGCTTATGCTTTAAAAAAAATTAGCAAGAAAATGCTAGAAAAAATACACAGTTAAGATAAAAGTTATGATATCTTGCCATTTTTTCTTCACTTATAATTTTGTTAAATTTGCAAACCTGACCTTCAGTATATAGTCTCTCTTTTTACTATTTAAGAAAACTACTGGAAGTGGAAGCAATTTATTTTTTTTATTCAGAAAAGCTCCCAGCACCTTTAGACAACTGATACAGATCCCAGGATTGTTGTGCAAGACTGTCCCGGCCTGGAAGTCTGCCATGGAATTGGCTGGAGTTGGCTGGTGAGAGACTCCTGTACRGGCAGTAGAAAGTCTCTTCTGTTTGAGACTGCTATAACAGTTGATACAGAAAAGTCAGGATAAACTTTCCCCCTAATGAAATGAGTTTTTAGCAATTTGTATGCTAAATGGGATTGTTATAATGATTTAGTTGTGCTTGMTGA
>NW_026623301.1:2437710-2530210 GCF_030028575.1 Malurus melanocephalus | reverse complement strand
AATCAGCATGTTGGTTTGCCTCATAGTGACAGGTTGAGTTTATTTCCCAGAGACTGCTCTGTGAAATAGGCCATTAAAACCCTTACACAGGGAATGGCTGCATAGCTTCCTTAGACTTGTGGTCCTATATCTATCTGTCCATCCTCTTCTTTTTTTGGATGGTGTGTGGATGCTGTGAATGCAGTAATTGTCACATGTTAATTCAGTGTAATTTAATGAGTTAAACCAGGTTTTATGGGTTCGTGTATTACACATAAAAATGACAGTTGATTATGTTTAAGTGGTTGTAGCATGGCATAAGCTCGTCTTTTAAAATTATGCAGAAAAAGCAAATGTTTTTAAAATTTCAGTAAAACTGCAGATTGTTTTGGCAGTATTTTGGTTTCATCACATGACATAGTGCAATTGACTTGAGTAGCACCAGGTTTTCACCCTCCAAATTTATGATAGTTGGTAAAAGATAAAGGCAATTTTAAATGTTGTTGCTGTCTATACACAGTTATTTTCTTCAGCAGGTTTTGAAAATCTGTGAGAAATGGTCAATTGTTTGTATTTCAGGCATATCTTGTAATATTGAACCTTAACAAGAAGGGCACTGGTTTCCACATAGTGTTACACAGACTGGATGAACTGTCATATCATTTATTGATTCCATAACCAGTTATCTCACTGAGATGTGTTTTATAAAAACTGCTGATAGTGATTTGGTAGAAGGGAGGGGAAAAAATAAAAGAACAAGTGTTCTACTTAGTAGTATAGTATCTGAAATGCTATAGGGAAACATCCATGTTTCTGCAGATCYGCAGTTACTTATCATTGCTGTGTCTTAGAATTATACCTTGAATTGACCTGATCTGGGGATTTTGTTTGGTGTTTTTGACATTTTTTTTCTTGGTTTTTTATTTTTAAGAATTCATTGAATAATAGCATATATTACAAGAAATTTTGAATTTATTTAACCAACAGATTAAGAATAGTTTTATCAACATAGGGTTGAATGCAGCAATCAATGCATTTGATTTTAATATAATTACTAAAACCTTCAGGTCTTGATGTACCAGTTATTTTGGGAGAACTTGTAAGAACAGTTGTACTGAACAGTAGCTGAGTACACTTCCCTAACAGTGAGGGATGCAGGGCTGAGGTTTTCTGGTTTGTTTCTTTCGGTTTGTTTTATTTTTTTCTCAGCTTCTGATGATGATCCATGGTTGGTTTATGYTTTGAACCATGAGTATGTTTATCCTTTTTGAGGCTTAATGGTGATGGTTAAAGATGTTACTATCCCATCTGCTCACTACCAATTCTGCCTGGTGGGGTAGTTCTTAGATATTTCTCCCCATTTGCTGCAGAAAAATAGTTTTTTAAAAGAGACCACATCAATGCAAAGAGTTCAATGTGTCTGAATTTGTTGAGTGTAAGTTTTACTGTTTATACCTTAACTAATTAATTTTATTAATGGGCTTTTGTAAGTCACTGGCCAAGATGTTGTTTCCCATTTAAAATTGTTTAGTTACATTTCACTTTATTAGGACAATGATTTGTGATTTTTTTTAAATTATTGAATATTGCTGATCTTCTTAGGCCACAAAACTTAAGTAATGGATTTTTTTGAGATGAATGGTTGTTTTTTGCACCTGGCATTGCTAGTCTCTCAATAAATACAGTGGAGCAGATCTTCAAATATATTTGTGAAATTTCAAGCATAGTTGAGATCTTAACATCCTTCTGACTGCAGAGATCTGCTGACTTGTTCTGTGTAATAATTTTTTGCTTTATACTGTGCTGGCCTCCTCTGAGCCATAGAGGCTGAGTTATATAGGGGTTAATCATRGCATAAAGATTTTCTAGTCACTCTCACATTTTGTAGGGCACACTCTGTATACGGGATTGTGTGTGTGTATACATTCTGTGTTGCTCTTTGAATGCTGTCAGTATCCTCCACTTCTTTTCCCAGCTTTTCCTGTTCTTCAGGAAACAATTCCAGAAGCACCACATAAGGTTAAAAATACGGACCAATATGCTTCCCATCTTCTTGGAATACCCTTCTTCTATACTGATTAAACATTGTACCTTATTTTGATGGGCTAGTTTTACTCAAGGCAGGCATTAMATCTTAAGAAATCTCTTGTGTCTGTTTTAGGGCTCCATTTATAAATGCAGCAGAAATACATTTTCTGTTGCATTTATGCATAACATGGACCGAGTGCCTTAGGACACTTGAATTGCCTCAAAGAGACTCTGATGTTGCTTTTGTAGGGCCAAAATGCCTAGAGGGCGGGGGCAAATGTGTACTGATGATGTAGCCTGTGAGTCCCCTCATAATGACAATTACATTTGCCAAAAACTACATTAAGAGTGGGACAAGAGGGTCTTCTTGTGGCTAGTTTTCCCTTTCCCCACTGAACAATTTCATCAGCACCTTTACATCTGGTGACATACCTGGGTGCCTTCAGCTTGGCACTGAATTACCATCCTTGGGTGCTGCACTACTCGTAGTGAACTTAAGCAGTGCTGAGAACATGCTCTTAGCAGTGATGTCATTGCAGCCACGATGATACAAGGATCCCCATCGCCACGATGCTGGATGACAAAAATACCTCTGGAAGAAGCAGACATACTTTCCCACTCAGTCCATTCCTCTGAGCCCAAGGAGAGACTCTTCCAAGAGTTACCTCTAACAAATGCTCTCATCTCTTTCTGCAGGTTGTTTTCCCTYCTTAATGGGTTTGGATTTTACTACAGGTCCCTCCTATCCCTTCAACACGCATTCCTTTCCTGATAGGATTTGAGATGTCTTAGAAGATGTACTTAAAGGCTGAACGTAGGTTGAATTAATTCCTCTAGGAATATTAATCCTTATCTCATGAGAGTTAGTTGTAACCAGAGTTTCTCTACTCAGAATATTGCCATAAATATTGGGATAAGCTCTCATGTTTCAGAACAGCTACAGACTTGGGCAGGGGTTGATATTTTCTCTTTTTTTTTTTTTTTTTTTTTTTACAATAAAGCTTATTAGTACTATGCTGCATGTTGATGGTCATTAATGAAACCCCCTGTCCTACAGTAATAATGTACTGAAGAGATTTAATTTGCTTCAAAATTAATATTCAATAAGTAGTACTTTGTTTCACCTGAAATACTTACTATTACATGCTTTTGAAAATGTAAACTCGGTGATTGTAAGATAAAATTTCACCATTTATAGCAAATAATCTGTGCATTGCTATTGTAAGAAGTATTGCATTTTTTTCTAAATGCGCTTGCCAGATGAATGAGTGTATTTTTGACATTGTTTATCCTGCACTGGCTTGGAGAGGTATTCCTTTTCCAGTATTAATTGCATCTAACACTGTTCATTTTTCTGGCATATACTAGAGCATTCAGAGCAAACTGAATTCCTGGGGAGGAAAATTGTCTTAAACATTTGCTTTATCTGTTCATTCCAGTAGATGGCTACAGTTCACTACCAAATTGTGGCTATAATAGATTTTTTACAGTAAGTAAATCAGAAGATGAAGGTTGAATTRCTATAAATGAGTTGACCTGTACATTTTTCTTATTTCATGTGCTTAGTCATGCACTATTCACTATTTTCCTAAATACACCTTTTTCAAACTGCAGGAAAATATTATAATACCTTTTTTTTCCCCTGTTGGTCAAGGTTTCTGTGTTGTAAATGACTCTCATATCTCTTGCAGTTTTTTGATATTTCTAATTGTGCCTGATTGGAAGAATGCTTATACTATCCAAACACTGAGGAAACTCAGTTGCTGAAAAGCTAGATGCTACATTTATAAGAGTGGATACTTCTAGAGTCTCAATGTTCTTTTRATTTTGTTCCTGGGTTTAGGCATTTTAAATGGAAACTGGCCATTTAGCACTTGTGTTTTGCCAAGTTGACTTTAGCTTTTTTAGAAGCAGATGTTTTCTAGTATGCCTTTCCAGTCGTAAGCATGAAGCAGAGACTAACACATACAAAAGTATGTTTACCTTTGCATTTCATCTGTGTTGTACATTGCAATGTTTCATTGCTCTCWATTCCCATCCAGGTTTTTCTTTTTTTATACCTAATTTGCATACAACTAAGTTGATACAAAGGAAATTCTTTAAAGCCCCTGGAAAAGCAGCTTCCTTCTGAAAAAGATACTCATTAGCAGTTTGCAGAGTGGAATTCTTTCAAAGGTACATTACTCATTTGTACTGTATGAGGTAGTTCACAGTACAACATTGAAATATTAGGTATGCCTTTTGACTTCCTCAGATCGAGTGATTCTGAATTCTTCATGTAAACTAGTGAATATTTTGCTTTAATTTTCAATGAAAAGGAAGTGTTGAAACTGACTTATTTGTACTCATATTTGCTGGTAAATGCTACTACCATATCGCTTTAATTTTATCCTAATCCTTTCATTTTTGCCTTGCAACAGCTACAAGCTGAGCACAGCAATTTAAGGTGCAGGTTTTTGTTATTTTACAAATGAAAGGGCCATTTTTTGCATTAACTGCTATGCTRTGCTATTGCAATTTTAGGTCCCTTTGCAATCAACTGCCAATTTATATAGCTGGCTACAACTGCTTAATCTATTATTAATAAGCAGTGCTACTGAGCTCTACAAATGATAAAAATGGTACCAGTTTTATACAGGAATTTCATTTTCATATCTAAACTACATACAATAACTTTATTCTCTAYCATGAAGATAAATGTCTTAATTATTTATAAATTCTTTATATTTTATGGTATCGATTTAGGGATTCATTCATTATCCTCAAAATATATTGAGAGCCTTAGCTGTAACTAAAATATTTTTCATTTACCCATTTAGTTACAATGTTGTAGACTTAAGGGCCAAAATTTAATGTGTTTACAGAATAGTTTTACAGTTTAATACTTGGTTGAATATTCTAGAAAATAAATGAATGCTGTGTTATTCTTAAGTTTTAAAATTGAGAATTTTGGATTATGTGTGTTAAATCTCAGCTTTCTTCTATGTTTAGATTMTTATTGTAGCCACATGATTCATTAAACAAGTTTGTCCTCTAAGAGGAAAATGTATTTGACCCCTTCTTGAGAGCATATACAAGAAGTTCATCAAGAATCACAGATTTTAATCGGTAAACAGTATTAGTTCTGTCYCCTCCAGTGTTTGTGGGACTGGGACCTGTCCGGTACTCGATCCTCACACTGTGGAAATACATTGGCTGCCCTAGAGAGCACCTGGCTGTGTTTAGGACATCTTAGTCTTGAGAAGGATTGTACCTGGAGGGCAATTACGGTCAGGACAAGGGATGCACAATAATAAGTCCCTGGAGTACTTTAATGGGCTGTAGGAAGAAAAGAAAGAGGTGGGGGGGGAAGGAGAAAAATTACTAAGGTATCAGTTGTGTTTCTAAGAATGGACTGTGAGATGCTAAACAGTGTTTGCTCGAATATATTTCTGATCATGCAAACTTGTGTCGAATCACATACCTGAATTTCTTGGAAACCCCTTCACAATTTGTTTACCTATTTACAAAGAATGTMGAGATTTATTAAGTGTGTTCTTTGTTGGTTTTGTGTAATACGCTTTCTAGATTAAGCATTTCCACAAACGATTTGCTAGTTGTTGTGAAGTGGACATTATTTTTTCCCCCTTCTTTCCGGAATTCAATTTCATCTGAATTGTTGTGTGTCTTTTCCGTARCCTTTAGATGATTCACTCACACGCAGACACACAGACACGCACACGCGTGTGCACAGATGTGAAAAGTTTATCTGAATGGGAGAATGCCGAGGCACCGAGCATCAAGACTCCGAAATGCTGCTGTTGCTGCCTCGGAGTGCCGGGGCGCAGGGGCACGGGGCTGTCACAGCCGCTGTGGATGCCGGGCTGGCGCCTGCTGTTCCCGGCGCTGCCTCTCTCGCCTCCCGAACCTTGCGCGGCCGCGGGGCCGGGGCCGGTGCCCCTCTGCGCTCAGCCGCTAGGGAGTGTCGGAGGGAGAGCCTCTTACTAATTTCTCCACTTTCCCCGAGAAAAAGCTGCTTTAACTTCACCCCCAGCTGCAGCACTTGTGTGTTGTAAATAGACTCGAACTTTACAAAGGCGTTTGTCTCTATGATCTTTAGAAGGATTTAAAGATAAGACGTGGAACCCTTTTATAAGTAGACGTAAATTATTTTTGCTCAGATTTTGCTTACTCATAATACTGCTAACACATTTAGTTAATCGTAAACTTACTTGTATAATTTGTATAGTGAGCGTTGCATACCTGTCTGCTAAACAGGCAAACAGTTTTAATCTGATAGGGACTGAAAAACAGCAGTTTGTCTTTATCTAATTATTTTCTTAAAGGTTGGTCAGCAAATGTCATGTATTTCACCAACATTGTGCTTACTTGGAAAGAGATGAGATATTTACATTACCATGGCTGAAGAATCACAGCGAAAGTGCAAGTACCTTTAAAATGCATTTTGGTAGGTCGGCAAATTGTTTGGGTAAGGTGGCGGTGCCATGGTATTTAACAGAATAACAAACATCTCTTTAAAAGATGACACAAACAAAATTACAACTGTTTCCTTTTATTTACTGATCTGAGGAGCCTCAATCTAAATGACAGAAGTAGTAGATATAACAAGCTTGTGAATTCTTTCCTTCCACCTGGAGAGTTTAAAAAAAATTGTAACGAGTATACTAGGGTGGCTGACATCAGGTCTACATTATATGTTTGCTTGCCTGGGGTGCTCTCATAAAAAATAAAGCAGAACTTTATACAGTTATAGTGTGCACTAAATTTGTGTTCAACATCCATAAATAAAATATTCAACTCTTTCTGAAGAAAAACGATTGTTTTGAGATATTTCAGGCCAAAAAATATGCCACTATTTTGGAGAGTAGAGGGTTTCTCCTTTGGCTTTGCTTTTACTTTTTAGCCATAATCATAACTGCTTTTACATACCCTTATTATTGCTATTGCCTCTCTGGCAAGATGGAATATACAAAGGAGGTTCTTTCTGTAAATCATATTTTWAAAAAATTCAGAGAGCAAACCACCCATTTATGCTGCAGTATGTTTTGGTTCTGAGTAAGCAAACTGTATGCTTAATGATTTCCTAAGAATTTAATATTGTGTGTTTTACAGATGGAAAAATGTTGATAAATTTAGGTTAATTTCTACTCTATTTATGGAACTACTTATGCATTTTTTAAAAGAAACAGAGTCTTCTTAAATTATATATAACTTGAAAAAGGGTCTGTTGTTTATTTTATTTTAAATATTAGATTGTCCCTGAACGAGGCGGAAAGAGTATTATGTAGAACACTACTTACTGAAACAGCAAACTAGTAAAYCTATGCTGCACTAAAGTAAAATATTACATTATTCTGATAATATTTGACTTTTGCACAATATTTAAATGAACATTAGTATAAATAGGAATGCTTAACTAAAACACAAGTTCATCGTGTAGGCTAATGCATTACTCTTGTATATTTGTACATGAGTGAACAATTATTCTAAAAAGTTTATACATGTGTTMCAGTGACCAAACTTGTATTAAAACAAACTGTTCCGATAGTGGTGACAGAAGACATAGTTGATGGTTGTATTTGAGAAGTAAATGGGCAAAATATTTGTGGATCTTTTAATGATTACAGTTCTTGATAGCTTTCATAAGAGTGCACATAATTTGTGACAACTCTAATAAAAAAATGTGGCAGAAAAACTTTCTGAGTTAGCGGCAAAGTAAATGGGGCAGGTTTTGCATTTTGAACAGAAATCTTATGAACTGTGATTGAATTTGTCGTGAAAGTGTGTCAGAATTAATAAAGTATTTACGTGCAAGGTTGCTGGGCTTTGCAGACTGGTTAGGGCTGAGGATTGGTTAACATGAAAAGTCATTTCTGTGCATTTGGTACTCGACAGCAAAGGACAAATGTACTTCTGTGCATTTTGGATCATAATGCCATTTCTCATTTCAAACCATTTTTGTCAGGACACCAGGCAAAACAATGATGCTTTGAGGACGTAATTAAAGATATTGTTCAAAGAACAACTTTCTGCATATTTGAATTATTACTGTCATCAAAATCATACAAATATGGAAATATGATTGCCAGAAGCACATAAATCAATGATCAGCATGGCCTCAAAATCCAATAAATATGTAGAGTTAAATACTTTAAAATGCAAATTGCATCTGATAATTTGCATATGGTAGAATTTAAAGGAAATTTTGTTGCTTAACAACCTCTAAGGTAGCAGTTAGGGCTATGGGTAAACATAGATTTTTTTATTCATCATTGGTCAAGTTGCAAGATTTGATAAATGATAGGAGACTGCTTTCCTTGGTTAAAATGACTGCATTCTTTACTGAATCCTGAAACTGCCTTGAAGTCATCTGAATAATTAAGAGTTAATTATTCTTCATCCATCTAAATCAGAAAAGGACAGATTTAGGGAAGGAATTTATAATTTTTGCCTCATGTCCTGTCATGTCGTAATGTGATAAACTAAACTGACTCCAAATAATATCTAGTGACCTTATAGTAATTACGCCTCACAAAACATTCTGGTTGAAATTTTTTAATTGCTTGCATCGATTCCAGAAACTACATGTTAACAGACTCTGAAGTTTAATTGTGTTCAAAAGAAAGCGATAGAAAATTTGTGTTCTGTTACTGTTCTAGTTTAGTCTTATAAAGATAGATACYGTATGAACTCGTTCACTTTCCCCCTCTGATAGTGACTCTCTGTTTTCTCTGTTTTGCTCTTTTTGTCTGCAAGCCGTTATTTTTAAAGGATAATGAATATGTACATCAGGAGTATAAACCTCTTTTTTTTTTTAGGAAAAAACTTTCTAAGTAATAAAACCAGGCATTTGTCAGTGGCATCAATTCTGGTTTGATTGCTTTCTGCAACTTGGAAAAACATGTACCCTTAAAATAGAGGCAAAGAAAATAAGAACGGTCTGGCATCTTTCTCCCTTTGGAAAGAAGGACAGTTTCAGAATTGAAAATTGAAGCCTGTTTGTATTTGCTAATTTCAAAGCAGAATTCTTTTTTTCAAGAAGAAGSTTTTACGAATGTTTACTGATCACAAGAGGAATTGTAATAAAGAAATCAATATGCATGATCCCTTTTCATGTAGTACAACAAGGTTACACTGTTAGGTTAAGTACAGGCTGCATTCCTTTTCAGAAAATCAATTTGCTGTATAGTGTGCAATAGCAAGTCTCTTCTGAAAGAGTCATTTTATGTTGTGAGCACAGTAAATTCTATATTGATGCCTTCAAATAGTATTGACTGATTAAAAGAAAAAAGAAGAAACACTAAGTGCAGTAACCTTAAAAGAGTATTATAATTTTCAAGTAATTGCTTTCTTGCTAATTACTTAATTTCTTTCTAAGAGACAAACTGATAAAACATGTTCTTACATATCCTTTAAATTATTAATACTGTAAAACTGGTGTTGTGACATTATTTTCAAAATCTTTTAAAATATTATTTTCATAATAGCAACACAATGTCATATGTGATTTCAAATACTGTAGATTTAGCATAAACTTATTTGCTGAATTTGGAGGGTGCAGACTTGGGGGGGGTTGGTTGGGGTTCTTTTGTTTGCTTGTTTGGGGGTTGGTGTTTTTGCTTTTTTTTGTATTTTTTGCCTATTTTAAGGTCTGGTCATAATTTTGCAAAAAAAAAAAAAAAAATTAAGTATTTTCAGTTGCTGTGGCTGTGTACATTTAAACTGTGATGGTGCTTGCAAAGCAGCACAAGGTTTTTGTGAAGATTGTCTGTTACCTGCCTGGATTCCAAACAAAACAAGCAGTGCAGAGAGAGGGAGGGGAAAAGTTAGTAGCTGCACTCAACCTCCTTAGACATAACATGGCTTAAAAGCCAGTTTTTATAAGGGAAATATATGGAAACGTGGTTTATTTTCAGTTCTTGTTTTCTCAGAACATAAAACTATGTCTTTTAAAATGCTTTGACCATTTTTGATGCAACTGTTCAATTGTAAAGACAATCTTTTGCTTTTTGTGTGTTTTTTACTGAACAGTTCTTGATGGACTCTGACTTTTCCTTTTATTTCTGTCAACCCAATTACAGTACATTAGAGCGCACCCTGATCCTACTTGTTTGCCTGTTATGCAGTGTATATGTTTAACTCATAAGCATGTTCATTTAGATATTTCAGTCTGATCATGCTGAATGTCTTGCAGCAACACATATTGATGTCTACAGAACATTAGAYACTTTCAACCTTAGTTATTCATTCTGGAAATTGTAAAATGCAAATATATATGGTTTTGATTGCTTATGAGCTGTCATGTCTGAAAGAAATGGATTTTCCAATTTGTTGTTTCTCTGTCAAATTCAGTTGTTCATTATTATGCCCTAAATAAATTCCAATTTTAATTGGAGAGAATTTAATTCATTAAAATTTGAATTACTTAGAGAAATATCTGTAATTTGAATTGAAAAACTGGCTAACTGTTCATATATTTAGCCCCAAAGTTAAAATACTGTTTGTTACAATTTCACTTACTAAAAAAACCCCAACAAATGTTCACCTTTTAAAAGCAGGCTGGCATTTAACATTTACTAATATCAGAAAGTCACTTATCTAATGATACAGCTATTTCCCATGCATTCTTTTAAATTTTATGAGATTTGCTTCATTGCTAATGCTAGAAAGGAAGTGATTCAAAAGGCTGTCTGCATTGATTTTTTTTTTTTGGTCAAAAAGATGTGTATAGCAAAACTACTTGAGGTGTAATTCATTGTTTAGAAACCCTGGGCTGCTGTTTGTTTGSAGCATTCTTGTTAGGGGTCTGAATTGCCCAAACAACAGTGTAAACCAAGCCARGCATAGAAGCAGACAGAAAAATACATTCAACTAGTGGGATCATGGATTTGTTTGATTCAGGTAATTGAAAGTGTTTCATACTATTATTGCAACTTGAAGGCTTGTTTAAGTGTCTAGCTGTCAGTCAGTTTGGAAGGTGAAAAGTATTCGATTGTCACTCTGTCAGTCAATAGAGATGAGAACTGTCTGCCTAATGGATTTCTTTACGTAGATGTCTGCATGGAGGTAGAAGTAAAATCAATGTGTTGTCATGTGCAAGTACGCTGCATCAAACTGCCAGGTGAAATGCAACTGTATTTCTGTAATGTCTACATCCTTGTGTTGTTTGTGGAAGACAGACAGATGTTCCCTGTGTTTAAAGGTAACAGACTCTTTATGGTCACACATGAGGGTTTTTTTTTTGAACATTTTGTAAGAGTTTCATCTATTTGCACTTGCTCCAGAGGWTTCTTTCCTTTTGCTTGATCATATCAGGGATCAATACTTAAAAAACAGGATTTAACTTAGTAGGAAAAAACACAGGTTGTTTTTCCATGAGGCTCAGATGCTTTTATTTTAAACCTGGGCTTCTGCATGTTTTCTGTTTGTCAGTGATGACTTGTATTGAACTGACTATGCTTCCTGCTTAAGTTTTGACTGTTAGTTTATCTACATTTATTAGAGTGTGTATTGACTTCCTATAGCAAAATAAGAAGAGTTAATTTCTTGAGTAACAGAAGGTACCAAAGACTTTCAACACCCTTGATGAAACAGGCATCAGTCAGTGACCCTTGTTCTTTCTCTGGGAGATGCTTACAATATTAAGTTCCACGAAACAGGATCTGATAACAGGTGGCATTTGGAAAGTTATTGTGAAATTTCAAAATAATAGTACTAGTTCTTCCACTTCCTACTGATTCCGGGCTAAATCCTATGTGTTATAGATGCAGTATGACAGTAGCCAAACATCTTATTAAAATTCTTTTCCTGTCAACTGACACAACACATATAAAGACATGATTCTKAGCCCCGCTGAAGGTAACAGGCTAAAATGGGAGAGACCAACTTCAAAATATGAATTATAGAATCACCTATTTCCTGTTGTATAATTTGTATATGTGTGCTGTTTTTGAGAAATAGAATATGTAGCTCTCAGCTGCTGCTGTAGGGAAAAAAGAAAAAGGAATAAGAACCAATTCCCAGTGAAGGAACTCAACTGTGGGTAATGAAATCCGTAAGCAGCAGAGACTGGTGGTGAAACAGAAGGTAGAACTTCAAAAGAAAGATCAGGATTTTGGTTTTGGCTATAATAATTTCAAGATGAAAGGAAAAGTGTTGGGTGGAAGGCAGCCCCTGAGAGGTAGGGGCAGGGCTGTGAATTATCAGCAACATTTTTTAAAATTTCTTTTTTAACTTGAATGAGTRCTTCCAGTTTTTGCAATAAATGATGTAGGAATCCTGCTGGTGGCAAGTCTCGTTTACTCCTAGAYGCTGTATCTCCTGTGTAGGGCAGATGGGGAAAATAGTGTGTGATACTTGTCACTTAAGATCATAGTATGTTTATAGAAATAGGCAGGAATAGGCACAAATTCATAGATTCAAAGGTGAAGGAAGTGCTGTGATTATCTAACCTGCTAACCATCCTTGAGGTGGTTGTAGTTTCAGCCAAAGAGTATCGGGTCTGCTTTGTAATTTGTATACTTTACTGCCCATGTGCTATTTAATACTCAGCTTCTGACTGAAGTTCTTACAGAGGTGTCGGGTCTGGCTTTGTTTTATAGAGGAAACAGAAGATGCTGTAAGATGCAAAATGGGCATCATCATTGGGGTTTGAACATAACCATGTAGGTCTACCACTTCTGAGCTAATTATTCCATTAGAATAGTGGGCAGCAGAATCACCCTACCCACAGGGTGATTTTCTGTGGGCAGTTCTCTCGACAAAGGCATTTTACTCCGGCCWTAGTCAATGTGTCAGAATACTTAGATATTTCCTGTCAGTCTGTTTTTATATGAATAAGAATTAATTTTGTTGGAGTGAAGATGTTTTCAATATGTGCAGTTAATTTGTTGGTAAGTGATCTAAAGAAAAAACAGTAGCTGTGGAGCATGCAGAATTACTGAGTTCATCAGTAGAAGTGGGCTGTGACATGCTGAATGTATAACCAAAAGTGTGCCTATATCCTGGGCTCCAGACAAGAAGAAAAGAGTCTCCATTTTGTCTGTTTCCCATGATAGTGTGTTCTTTGTGCTGTACAATGAAGTCAGGGAAAAATATGGAAAAAAATAGTTTTTAGAAAGCTGTAGGTTGATATAAGTGGATTTATGAGAGATCTGGAAAAGTACCACAAACAAACTAAGTTCCTTGCCTCAGCATGTACAGAKGTGTGATCTCTGATTCAGATACAGTTGAAAATTAAATTGGCAGCAAGACAATATACAAATAGTGTAATACCAGCTACTGAAACATTTTGAGCATCAGTTACAGAGCTAACATTTACAGCTTTTGTCTACTTTTATGACAATGCTCAGTATTTCAAAGAGTTAAATTATTTGGTCTCTGTTCCTCTCAAATATATTTGTATTTCTTCTACAGCTTTCTAAATTTCACTCTTACATGTTTTGTGTTCACCAATCATGAAAATATTGCATGTGACAGAAAATGATGGTTCTACAGATGATTTTGATTTTTGTTATAACCTGTAACCCTTTAATCTCTTAAGCCACAGAACATAAAATGCAGCTTTTTAATTTGGTGGATTTCTTGAGACTTTTTTTGAACTTCTCTTTCTCTGCTTCCCCCTTGTCTTCCCCCCTTCTCACCACCTCCCTTCCCTATTAGCACAGTGGTCTACTTAGTTTAGTTTTAAGTTTCTTGGTTTTTCTTTTCTGCCGTCTCCCCAGATTAGACACTCAATGTAGCATTTAAAAAATATTACCAYGAATCATTATATAATAAATGGCCAATAGCAGTATTTTTTTCTGAAAGTCATTTAAATTTCAATGAGAGATTTGAATTTATACAAGCGTGATTGCCCAGGAAAGCTGGCAGTAGTCAGTAGGAGCAATAGTGTGATGTCAAATATGTGATCAAACATATGAATATCTGTGGAGCTCCCAGCAGCAAGAGAAGGATCCATTTTGTATGTTTCCTGTGTGGAGAGGTGCTTTTGTGTTCTCTAATAGTGCTTCATTTCTGATATTAAAAGATAATGTATCTGTTCTTAGCATTGCTCAGACAGTTTAATTACCACCTAAGTTCAGATATTATTCCTTGTCAGATCTTTAAAACCACAGTCTTCCAGACGCTGAGATATCTGCCTGTTACGGGTTGCTGATAGCCTAGTCTGAGAAGTGTTTGTGCGTTACAGGAACAGAAACTGTACTCATTACAGGCAGCAGAAGATATTTTGCCAGAAATTAGGAAAGGGAGTTGGATATAGAATGTGGGCAGAAGGAATGTAAGCCTTGCAGTGACTCACCACCGCTCTCAGTTGGAAGGACTGGTGGCTCGCCTCCAGGCCCATGCAGGTTTTTGGTTTTTAATCATGTATCTGGTATTTGGTGATCCTTTTGTTTCTTGATCATATTGCTGTAATCTCTTTGTCCTGTTGCTTTCTCCTCCCCACCCAGGTGCCCAATATAGTTTCCTGCAGAAGCAGCAAGGAGCAAATTGTTTGTGGCTGTTATCTTTAATCTCATGCTTAAAGTATTTCAGTTAGGCACTAAAGCAAAATATGAAATCGGGGAGAGATGGATTCCTTCCAAAGGTAGGACAGAGCAGGAGCTTCTCATAATCACAGAGAATGGATCAGAGAAGCCTATTCTYGCCACTGACTGTGGGGACCCCAGACTAATCAGCCTTCAAACTGAGACACATATTGTGCGCTGGAAGGCAGACAAGGAGGATGCCACGGCCTTCACCCCTCCATTCTCCTTGCAGTGTCTGATTACAGATGTGTAACTACACTGTTGTTCCCCTCCCTGGGGAACTTCAGGCCGTGGTCCATCCTCCCTTGCTGTCCCTTTCTCCTTGTCAATCAARCACAGAATTTGCAAGCAGTATTGATTAGATACTTGGACATTTTTCTTCAGTCAATCTCTAGCTGCTAGGCTTGATAGCTCATCTTTGGTCTGTTGAAAAAGGCCATCCTCTGCTATTCCAGTTGACTGTCACCTGTCATGGTGTCGTAGTCTGGGTTTGTTTCTGTGTAGAGAAATATTTTGTAGGAGATGCTGGAAAAATCTTGTGGGTAGAAATTGGCTTTTTCACTTTCCTCTTGTTTCCTCTGTTGGAATAATTCCAAAGAAAATGCATTGGTCATGCAACTCTCTTTGCATAGCCATTGGTGAGATTGATTTGGCATTAAAATCTGTTTTGTGTAGCTCACTGATGTTTCTTGTCTCAGTATGARCATAGAGTTCTCAGAGGCATAACATCTTTAAATCTTTCCACTTCTTCTTAAGGCCATATCATACTCTAAAAGAAATTCAGGATTCAGATTCAGTTCAGTTCCTATTAAGGGCAAAAATACCTTGTTATTCTCTTATTGAGGTAAATCAAAAGTCAAAGACAGTCAAAGATGGTTAAGATCTGCAAGAAATTTTAACAAACTCTCCTGAACATTAACAGCAATGCATTTTGTCAGATGGATATTCACTTTGAAAGATGCTGCTTTCAGGAACAGCTTGTTGGTGATTTTTTTTCTTGGCAAATAAGCTCTGGCAATTTTAAGAGGTTTGCAACCCTGATCAGTAAATTGGTGGAAGCAAACTTATGCCAACTCCTGGACTGCAGTTGTTTACAATCCATCATATTGTCTTAAGCCACTGCTGACTTCACTTTRCGTGGATATGTAGAACATATCCATGTAAAGTCAGTCCTTCTGTCAGGTTTGATATATAGAATGTCRACTCCTTTGTGGAGATGCAGCAAATATTTGGGACTGATAGACTCTTATGCTCATAGAAATTGCCACTATGTGTTCCTTCCTCTGCAGTAGCGTGGAGATAGCCATTCTAGATTATCATGCTTTTTGATTTCTTTGTTTTACTGTTAATTTAGCAGATGGATTTGCTGCATTCTTAGCAAGTCCATGAATGACAGCAGCTTCATAGGGGCAGTCAGTGCACTTGTGGGCTGGGCTGCCTTTTGAGTAGGACCTACTCAGAATGGAGAAGTGAGCTGACAGGAATCTCATGGCAAGGCAAATGCAGAATCCCGTGTTTAGGATGAAATAAACTCACATAGCAGGACCGTATGGGCTCTGACTTGCCAGAAGTCAGCTTTACAGTAAAAGGTCCTGTGCTTCTGGTTGATGACAGGTTGAAGATTGCAGTGTGYCCTTGCAATAAAGAAGGCTGTTTGCATGCTGGCCTGTGTTGGCAAGAGTATAGCCATGATGTGGTAAGTTACTCTTACCCTCTAGCTGCCATTTGAGATCACATCTGGAATGCCATGTCCAGTATTGAAGTCCACAGTGCAAGGAAAACTTTTATTAGACCATAGTGAGTCTGGCAGAGGGTCAGACCCTCACAAGGCCTCAGGCTTTCTGAGTGATGTGAAAGGAGAAGCTGAGGGAGCTGAGGGAGCTGGACTCATTCAGGTTGGTGAAGGGAGGACTCTGCAACCATGGAATGTGGAATAAGGAGAAGTCAGAGCTGAACTCTTCTGGAAGGTGCATAGGTGYGCCCTGGAAAACAGGACTGCAGCTGGCCCTGTGGAGCTGCACAGATATTTCCAACTTACCTATCTATCCAACTCCCTTTTCCATGTGTTTTAGCCATGTCTGCTAGTATCAAGACTAGCAAGGCTGGAATTGCATTCTTCCTTTGTACTCTAGAAAATGGGAAGACCAATCCATTCCTGTTTCTCTTCTCTTTGGGTCTCCTAAAGTGATTTTACTCACTATATAGTRTTCTTCTGTTAAGGTATTATGTTATCTAGACTTCTTGATAATATTTGGTAGAAAAAAAAAAATCTCCTTTCATATGTTTCTCCTTCCCAGCCTGACTGGGAAAAGCCTGACTATTTTAACATTTTCAGAACAGGGACTGAACAACTGCTGCATCTATCCATGTAAATGAAGAGCCAGTGTCAGCTCATCAGAGAAGGCTATTCTGGGCACATTGTGAAGCAGATAAAGARCCCCATGGACAATTGCTCAAAAGAGAAAATAGTAAGAATTGATGAGGGCTGTTCTGGTAAACAAGAATGCTGGCTATCTTCTATGCTTCTCCACTTAGCAGTGTAAAGGTCTGTAGCTCCATTGCCAGTAATATCCAAGATGTCTTAGATATACAGAGAAAGGGCCAGTGCCCTTTTCTGGACAACTGAAAGAGCTGGGAAATAACTTCTGGATTAATGGGTAATAGCAGGAATATTCCTGCTTTCATTTCAGAATCTGATACTATGTATCAGTTTATATTTATTCTTTCTTGAAATGTAAATTCATGGTTTTGACCATRTTATTTAATGCTTGGTTAATGGATTGCTACAGGACTGTGGCTGTATAGTATTTTTTGCATGTATTTTTTCATTATTAATAATAATAGGAATATTACTGAGTARCAAGTTTGAGTTAATGAGACTTTCCAGTGAGGTCCATTGAAAGATAGAGTGTCACTTTTAGAAAAGTTAGTCATGAGTTTCATTTTTAGGGCAAACTCTYGTTCTTCATTTCTTTTGCATATCTTTTGTGTTTCTCTTAGGAGGTCTCTTCAATAAGTTGTGACAGTTATTTGTAGCGTACAGTCCCTACTGTAAAGGTGGGTATGTCTAAATTGAGGCTGTCAAAAGGGATAGAGAATTGCATTTCACAGTGCTGTAAGAACATGTAGACAAGTCTCTCTGAAGACCTCAGTACTGGTATTACATGGAACTGCTGAGCTGCTTGCTGAGGCTCCCTACACCTACATCATTTATTGAAACATTACTACTTATTTATGTTCTGATGCTAAAGTAAATGCCCATTTTGTTTTGTAGACTTTACAGCCTTTTTCTTCAGTACTTCACTCTTTCATCTCASTGCTTCATTCTCCAATGACTGGGGTGTCTCTGACTGTTGAAAGCATGGCTGAAGACAGTAAAGACTTGGTTTGCTTTGTGTTAACTGTAGCWGTCTGACTGCAGGGCAATCTTCTGTGGCTCTGCATACTTATTCAGCTCCCCTCCTTATTTCCTTGGGGTTTTCCTAAATGCAATGAGATGGATCTGAATCTATGTGTGTTGCTGACATGTAGAGAATGTGATAAATATACCATGGTATTCAGCGTCCTGTTGAGATTTTGAATTTTTGCAGAATTTCAGCAAATCTGTATTGTTCCTGTGCTCAGTTCATATGTCAAGATGTTTYCTGTACAGTTTCTGTAGCATTTTACCAAATTAGTAAATTTTACCTTCATTTTGTAGATATRGAGACTATATAGGAAGAAGTGATTTGCTTAGTCTCTGTGAAGCTGAGAATGAAACCTKAATTTCTTCTTCTTGTTCCTTATTCACTGAATGATACTGTTTTCCTTAAACAGTAATTTTTTTCCCCAAAGTTTTATAAATAATTTGGATAGCCTACTAAATATGCATGCTCTAAAGTACTCAAACAGTTCCTTTTCATCTGGCACAGCATGGAACTMGCAGTTTTATCCTTAATCTACCCACAAAATATGTGACTACTGTGTTCAATTTATGCAGGGGCCTATTCTTAGACTGCGTTATAGTTTATAAAAAATTATTGGCATTATTTCATTAAACTAATCACTTGTTAAGGAAAAAAAAGGGCAAATAAGAATGTTCTGAATGTTACTTACACTATACCAGTTCATTCAAGGATTTTCAACTTTATGCCTTATCAAGAATACCAAAACCAAGTGCCTTCAGTAACCCAGAAATACAAAAAAAGCTTTTTAAATGGTGCCTTCTGTGACTTACCTGAGTTGGTCATTTAGTTTTGAGTTTTGTTTTCGGTTTTTGTCTTGTTTTGCTTTCTCAAAATATTTTGAGAAAATGCCATGGTTTGTGACTACTGTATCTGACCTGCTGGATTAGTCCAAGCTCTCAGTGTAGAGGCGGGTGAATTGGGTAATAAAATTCTTGATTTGAACACTGCAGTTCAAGTCGTCAGATCTGCCTTTCTGCTTTTTTTTCGGGGGAAAAAAAATGGTCTTCAAGGACTGGAGGGAGGCACAGTGTTTCTCTTTGCCGCCAAATTGCAGGTTGTATCTTTTGATACGTTGCTTCTGTGACAGGATTACAAAAGGAAACATAAAGAAACTGATCCAATCTGTTCTGAGGCCTTGGAAAGCTCTTGGATATTTATTATCCACCACACTCGGAAGAAAAAAAAACAGAACACCAAAGGGCTGTTTCTTGTTTTGATCTTCATTTAAATATCGCTGCATTTTGCATTCAYCTTTGTACATATGATCCATGGCTATTTACTTAATATTTAATAATTGCATGCAGAGGTTGAAATGTTACTTACAGTATGTAGTTCAAATATTTGCACACAAAGTCAGTCTTTTGACCCGTGTTTTATAGAAACTATCAATGTGGTGTTTTTTTCATTTGTTAGACCCTTATATTTTACAGATAGGCTTATTAACACACAGAGATTAGAGTTTATGGATTTGGAATTACGCATTTTTAATTGCACTTCTTCTTTTCAAACTTTTTGACCTGTTGTTATCAAGAGTGGACTGATGCTTCAGGTTATCTGAACTACAGTGAAATTCTCTCTGATTTTTTCTACCTAACTCCTACTGTAGAGTTTTACCTTCTGCAGCCACTGGTACCTGGCTGTTCTGTGATGTGTCTGTCTTGGGCCCTACACAATCTGGTTCTTGTGAAGCTGCTAAGGGATGTGGAAAACACAAAGAAGGCCACATGATTTAGAGCGTTAGAACATCCTCTGAGACAGGGAGAAGCAAGGACAGTTTACATTGTGGAAAGAGGAACAGATATGACAGGGCTGCCTGTAGAGGAGGAAAGAGCAAAGAAGTGGTACCAGAAAAAACTTTTCAACTTAAACAATCTTTTCAGTTCTGAGATCAATTCTATTTTGCCCTTGCATATTTGACTGTTAATCAGTTGGAGTTTCTTTATTTTTTTTTAAAGAGGTTTGTAACACAACAGCCAAAGAAATGCTTAATTTTTTTTTTCCTCCTGTTTTCCATCCTGTTGAACAATGTAGTTTTGACACCTATACTTGTAATTGCAATCCACTTTATRTAGCACTGGCTTCCCGGTCCCCTCAGTTCCCAATTCTTATGACCGCACCCATCAARTAGCCACTTTGAGCTGAAGACTACAGATCAACTTGCTTATTTGCTATAAAGCTGCAAAGGAATTGCCATGACAGACTACAYTTCTTAACCCATCCTGTTCCAGTACCCAGTGATAACAGTGAAGGTTTCAGAGGAAGATGCAAGAAGCATGATTTTAAACTGAAAGAGGGCAGGTGTTAGGTGTTTAGATCAGATCTTAGGAAGAAATTCTTTACTCAGTGGGTGGTGAGGCCCTGGAATCCAGAGAGGTTGTGGATGCCCCATACCTGCAACTGTTCCAAGGCCAGGTTGGATGGGGCCCTGGGCAATGTGTTCTAGCAGGGGGTATCCCTGCCCATGGCAGGGGGTGGAGTGAGCTGGATGTTAAGGTCCGTTCCTACCCCAAGCCATTTTGTGATTCTATGATGATTCTAAACTACATATTCTTTGGTTAGAGTATGGGTTAAACTCTGGAACGTGACATTTAATAGATCTTGGAAAATTATTAGAACTCTGGATATTTTTGTTGCACCATATAAATGTCTAATCCTTTTTCCAGCCTTGCTAAGTCCTCAGCCTTAATGATATTTTGTAGCAGTTAGTTCCACTGTCTAATTATGAATTGTATGATAGAGTATTGCCTATTTATAATGTTTAAATTTCATTGGAAGTCCCTTGTGTTAAGAGTTGGAGAGAACAGAAGCTTTCCTTACTTTTCTGCCTTAAGGGCCTTGTGACTAATTTGTTGGTTTCAGGGATTTGCCTCATAGARGAGAAACTCAACTGCACAATATTCAACTTAGAGTTTCTGAGAGGTTTTTGCRGGCTAATTACAAAGCCATTGTAATGAGCCTTGAGATTCCAATGTCATTGATCTTTTACATTTGGGAGAATTTGCTTCTAGGATTTTGGGCAGCAGCAGATTGAATTTTATTTCCAGAATAACATTCAGTGCTACAAGTTGCTCCACTCAGGTGGAGTGCTGTACTTGCATAGATCTCTGTGAATAAAACCAGTAAGAAATCAATGGATGACTTCTGAACGKGGATGTCAGAGTGCAGTGGATATGCAGTGTCACAACCTAAGGCAATGCAGTGTTTGACTCTGGGCATATGCATCTAACTGAAAGCATGGCCATAGAAATGCTAATTAGTTTGTCCCAAAATACTTACTTTCTTCTGTTTGGTTTTTTTTTTTTTTTTTTTTTTTTTTCTCTAAAAGATGATCCCAGGTTAGACAGGCCTAATTTGATTGTAAAAAAGAAGTGTGTTATCACAGATCTCCTAAGCTTTTTATATGATTTGGTGATTGTCTCTTGGGAGTATTTCTTCTGCATTATCAGGATTGATTTTGGGATATTTTATTTCTATTGACATTGCTGCTGCTAGTCACAAGTGCTAATCACTTACAGAGACTGCATTTTGAACAAAGAACACCTAGATTACAGTACTGTTTATATACTGACAACTCAGAACCATCTCCCTAGAAGAGACAGATAAACATTTCCACAGAGTAGATCCCTCCGTGTGCTTCATGTGACATTCAGACAGTTGGAAGAACACTTGTCCCAGGATGCTAGAGAACAGTGAGTGTATCATTGCAAATCTCATCATCTCATACATAAGTCAACAAAATGCCAACAAAATTGAGATGGATAATTTATTTATGTCTGCTTCTCAGTGAAGATAGAACTATGTAAAACCACTCCTTAAACTAGGTCAGTAGAAGGCAAAGATAATGGTAAAGTCAAAGCACATTTAAGTTTTCTTCTGTCACATCCCTGCCCAGTGCATGGATGGCTGTAAAAGTGCCATTAAACAGTGCCTGTACTKCTTGCTTACTAACTGCAAGTATCCTTTTATTCTCTTTGGTGTTATAATCACTGACCTGTTGGGCCCTAGATGCCTTTTGTGTCTTGACATGTTATTTGACAAGGTTGGATTTGATTTCTACTGAGTTCTGTGTCCAAAATCTTATGAGGGAATATAGTGAATTTATAAAATTCTGAGCTAATAGTGTGCCTGTGTGATCAAGCAAATAAAATTGGAGGCAGTCWTATTTTTTTCTGTGAAAAAGAGATCTTGATAGTGATAGTCTATAATTAACCTTATTTGTTTGTTTTCTAAATATTGCTTAATGTTGATAAAAGAATGCAATTAGCAAGATGAATTTCCATGACTGTATGGTCTCCAGCASAGTGGCAGTGGTATTTAGTTTGTGATCTGAACTTACGTGGACTGAAGGTTTGTAATGATTACCTTTTAGTTTTGGGAAGGTGTAAAAGGGAGCCTTTGAGGCACTTTAGAGCCTGGGGAACCCACCTAACGGGGGTGTGGCTCAAAACTCACTCCAGTTACTCTCACCTTTGCACACCTCAGCCTTCCTCTGATCCATTGCCTGTCCCAAGGGTCATGGGCTTTGAAGGAATGGAATGGAGGGCTTTGCATGTGGAAGTACTCAGCGTATCTAAACACATCATGTATTTATCTCCTAATATTAATAATTTCTCTTGATTTGCTTATAATTAATTAAGAATAATTTTAGTTTTGTATGTAGGCTAAAAGCCTCCTGTTTTGTTACTTGCACTTTCAATTCACATTGACTGGGTCTTGCTAGATGAGGYAACCCAGGGGTGTTCAAACATTCTCTTGTCTGTTAGTTGCTGGAGAAAATAGTACACAGTTCAAAATCTACTTCAGGTTTTAATTGCATCAGCTGCCTAGAAAGGAGAAAATGTTAATAAAGATAATTACTTTTTGGTAGTAGAAAGAAGAAAGTGGAAAAAAAAAGAAAAAAAAAACCCCTTTTGCTTGGATTTTTTCATGTTGTTGAGTGTTACACACACACACACACAGACACACACACACACAAAACCCCAAACCAAACCCAGCATAATCTTCAGGCAGTATTTTCAAGTGCAGTCTCGAAACTACTTTAACCTTCAGCCAAATGTCCTGCTGTTTTAACCTTCCAAGACAGACAAGGATGTGTAGCCCCTATGATGTAGTGTCCTATCTGGTCTTCTGAAACAGTTGAGAAACACGGAGAAAAAATCCCCCATACCTGGCCTGTGCAAATACAGAATAAGCTTTGTTGTCAGCTGTTTTGGAGAATGACATTAAAAGATGTACATAGAAATAAAACACACTGTGGAATTAGAAAATATTCCATAATATGARCAAATTCTGCCTAGCTTTCAGCGACATGTTTACCTGAGGGTGTAGGCAGGCTGTAGATTACAGTTTTCTGATGTTAGTATGCCTGTCTTTTTCTGCTTTATGTATCTGCTATTGGTTAAATTGCTGTGTCCACACACCAGCCCCAACAGCTGAGATAGTGTTAAAAGCCTTGAATGAAAGTCTCAAAATTCAAATTTTTGTATTTTGTTGTCTGTACATATTTAGAAACCCCTCCCTACTATTAGAGGTTAAACCAGTTGTTTGGTGTTTGGWTTTTTCTTTGTTTCTTTGGCTGGCATTTTTTTAATAGTCTTTGAAGATTTGCTTCACTGTCAGAACACTGACCACAAGAGAAACATGGGTTTATTGGATATGTCAGTGCTCAATCTACTAATTTTCTTCGTGAAAACTTAATAGTAACCAGGTGCTTTGATACATGGCAGAAATAGTTCTTAATTTTATATTAGTCACTTTACAACACACTATATATGCACTGTTAACCTATTTGCAGCACTAGGMMAAAAAAAAAGATTTGTTTCTTATGCAAAAGAATTAAAACTATTAATACTATTGACACTTGTAATATTACAAAAATGGCATAGCTTTTTTTTTAAATATAATCACTGTCAGTATGTTTGTATTAGTCTCTGCTTATATTCTGACAAATGCGTTTTGCACAATTTGTAGAGTTCCATRTTTTTGAAGGGTAACACTGCAAACAGGTAACCTTCAAACAAACCAGGGGAAGGCAGGAACGGTGAAGTCAGCCTGGCTGGCAAACTTTCTAATCTTGCATTGGAGTGTGAGAGCTGTTGTGTTCAGATTTTTCTGCCTGCAGATTACATGATACTTGTCTGCTTAGAAAGCTGGGGTTTACTTCTCCTTGATAAATACATTTAGATGATAATGCTTACAAAGCATTTAAACTTTTCCTTTTGCTAYGGGATATGGGGGTGGCATCAAGTTTGGTTATAATTTAGAGGAGTGATGCAAACTTCTGTCCTTAATGTATAGTGGTTTACTGCAGCACTTGGTATTTACAAGATGGTCTTGCAAAGTCCAGCTTCAACTACACATTAGTTGTATAATTCTATTCAAATGTGTCAGTTATTTTAGGAGTGTTTTCACTTGCAACAGGCTGTTTGCAAAGCGTATTGAACTTTGTGAAAATGAGCTGTGCTGCACCAACTTGGAGTTGGTTGAGCTTTAGATTTTGTGTTTGTGTGAAAGGTTTTAAAAGCTTAACTGAAATGGAATTCCTAATTTAGTGAGTAGTAATATACCAGAGAATAAGACACAAATTGTATTCTTGGATGGAGGGGAAGAAAGTGGACCTGGGAATAAAATTCTTAAAATAATATTTTGTTTAAATTCAGTGCTGTATGGTCTCAGTTTGCTTTTATTGTGGATTCAGAATATAGAAAAACTTGCATTCATGTACTCTATTCCTCCAAATTATACTTTAAGACTAGATCTAACAGTAGTCATTATGCCATGCATTTTCTTTTTCTTCTTTCAAATCTTACCCATTTTGTATTTGAAAACCAAAACTGTCAGTGGTCTGTTTACTTTATCTCACTCATGTGCAATGGAAATAACTGGCATTTGTAGAACACACAAACTATTTTTGCCTGAATGCTCCATTTATGATTTATAGCCAACATGTATCCCTGATTTTCTTTTGAGAATGATCTTTATTGTCTTTGTGTACTAACTCATTGCAGAAGCACTTGTCTATTTTGAGCTAAACCAGACCTCTTGTAAAAGGAATCAAATTATTTCATCATGTTGAAAATGAAAAGCTATAATTACTTGTAATTGGGCTTCAGAATTTTTGAAAATTGGAAAATTCTTTTCCAGAGGTTTAAGATCGCTCCAAATCATAACCTGTAGAAAATAGGAAATAATTTTCTGTCCAATTTAAAAGTGATTTAATTTACACTTTTGACAGCTGTTTTCCTTTGATATTTGGGTGGGGGAAATCATTCAGCTATGSTGGTTATTACTAAAATCTTTTCTGATATCCTCTATTCTATCAGGATCACAACTTTATTTTGATTTTTTTAATCCCAGATAGTGTCTGCWGCAGTTTAATAAGGATATAGAGTAATTTTGGAATGCTTGAGTGTACTACACGTGCATTTTATTTATTTGTTTGTTTGTTTCTTGGTCTTTGTAGTTACTTCACTCTGTTTTAACAAAAGCACAATGCTCTTCAGTGCTTTAATCTTCCTAAGTTTAAGCTGGAAAAACCTGCTGTAGCTTGTAGTTCTTGGTATTTTTTCCTAGAAGTTTGTGAATCTGTAGAATCCAGTTGTTTAAAACCAACTACTTCAAATCTTGATACTACATTACTGCTACTAATCATCATCATCATCATTATCATAAATATTGCAAAGAACATGCTGTTACTTTCCTTTTTAAAAATATTTTCAAGAGACCTGAGTAGGTAGGATGACTAGCATAAGATCACATTGTGTTTAGTTCAGCAAGCAGCCAAGACAAAAGCCTGATGCACTGGCAAAGGAAGTAACCTCTARAGTCAGCAGAGGGTTCAGAGGTTTATGGGCAAACAGAAACTGAACAAAAGCAGCAGGCAGGATCCTGCAGCGTGGGACTGGCAGCCAGAGGCAAGGCCAGCTAACTGCCACCTTCAGGCTTGAGGTTAAAACTGGATTCTGAGTATGGCAGTCTTTCAGAGCCCTGACTGTGTTGTGGGGAGAAGAGTGGGTAGATGATTCATTTGCACACAGRGATATAAGGACAATTACATAAAATGAAAAATAATGGTGGAGAGTAAATTTTGCTGCAAGCCTTGTCTTTCCTTTGTAAATTTGGGACAATCGCTTAGGTCAAAGCACATGATGCGTGATTTAAGCTTTCTGTAGGCATATTTCAAGTCASTGTGGGTCTTTTTAATATTTATCAGTTGTGGTATGGGCCAGTCCCTACAAGGTGTATGGAAAAAGTCAGTTACCTCCTTCTAGCACTCATGTCTATTGTGAAGGCAGGAGATCTGTAGAAGAGATGGATATAAACACAGGAAAGAACACCTTGCAGTGGATACACTAATGATATATATCCGTTTTCACCAGTTTTCATTCTAAGAGAGTATTTCTTATCCTTTTGAAAAATTGAGTTGTGGAAAGAGATTCGGCCATGGACATCTTGTAAGCCAATGGTAGAGCCAAGAATAGGAACAAGCTCTTTGTGTTCCCTTCTGGTAGTCAGGATTGTAAGACTCGAGGCAAGCCAGTATTTTTTTTCTTCAGGACTAGTGCAATGCCAGAGATAYGATTTCTAGCAGTGACTCAGAGCTAACCTTATTACAGCCTCTGACTTTCTAATGGTATCCATCTAAGTTCAGTGTCATGATTTTTTAAATAATCCAATTCCTCAACTGGTTAAAAATACCACATATTCTTGCAGAGGAAGCAGGTGGAATCTGCTAGAGCTAACACAACATTGGATATCACATATTGGCACTATGCAGCCACCTGCATCATTCATTGAATGTCTGGCACTACGCAGCCAGTTCAACCTACATTGACAGTTTGGTTTGTGTGATTGGACCTTTTGTGGATCAAACAATTCTCCCAGAAAAAAATAGTTTCCGATTTAAATTGAACCAGAAGCCAAGTACAAATCTGCATTTTTGTTATTTCTAAATTTGAATAGCTCCATGAAGAATTGGATCTCTTGATGGGGGGATACATTCTCTCTTTTTTTTTTTTTTTTTTTTTTTTTTTTTTTTTTTTTTTTTTTTTTTTTTTTTTTTTTTTTTTTTTTTTTTTTTTTTTTTTTTTTTTTTTTTNTTTTTTTTTGTGGGATGATTTTATTATGCCCAGAGCTCTTATTTCTTTTTCTTTTTGAAAGAACAGGATGCTATATTTTCCAAAGATTAACAATATTCTTAAAATAATTTTTGAGCTGTAACAGCTATTAAGAGCTTTTCTAGATCTTTTTTGTTGGCTTCTTGCCAATGACTGCTGTGGAAAGTACATCTTCATGCGAAGAAGTGTGTGTTCTCTTTGAAGGTTAACAAGGGCCTGCAGAGCACAGCCTAAGCATCTGGCTCATGAGATTAAAAACCTTAGAAGGAAAGCACCGTAGACCTCAGAGGATGAGTAACCACCTTAAAAAGAAGGATAGGTGTGAACAGACAGCCTAAAAAATGGGGGAAAATATTGATCAGCAGGAAATTTGTCTCTTTTTAGTGAACAAGAAGTATAAGGCTCTACTGACAACTGATAAAAATCAGGCTCTCACATTTGGCAAAGGGCATTAAAAAAAGTAATGAGAAGTCTAGTGGGTGATTGCTCTGAAGGTTATGCTAGGATAGATCTTATTAAATATTTTCATTACTGACCTGGCTGCACACACACACACACACACAGACACACACACAAAATGAAATTGTAGTTTTGAAAATCTGCTGGGAGACAGACATAGAACTGGGAGACATTGTTGGTATGTTGAAGGGTTGGAATGCCACAAGAATTGCATTATATTGAGGTCTAGACTCTCAGAAATTGGATGACATGTAATCAGAATGCAAAGCTGGTCACTTGGAGACAAGCAAGGTTGTCACATAATGTTTGGGAGCTTGGTGGGAGAACTCCAGCAGGTTGTTGCTTCTCCAGCAATGCCTCCATTGCCGACCTTAATTTAATGAGTTTTCTCTTTTCTGATTTATTTCCTGATGATGGCAGTCCCCTAGMTGACTGATTCCTGATAGTTTATTAAAAATGAAAATATCAGACAGCAAATTTACAAAATCTGTGTAATCGTTTATTTTTATGCTTGTGATGGATATCCATTACAGGATTTTATCTTTATAATTAGAAAATGAAGTTATTTAGCTTTGTTTCCTTTTTGTTTTTTCCCCTTCCCTCCTWTATTTATTAATTTTTTTATATACCACAGAACATCAAACAAATATCCCATCATTTAGTTAAATAGACATATGACACTATGTGACACGAATGATCTTCTGGACCATGTAGTGTTTGCTGTCTACATAAAATGGATAWCCTGAAATAATTTTCTTGACAGTGCTTCAGGGTTTGTTTGGAGGAGGTTTCTATCTTTATACATACATATAAAAACATAGGAAATAATCCAGTATTGTTTCTGAAGTTGGAAATATCAGCCTCATAAATATATTATCTGACAGTCTGGATTTCCTATGTGTAAAGCTGTTGTGGTGTGAGTTTCCCCACAGTAAAAAGGAGTCTGATACAGCATTAAGAATGTGAATTTGTGCCCAGATTCCAGCAATAATGTGCTTGCTGTGCTGGAGTGCAGTTACACAAAAAGGCTATGACTGTCTGCATGATTTACATTTTTTGTTTCAGTTGCTAAAGAGGTATTGAGTGTTCTGTACCATTGGGACAGCTCTGTGTCCATGGAGAAGTTAGTATGAAATAGAGAAGTTCTGAGTTGTACTTTTTAGAAAGATTCCTATGTTATGATTTTAAAACCCTATTTCTGGCATATTTTGCTTCCTTTACCCACACGTGTATGCACATCCCTTTTCTTAACAGCTCTTCTCTAGCACATTCACTAACCTGTAGCTGCATGTATCAGTCCACGCCCTGTTGACCCCATGAAATCCTGACACTGCAAATTCCAGCTGTGTTGATTCTGGCCTTTTCAGCTCTGTGCTTGACCCACGCACCATCTTSTGGGAGAGCATCTCTTACCCCATTAGCTACCTAGCTGGTTTCCCACACACCAAAGYGAGTTCTTCCCTCACAGCTCAGGTGCCCACATCTCATGTACTACGAGTGTTCTTCTCATGGACCACTGCATCTTCCACCTTGTCCTTCGTCTGTTGACTCATTTGTCCAGTGTATCCTACACAAGRAATACACCTCTCCAACAACCTTTCCTCCCTCAGGRTTCCCAGGATGAGAAATTGCAATCSTTCCTGTTGTGCTGGTKCAGCCTTGGCTCAGTAATGGAAAGGGGAGAGAAGGGAATGGGCTGAGGTGCAAGAAATCTCTGSCTGATCAGAAGCAGGCTCCCATGGGCTTAGCAAGAGGGAGTTTCTTAATTACGCTGTGATTCAGACTCCTATGATGAGAGGAGGGACATTTCTTAGAGTTGAAGGATGGCACGCACACCTAGTTGTTATCAAATCTAACCAAAAAGCTTTTTTTTTTTTTTTTGTTTTGTTTTGTTTTTAGAATGTAACAGAAATCATTGGACAAAGCATTCTTAAAATGTAGAAGCAAACCCACTGCATTTCCTAAAGGGCTGAAATTAACAGAATTGTATCCCATACTTTTCCTGTATKCCTCTGGGTCTTACTGTGGAAGGARGATTGTGTTGTRYACTTTAAAGCTTTCCGATGCAATTTGGAATAACTTCGAATATCCTTTCATGGTTTGGTAGAGAAAATAGTGATTTTATGTGTCTGTAATTCTGTGCTTTATATATGAATTATTGTGCCGTTACTTAAAATCATTCACAGTAAGATAATTCAGACTTCTCTTTGAGTCAAGCCTAAGAAAATATCTGTAAATTAGTGCTAATGGTCAGTGTGGCTGAGAGAGAAACTCTTTCATGTTTGGAATTGACTATAAGATTGAGCCYACTCCAATTTATTGCAAAGTCAATATTCAGTTTAAAAATTAAAAAGGTTAATAATTATTAGGTTTTCAGAGGAAAGTACTAGTGTTATGACCTGCCTAACATCATACAGCTACAAAAATGCTATAAAATGATTTTTTAAGCTTATATTTATAGTGAGTAGATGGCTTATTCCTTCATCTCACTACTTATGCATCCATGAACTGTTAATTAATACTTTTGCAGTAATTATAGAATATTTTAAATATACATCATTCTTCTGAATTTTAAAAGATCAGGAATTTTTTATTAATTTAAAAGGATAATAGGACTGACCCACACTTTCGTCAACTCTTTAATAAAGAGGTGACTTTTTAGGTAATTTAAATTTTTACATTTTCATTGCAAGGAATAATAAAAAGTCCTTTTTTATACTTTTTTACATTTACTTTTCTAAGCTGGGTCACCATTGTATCAAAAAAGGTCATTGTTTTCCATAAAAAGGTGAGTGATTGCCTGCAAGTATTGATAAAAGGGGAACTTGCATCCTCACTCTTTTGACTCCTGCCATATGATTTTCTTTATACAGGGAGCTGTGGTTTGTAATAGTAATTTTAATTCCATTTAGTTTCTTCTTCTTTTTCACCACTCTGTTATGTGCCTGGGAATGTTTAACCCAAATAATTTGGTATCTCTTTGCAATGGAGCTTCTCCCAATGCTCCTTGATATACAACTGCTATGGAGCACAGAAGAAAMCAGAGTACAATTTTTATATGAGCAATACAGAGTGGAAAATTCAGCAGCTAGGTTTGTAGGCAGAGATAATACCTCCTAATTGAACAGCTGATACCCTTGGAAAAGACACATAAACTTCAGGCACTTCCAGCTCTTCCTCAGATATGAGGTAGCATTTTGCAGCCTTTGAGCTTGACAGAAATGGAGATCAGTTGCCTTGGAGCGTAGTTGATTAGGCTTATTAGAAGAATTCAGAGGAAAAGAGGATTGCTACTTTTGGAGCAGAGGAATCATTTTAATAGGAGAGACAGCAGAAGAAGACAAGAAAAGTGAAAATCAACAGGCACCGAGAGCTCCTGCAGGACACTTACGCTGTCTGATCTCAGCCTTCCAAAGTAAGGGATCACTTCCTGAAGGCAAGGGTATGCTGCCAAGGAGATGCCTTTCTTGGGAACAGGGAAGTGGTGGAAAGGTGTAGCAGCAGTGAAATGTGGTAGAAATAGTAAATACTGTTAAAAAGACCAAGTCTTTGGTTGCAAATTTTAAAAAACATCCCACATATCAAGAAAGGGAGCTCTAGGTGATTCTTTTAATCTTTACTCTACAAAACACATGTTGATTTTCATGTGATGTGAAATCTGTCTTCATAATCATCTSCATGCATGTATAAGTTTTGTGTCCTGGCTTGTGTGTGATGGGAAGAAACATCTTTGGATTTCCTCACATTTGTATTTTTAATGCAGGTTTTAGTATTACCCGTCAAGATTTGATGGGGTTTGTGTGTCTTGTTTTAAAGCAAAGAGCAAGCAAAGATTGTACCATATTTCCTAAACTTAAGACATCCAAGTAATGGCAAACTTACTGGTTAGTTGTGGTGCATATAAAACTGTTTGTGTAAATGTTTGTTTTTGTGTGTCATAGCAAGATCATCTCAATGCAGGCTATGCATGTTCAGAAATTTTGTTAGATGTCACTAATGTAGAAGCTGGAGGCACAGATGCTTGATGAATGAAGAACCACTGCTCTGTTCCTTCTTAAATGTGCCTCATGGACTTGACTAGGTGATTTCTAGTAAGCAATTTATTTATAAATCTCTATTTGTGAGTTATTTGTTCACATCTGATACAAATCATGATGCTGAGCGAATATTTCACAGAACTGAATAGACTGAGCAAATATTTCCACAGGTTGGTTGTTTCTAAGTAACTGGATACATGTCCATGGCAGCACTCACCTGCTCACTTGTTCCACATTCATGTGTTTTAAGGATATCCCTAAATTTGGCTACCTTGTACTTGCCACAGTTGTCTGACCTTTTCTTTCTCCAGACCCAATAGTGAGATGTTCTGAGCGGGGCACTCTCCCTGCCTGCTGAGAGAAGGGAAGGTGAGCTRTGTTTGTTTGGAGCAGATATTTTGCTTTTATGCTGTATTATTGACTCCCATGTGTTCTTGCATAATATTGTTTACAGAGTACATAGTAAAACACAACATTTACATTCAGCAAATTATAGGAAGGGAGTGGAATAGTCTACCATGAACTACATTGAGTTTGCTGAGCTGAGAAGTACTTTGTAATCCTGGTCGACCTTTGTTTTTGATTCTATATTAAGGTTCAGAGATTTCAGATTCCTCTTTGTACCTCCTTTCTGTAGGAAAGAAGGTCATGTATGAAGACTGGAAAATGTAGTATGTTTTGACCATCTTCTTGATCTGTGTAAGTGAGCAATATTGGACTGTGAGATACACCCACAAAACAGTTCTGCTACTCAGTCTAAGAACCATGACTTAGGTTGGATGCAGCACAATTAAGGACATTGATAATTCAAGATTGTCTTCCACATGAACTTTTATGGAATACAGTTAAGGGACACGCAATGTTCCTACAAGTTGTCTTCAAAGTGGTTTACTTCATTAAGATAGATATTTTTGGTGGTGCTTGTGATGAGATTTTACAGATTATTTAGGCATGAGACTGTTTTTCTGAGGTAGCATACATGTTTTCCAGGCAAATTTGTGATGGGAAAAAGTATTTTGTTTGTGTCCCTTTCAGGGTGGTACACTAAGCATTCTCATTTCTTTTCCCTGAGAAACTTCTGAGCCCTAGGCTAGCTGCTACCACAGGCTACTGTGTTGCAGTTAATGGAACAGATTCTTCAATTTTCTACTATTTGCATTTCAAGAATTTCTGTTTTAAAAATTGCAATGTCTTAATTTTAAAAATTTCATTGTATAGACTGGTTGATACCTCTTTCTTTTAAATATTGCAGCTGATGGATCACTTAGAGGATTTTATTTTGTGTCTTGCCTGTTTGCTTGYGCAGTGAGTAATGTAGTGTCGTGGTATAATTTTTTTTGAACCTCAGCTGTCAACCAGTAGTAACCTGTAAATCCCTGTTTATTGTGAAGATTTGCTGTAGGCTTGCTGTTCCAAAAGCTAAGACTTGAGAGAGAGAACTGAGTATTTTAGGCAAAATTCAGAATGTATTAAGTGTAGTGTTTTAGCTCATCCTGTGTTCTTACTCACGCAATCTAAACTTTTAGCAGTAATAAACCTCAAATGCAAAATATGAAGTCTTGAGTAAAAAGTAGATTATCAGTGAGTTTTGAAAATACCTGATTGTAACAGTATTAYATTTTATATATGGAGACATACATCAGCTCTGAAGGCTTTTGATTATATCTCTACCTGTGGCACTGAAGCAGAGCGTCGTCCAGATTTTATTCTGGGGTCGGTATGTGCTTTCACTTCTATACTTCCTGAGTTGCTTCCTTCCCTCCTCATTTAGAAAAGTTTTGAGGAATTTTTATTTTATATCGTTTCTGTTACGGACAATAGGCCTAATAATCTGGTGTTCCAGTGGAATTGGTAGTGGAGTCAAAAATACTGTGGTGGAGAGATGTTTCAGAATATTAATGATGGGCAAAATACTTTCTTGAAGAAAAAGTGGTCTAGCACTAGATGAATGACAGTGTATGCTTGTAGTTTTCTAAATACTGAATTTATTTTGAACTCTGTTTGTCTCTAACAGAGCAGGAGGTATTGGGAATCAGTACACACCAAAAACTTTACAAAGCAAGTATTTTACCTGCCATACTCTGATGTAATGTATCATGTGTTACAACTGAAGTAGCAAGATGCATTTTCTAAACCTAAGGAAAAAGTTTGTTTGGCTTCTAGTGATCTCTTGCAAGTTACAAAGTAAAATCCGTTTCACTGTTTCTAGCCTCATACCCCTTCCCTGGACCTTTGTAGTTCATGTATGTSTCGTAAAAGGTCTGTCAAGGAAAGCAAAGCATTTGTTAGGGCGTGCTGCCACTGCTTTGATTTAACAAGGGCAGGGAGCGGCCACTGCTGTAGTCTGGTACTCTGGGCCTCGCCATGGCCCAGTGACCAGGTACCAGTGTGCCAGGGCCCCCAATGTGAACTCTGGTGGTGTCCTTCATGTAGCACATCGTCTCCTGTCACCTGCACCAGCTCCGCTCGCATGTCAGCACAGACAAAGCTGTTTGACACATAACTGAAGCAAAAAAGACATTAGACTGAAAAATGTATCAGCTCTTACCCTACCACTAATCTTTTTCTCCCAGTCTTTATTAATGCTCTAGCACTTCTTAGTTTATGTGAAGAGTTCTTGTGAATGCGTTAACACTTCTACAAAGGAAGAGTCTTGCTGGCTTGTGTGCTGCACTGCAATGTCAGCCAGTGCTTCCTGTATCAGGCTGTCTGCCTCTGGGCGTTGAAATTAAGCACGGTACAGCCAGTGCTCAGCAGACCTGGGTGCAATTCGTCTGAGTAGTCAGACACAGAGAAGTGCCTTATGAGTTTGCTATGTTCTTCTGATTTCTGTAAATCCATGTCTGGATTCCATTATCACATAATTGCAGTTGGCCATAAGATCCCCCTAGAAAACAGTTCTGACCAAGCCAGTGTTTTAGAAATGGTCTACTGCTGCATACTTGAATTGAGTTTCAGTGCTTGCAAACCAGTCAAGAAAGAGATTTGTCTGCACKTATAACTAAGAGCCAAGGACTTCTTGGTCATGAGAGGTAAGATTTTGTGTAGTGTCTCTGTGCCCCAGGTTCACTTTCCTTGGGCAAATTACTAAAGTCAGCAATTTCAAACTTAGGAGACTGGAGTTAGGTGTTGACAGCCATCTTTAAGTACCTAAATAAGTGGTCTCATTTTAAGAGGTCCTGAGCACACAATTCTTTTTGACTTCAAAAGAAGCTGCAAATGCTGTGTCCACTTTGATTAATTGAAAGGCTGACCATCAAAGTGAAATTATGTTGCCAAGCTAAAGGAAAAGAAATAAAGACTTAGCACACTGTATAAATCAATCGCAGATCACAGTTTACTGGGTATAAAATGTACAGCATCTTATGTGCCCTTTTGTACTTTTTGAATCTCACTGGGCCCAAAACTACAACAGAAAACCCCTCACGGTTTGTGAAATATGGCAATGCCCAGAAACATTTGCCAGTTTAGCTACTGAAAAATAGATATGGCTGCTCAAAATTTATACTGTTTGCTAGGGCCTTAGGTGAAAAGAAAGCGAAATTTTAAAATGCTTATTTTTTTTCATTTGAAGGTAATGTCTTAAATCCTCGAGAGATGAACAGCCTACTACCTCCCCCTACTTTGATCGATCTGTCTTTGAGGCATGATTTACACCTTATTATAGTACTTCAGGTTACGGCCTCTGTTCCTGAAAGTTTTGTGGAGATAGGTGTCTGGGGAGGAAAGAAAAAAAAAAGAGACCTGATAAGTGCCCTGATGGAAAGAAAGGCTTTGTGTGCGTGTGTTGGTTGTGTTTGCCATTCCTCAGAGCAGAAGGAATGCTCTGTGCAATGGAAACTTCAGCTGGGGTCTGAATAACTCATGATAGATAATATCATGCGAAGACAGAACTTGATAACACCACTGTTTGCAGAATTACAGGAGTTTTTTTGCCTCGTTTTGCCAGCTCTTACATCCTCATGGTGTTTTCTGGGTCATTAGCACATTCAGGCAAACCAGAGTGCCAGGTTTAAACATGGCAATTGTGGCACTGCTACRTATTTTACATAATGCAGACAGAGCCATCAGCAGTGGTGTTACTCAAAATAACCACAAATTTGGCACAGAATGAATGTTCAGTAGTGAGTAATGGAAGATAATTGTTTCAATCACAAGTRTTTCACCTTCACTGTCTGCAGCTCTTGTCACCTGCCCCCAAGTACTGATCTGCCTTGTACAGCCCTTTGATGCATCTTCTAGTGACGTGACAGAGGCTGCCATTGCTGGTATCTGTGGGTGTAGAAACAAGCACCTCTTCAGTCCTTTCTTACCTGACCTTCAGTATTGGGAGGTGTGTGTGATTTGGAAATCTGTTTTATCTTCATTCTCTCCAATGTTTTTGTATACAYCTGAAGTGTAGGTGATAAGTTTTTGTTATGGCTCTCTTATATTACTGGATAATCTRATAAGATTAGTAAATCAAGCAACACGAATGATTGTTAAGTATAATTGTTTGTTTRCATAAATATGACAGTAAAATAGGTTACTCACACAGGCCAAGTGACCCAATTATTCACATTTTGAATGTGTAGAGGTGTGCTGTATTGCTGCACTTCAGGGAAAGAAAACCTGTGTTGAATTGCTCAGGTTTATTTGCTTTACGGTGCTAGTACCTTGTTGATGGGGACCTGCTGGAGAGTTCCTCAATACTGCATGYCATATTTTTGTCTCTAGAAAAGAGGGCTGTTTTTAACCCCCTTAATAAGTGACCACYTCCTGCAGTGAATACTGATCTATCCAGATCATCCTGTCAGAAAGTTTAAYATAAGGACATAAGTAAAGTGATACCGTTAATCTCAACCAAAGTCTTCTATAGCTCCTACTTGTATTGCTTGATTTAAAAGTGGGCTTGGGGTTTCCATTAGGATTGCCCCAGGTTTTATCTAAACCCTCATGCAAAAAAGTGTTAAAATTATATAGACAGCTTYATTAGCCCTCCTGAATTTCTTCAAAACACTTGGTTTCAATAGGAAGCTACCCAAGCTGTGGGAAACTTACCATTCTCAGAATTTTTGGGCTGACCAGAGCCCTCGTAGTTTAGCCATTTGTTTAAAAATCTACTACACAACCAAAACCGCCTGAAAAAAAAGGTAAAGGCCCAGTAAAGCAGAAGAATGATTAACTAAACTTTAGTGCCTCTTTATTTGTAGCTGAACAGCGGACCATAACAGTGCAGGGGTCTGTAAAAACAGGGCGGGCTTCCTCCTGCAGCTTCCTGTTGAGCAGGAGCAAACACAAACTGTACTCTGCTGTTAACTTGTGYGTAGCCCATCTTTACGTGTATCTCCCCTGACAGACCTTTACTGTGCACCTCGGGGTCAGCCACTGGATGCTGCTTTATTTCAGATCGCGAAACTGATCCCTGTAGTCAGATTTAAAAGAACAGGCTATTGCCCAGTTCACATAGAGCAGCTCTAGCCCTAAGGGAGGCCAACTTCTAGACTGGGAYCTCCAAGCAAGGTTTCATTACTCCTCATTTCCTCCAGAAACCTGGCTGAGCGACAAGGAAGCTGTTAAAAAATATTTTATCAACATTTTCTTTAAGGAATGTGGATTTGCCMAAAATAAAACATTCTAAGGGAGTGCAAACTTCTGACTCGTTTCGTGCCTTCT
Source organism: Malurus melanocephalus (assembly GCF_030028575.1). NCBI lineage: Eukaryota > Metazoa > Chordata > Aves > Passeriformes > Maluridae > Malurus > Malurus melanocephalus. Next base: position 2,492,960 of record NW_026623301.1, on the reverse strand, counting down.
TACCTGACAAATTTTCTGGGACTTCATGGCAGCTTGCTTGAGGAATTATATTGGAGTTTGCATCCTTCAGGGCCTCCACTCAACTGTGCCACTGAAACAGGAGCCTGGCAGCAATGGTGCTGCTGGGAGATCTTGACCTCTTGGCAGGAATGCCCTCAAAAGTTAACAGCTTCTGGGAAAATAGGGAACTGGACGTTATATAGTGGATCCTACAAGGAATTATTTTCTGAGGTTTAATTTCWCTGCAGTCCATCCAGCTAGTAAATACTCAGTTGTAAAATCAGCTGCAAGGTTTAGAGACTGAAAGTCACTCAAGTTGTTCAACCTTCCCACGACTATAGAGTCATAGAATATTCCAGAACTGAAATAGTGAGCTGCTTCCCATTTGTTTAGGAAAAGAGCATGTGTTTATGTGTATTTTTTTTATCTTTCTGAGCAGGATCATACTTTTCTATCTGGGGATGCTTTCTGGACGCTGAAAATGTTTCTACTTGGAACTCAGTTTAGAAGTGTCAGTTATAACAAGAGAAGTTCTGGTAGAAAAACCCAAATGTAAGCCAATACTGGGTTTTTTTTTTTTTCCCCAGGAGTTGAAGAAATTAGCAAAGAAAATGCTGCTTGATGTTGCAGTCTTATTTAGGTCTTTATGTTACGTCTGCAAAAAGCATATGCAGTTAGGTTAGTTTTGGGTTTTATTGTTTGATGCCTCACATACGTTGAGGCCAGCCTTCCTTCACCTTGAAAGCAGGCTTATGGGGGCCTGAGAAATTCTGGGAGCACCCCCAATATTCAGTTGAACTGATAGATATATTCTTAAAACAAGGGATGGGTTGTTGTTGCTGGTTGTTGTTACTGGTTGTTGTTGCTCTTTTATTTTCCTTTCCTTCCATAAATATTAATTATTAATTAATTAAATATTTCAATCTAGGTAAATCAAATGAATAACATTTACCAAATTCACACCCATCGAGTATGTAATGTTGGAAGTAAGTTAATATTCCAATAAGCATCATGTAGTCTATGATAAGGAAGAATTCTTAATTTTTTCTTCCATAGGCATAGATAAACATTTAGATTAGCTTCATGCATAATTGAATTTACTACAAAATTTTATTTTGTTTCAATTTTAAGTAGTTTTTGTTCTTAAATTTCTTCTTTGTGTGCAAAAATAAATGTACCACTTCCCTGTTTCTCCATATTTGAAATTGCATAGTGTTGATCATGTTTGTTAGGGAGTTACAACTGTGAAATCCTATTTTACTATTCTAGCAAAACTGTAGGATTTGTGGAGGGAAACACCCCCACAAAAAAAAAAAGAATCCCAACTGCAAAACAAAACCAAACCACAGAAACAAAAACCCCATAGCAAAATATGGCTCATCTTCTCTGTATAATTGTTCCACTAGTTTTTCAGATATTTTCAGAGGTCTTTAATTATTTAAAATTTATATGGCATTTTACAATTGCTGTTATTTTATACTGTGAAAAATTGGTTACTTTCATGTCTGAAATCACAGAGAAATCATATGAACTAAATATTACATTCTTGCCACTGCTTTTATGCATTGCATGTTTAGCATCTAACTAAAATGCGAATAGAAAGCTCATCTTGAAAGAGACTACTTAATTAAAAATTAAACGATGAATTAAAACTTAAATTATGCAAAACTAATAAGCTACGTTACCAAAACACACAATTAATTTGYTATGGAAAGAAAATGTTAGCGTTTTTACTTTTGTTTCATGTTTGCACKGCAGTCTGCACAGTCTGCTTTTTTGGAATTCCTCACCTTGAMATATTTGACACATCTGAATTAAGATATAAATCAGTGATTTTTAGGTTGTGAGTTTTGCAAAACTCATCAGAGATTAAAACTTCGATAGAGCAAAGGAATCTGTTATAAAGTGGGGCGAATCCAATTATTTTTCAATTAGTGCAATATCACTTCTGTGTATAAGATTCAAATCAGTGCATCGTATCACCTTCYGCAAATCGATAGAGTAAAAATGGACTTGTTGACAAAAATTGCGATTTAACCTATTGCTCTAATTCCATGGTATAACAGGTTTATTTTTTACTGGAATTGCTTTCAACTAATTGCAAATGCTGAGATTCTGCATACAGTAATTATGTGTACTTACCTTTATGGAGACCAGACTAAGCATGCCTTTAAATTCTGTGTTCAGYTTAGCTGTTTAAAGGAGCTATTCACTGAGTCCCTGTGTCACAGGCACCGGAAGGTATTTTCTTAGCAGATGTGGGGATGTGTTCYTCTACATCTAAAACACTACYGTGGCCGAAAACGAGACATGCTGCRGAGTACTCTGTGCTTTAYTGTAACACAAGCAAAGGGAGACATTTTCAGTAGTGTCTGCTGGTGTTTTTCATGATTGTATTCTTCAACTTCAGTAACGCTTAGATGGCTGAAGGAAAAGAATTAGGGAATTAAAGAAAACTCCATCTGATTAAGTTAATTATGAAGCTTAAATCTAATGCTTTATTATTGCTGTACACTGGAAGGTAGAACTGTTTTTACATTTGCATTTTTTGTATTTTAGTATTAAATAAAATAACATTAGCTTTTAATGTTTCATATCAAATATCTTCAGCACTTTTCTCTCAGGTCTTGCTAATTTAGCWTTTGTAACTATATAAGTAGTTGTTTCTCTGGCATTATAATTTAAAAGTTTACATTAAAAATAAAATCAATACTGGRATAAAAGCATGAAGAGTACAGCTAAAATAATTTATAATAGCTCTACTGGTGATGGAAATCTAAGGAATGAATATTGTGTATAATAAAGGCAATTACCTGAACTGCTTATAAGGAAAAATACTGCTCTTGTTGTTGGGGGATGGAAAGAGGAGATCATGGAAGCAGTTACAGCTCTAATTTTCTGGGTTGAGCTGTGTTAGCCCTGGCATAAATTGCAGCAGCCTAGAGGTACATGTGCCATCTGAGGATTGCATTCTGCCCTGACATCTTTGTGAATRTGTCGGAGAGGTGTGGGGGAGAGAGAGCAAAGGCACTGGTGTCTGCTGGGGGTTTGCACGCACTGGGAGGTCTCAAATTTGCTCAATCATYCTCTCACGCGTCAAATACAGGCTTTGGTTGGTTTGCACAACTTAAACTCCAGTGGAGCGGGTTTTGATAAGAAAACTGGCTTGGTATTTAACCTAAGTGRTTTTTCTTACTTCTGCATTTAACAAGTAAAAGTTCTCTCTTCAGCAAAATGAAGTGTTTAATCTAGTATCACAAAGAGTGACATGTGAATAAAGATTGACTTGGACGTAATCTTTCTAACTGCTCTTGATGGACATCTTAAGATTCAGCTTAATTTAATTGAAATCTTAAACTCTGTCTTTTTRGGAAGCTCTTTTCTTTTATGTCCATGGTTAAGTGAGCAAGGCAATGACGTGCTCCCTTAACAACTGTTCAGGAATCATYGGGCTGATTGACTAATGTTTCTGCCCTTTTTGTGCACTTCTGGTGTTCCATCATGGCTCTCTCCTTCCTGTGCATATAAGTGGATTTATCTGAATGATAATAAGCCAGATGGTTAGGTGGTAGGCCAGGTATTTTGAAGGTAAGCATATTCTTTGTCATAGAGCCATGATAGCCAGGAGCTCTGAACCACATTTCAAATCCTTCAGCAGTCTCCCCAGGAGGTGGCAGCTGTAGAAGCCTAATGGATATCATCACCTTCAACTGTCAGCTCCTTTTTTCCTGTCTGTCATGACTGTTTACTTCTGATCATACCAGTTGACATTTATGTGTCACAATAGAAAACTGAACCAGTGCAGGAGTAAAGGCGACATTGGGTTTACGGTTACTTCTTGTATCACAACAGGCAGCTGGCAACTCATTAACACCATGTGGAGTGTCAAGCATATAGTATATTAAATAAAATTAATGCCTACAGGCCCTGTAAATAGGGAGATGGCCATAACAGACAATGAAATTACATGAATGGTTGAAACAGCAATAGTAGAGGTGACAGATTTAAAATAAAGGGAAAAAAAGAAAGAAAAAAGGCAGGGAGCAGGGATTAGTCTGTAGGCCAAGGTATGTGAMTATGTCAAACCTTTGACTGTCATTCCTTGTCATTTTCTTATTTCCCCTTAGAAGAAAGACATGTGGCATGGGAGAATTCTGTCAGGCATCTGGTGACTTACTGGAATCTCTGTGTTTGGCAGCAATGGTGGTGTTAAGATCCTCAAAAATATCCCCCCACATTCTCTGTAGCCATAATCCAACAGTGAACGTGGATATGGAAGAATAAGGTGCAGGGTGGTGGCCCAGGGTGCGGATGTTAGCTTGAGTACAGTCCTGAGAGTGATGARCAGAAAACTGCTTTTCTTCATAAATAGCTAACATAGCTTTATGTAAAGCAATCTCTGAGTCCTTTACTCATTCTCTGGAATAACCACTATTCTGCTGTGTTGGRTGGCCTGTGTGGGACATTTGCCATTTGCTTTGCTCTATTTGCAAATACACCGTGTCTTCTGTCTCATGTAGTGAATGGTTTGGCTAAGCCAYAGGCTTAATTTTGGCAGGTAAAACACCTGAGGCATAAGTATGGTGAAACAATTTGTGTAATTTATATAACATGACATGTTCAATCCCAGATAATCTCAAATRTACATGAAGTTTTATACAGAGGTAAAACTTCTTTAAAAAGTAATCAATAATTTCAAATTAATTTTCTATTTCAGAATTCTAAAATGTAAATTGGCATTAGAATCTTTTTACTTAATGGGAATTTTAGATCATATTTGGATTTCTTTAGATAGAGGTGTTCCAGTTGTTCTATAGAMTACTAAAATATTACCATGCATTCTAGGAAACATAGCAAATGGTGTCTAGAGGAAATGGTGGGTAGAATATAGTTCAGAAAATGTCATTACAATCAAAAAATTTTATACTCCCGAKATACCATAAACCACTGAGTTTTCCTTTAATTTAAACAGGCAGATAATGTAGACTGCAAGTAAGATCTCTTTGGACACTGTTGTGACAATGCTGTGCCTTCTGRTAGTGCATGTTGGTTCAGGTAAATTCAACAGGCAAGAATTTGCACAGCACATCAGTCTTTTATGCCATTAAGCTGAYGGAAGCATGTTTAAAAAATATGAACAAAAAAAGGTATATTTTTGTTTCTTTAACAAGCTGCTTTACAATTTCCCATAAGAAAGAAGAAAAAAAATTAAACACTAGTCATTGCCGTGATTTAATTGCTACAAAAAAAGTCATCGTAGACCAGTGTATTGTCTCATTAAAAAAAAAAGGTACCTGCTTTGATTTTATCTTTTGGCAGTTTATTTTATGCATTTATTGTTCGTTAATTAGAGTTCCTACATATTTGCCCTTCTTGCCTGATTGCCTTTGCCTTTTATAGCTACGGTGAGCTTTCCTTGCCTTTGCATTTGAGATGAGCTGAGATAGCCACCTACAGTGATTGCGTCAGTTCCCTTCATAATTTTTATTAATTCTCACTGAGGATTTTTTTCCCCCTAATGAAAACAGAGGTCTCCTGTATTTCATTTACTTTTTTCATGTTCTCACGATCATCTGTCATTCTGGATGGTTTCTTATATCTGTTCTCTGCTTCCTCAAGGTGGCTGGGATGCTGTTTTGAATGTGTGGCCCTGCTAGAGCCATGCATGCTGCTGGAATAATGCTCTCTGACTCATATGTGACAAAAAGGTCAGGTTTTCAAAGGCTGCAGGGCAATCATGTTGACCCAACTACTGTTATGCGCTGGCCAGCTTGCTGACAGTGGAACAGTTGAARTGACATGCAGATAGCATAGGGGCATTGCTGCCTTTTCTGGGGTGGCTACAGGATTTGGGGGATCTGATGATGATTACAGTGATGCAAGTACTGTTTTGTTTTTCTTACTGTGTTGTCAGAGAACATCCACCAGTATGTAATGAAGTAAAATAAGTGGATCTTGTAGTTAAAGCTTGTTAAAAACTCCTAATGTGTAACTTCTAAGCATTTGTTTGTGTAGCTGGAAGAGATAAAGCAGCTGCAGTTCAGAATGCAGAATGAAACGACAGAGTTATTTTAATTTTCCAATTAAATGACATACAATAAAAAAAAAGTAACTGCCCATAAACTAGAAGGAGGATTAAAAAACACAATTTTTTTTTTAGTATTAGATCAGATTACTTAATGTGTTGCTCTATTTATTTTATTAACAGATCAAAGGGGATACTTAGTGAGCTTTGAGCAGTTTGTAAGCATTTGTGTTCAAAATTTTATTGCAYTGTCACATGGACAATATTCTTTCATTCTGGGATAATGAGAAAAGCAGAAATCCTATCTTGCATCAAGCATAAATAAAAAAAGAATTGATAGACACATCTGAAAAGGAGAATATAAGATCATTATGTGTTTTTTCATTTATCTGTGTAGAATTGCTGAGGAGCTGGTGCAGGTGGTCTGTCTGTTTGTGGCCTTTCTCTTTGTTTGGAGGAATGTGCTTTGGATACTACCTTCCCCTCAGATGCTCTGGGCAGCTCAGACCCTGCTTTGTGGTGACTTTATCCAGTAAATGGCCCAAGAGGCAACCACTGATGTTTCTTGCTGTAAGGAGCAGTGTGATGTTCAGCTGTGGATCACCAGAGGACCTTATTTCACTCTTCTTTGCCTTACCCTGTTCTGGGGTAGGTGCCTCCATCTGAACATGGCTCATGGGGTTTCTGCCTGTGCCATGCCAGCACTGGGACAGCCAGTCTGGTGCTGGGAGCATCCCTGCCCACCGGGGCTTAACAGGGGCCCCACTTTTTTTCCACTCCCCAGGAATGGGGTCCGATCCAGGGGTTGGCTGGCATAGCCAGAGGGGAGAGGGTGCTGCCTCCTGCGTACCTACGGGCATGCCTTCAACCATGAGGGCTTTCCATGTTTGGGTATGTGGTGGAAACAATATCCTGCCGTTTTCACTGGAGGTGTCCTGATGGAGATGTGTATTAATGTAAAAATCCTGAAAAGATCACTTATTGGGATGGGGACCGGTACTGTGTACTAAAAGTCTCACAGGACTGCAGGAGGCATGGAAGTAGTTGGTTTTGGCTAGGGCTTGGTTTTGCCTAGGGGTTGGGTGGCTGCTGGGGCAGGTGGACTTAGTGTGATGGCTGGGCACACCCAGCRGCTCCAGAACCTTCCTCTTCCATGATATGAGGGTGTGATCCCTGTGGGAGCAGTGCTTGGTTGGTATTTGGTGATGTTTTTGCCCCAGAGCAGGGGCTGGAATGTAAGGCTGTATTTTGTACTACCCTGGTTCACCCCCTTGTCCCRTGTGGGTCAGGAATCTCCTGGGACAGCACTTTGCAGTGGCCTTCCTTCCTGACCTCAGTCTTGGCAAAGCCATGAGCATCTATCCACACTGTCACATGAATGTTCCAACTGGTGTGGAAGTAAATTCAGAATAAGTGTGTCTAATTTCAGCAGGTAAGTTACAGATATCCCAGCAGTGGATTCATAAGCCCTAAGACTCATATGGTGATTTCCCCTCTCCTTGAAAGGACTCTCCTTAAGCTCAAGTAAGCAGGGATTTCTTGCTAACCTGGCAGAGGCCATCCGACCTGAGTGCCTGTATTCAGGCTGAGAGGATGAAACTGCTTTCCCCTTGGTGGTAGCTTTGTAGGAAAGRGGGACTAAGTGGAGAGGCAGCATCAATGATGAAAGCATCCACAATATCAGGAAGAAATTTCTCTYTACCACATCCCAATATTTTTCTGTTTATGGAAGCTGAGATAAATATGCTCGCTTGCTTCATTGGTTTTTGGTAGATATACAATATTCACTATGTTATTTTCCTGGTTTTGTGTTATTGTAAGAAGGTAATCTCATTTAAAATTTTCTTTTGTTTGTAAAGCTTCATTAAAAATAAGATTCTAATAGTTCTTGAGCAGATTTTCCTCATCATGCTGTCTTTGATCCAGTTTATCTGGAGAAGGACCACCAAAATTCAGTTTTTCTTTCTGTCCTTCTGTTCTGGTTGTCCATATAATTTTACAAGAGTAATTATTTCTAGTGATACTTCATTGACAGGTTGTTTGAAAACTGAGCCTATGCCATACTTCTYGTAGCTAGTTGCTTCATTAATTTGTATAATATAACAAATCAATTTGTAAACATGTTTAATTAGATKTAAATAAAGAAAATGATGAGTAGAAACACACATAAGTATAAAAAGTTTGAAATGCATTTAGTGGAAGTGTCTTTCCATCCCTGAAGTCCATTGAATAAAAATGTAAATCAGTGTAGCTAAATTCTACTGCTAAATACGGTTTTACTTGCTTTTTTTTTTTTGTTTCTTGCAGTAAGAGCTGAAAGCATGAAGGTACAGGATTTAAGTAGATTTTTCTTCTAAAAAGAAATACTCTCTGTTTTGAGGAATACTTTTATTAGACTAACTGTTGTATCCTTGACAATACACATGTACATTTTAAAGCTGTTTTGAAATAGAGCATTTTCTAATTTAGTAATGAATAGCACTGTAGGGTCTTACATACTGCTTTGATTCAATTTTAGGAAATGGGAGCTAACCACTTTAGGTATTTCAAAGCACACTGTATTCTTTGGAGTTGCATAATATAAACCAGTGWCAGTAGATTTTCTGAATGCCTGAATCTGTCCTTTTGAAGGCGTTTGCTATTTATTTCAAAATAAAAGGGTTGCCGCAGAGGCACCTGGGCTCRTGAGGAAGAAAAGGGATGCTGACACCTGGCAGATAGTTTCCTGGCGACATAACAGGGTCTAAAATATTGAGGTGGACAGTGCTTCTTTGAGGTAGCGTGTACTCCATGCTGTGCCGCATGCTTTAGAGCTACGCCTGACTTTTGCCTGCGACAGCTCTGGCGCTGTGAGCTATCGGAGCCGCGCGTCGCTTCAGGTGTGCTCCCGGAGCCTGCGAAGAATCAAAGCATCTTGGCCGGGCGGCAGTCTGCCCGATGACCTTTTTCGCGTGGAGCTCCGTGATGGGTTGTGAAGGGGAGAGCTGGTTACAGTCAGGACTGGGGGGACCTGCCGTGGCGTGACGGCAGGTTCAAATCAAACCCAATAGTTGCTTCTTGTACTTTCTTCCCGTGTCCTGCCAGCTTGCTGTATGGCTGCCACAACGGTAACCCTGTGAGTGGCTTGATTGGTGAGGATTTACATGTGTGCTAATTAGAGTGGAATAAATGATTGGCTGTTTGCTGCATCGCCATAAAGGGTGCCCAGATGTACACACTACGTGAACATAATGTGCACGGGCATGGCGCATCAAAGTTTGTCAGCTGCATTACCTCAGCAGGCTTAGGGCCTGTCGGAGAGCATTTGCTGATAATTGTCCCCTATGATTTAGTGTCTGACTTGGTGAAAGTGAAGGACCTCAAAGTACTGTCTTGGCAAGGGAATTTCTGATCGTTTAACAAAAGTAATAAATGAGCTAAAATCTGTCAAACGAGAGTGAAAAAATAAATTTAGAGCTATAAGCAAGCAGTCTTAACTGAGGAATTCTGTGTSCTTGGAAATAGTTCGGAACATAACACTAACTAAGCATCAAATTAGCTGCTGCAATTAACAATAGACACTGAACAGAGTGTTTAATTACGCTTAATTTGTTGTGATACAGCACAAGTCTTCAGTTATGAAAATCCCCCAGATGCCCAAGTATCCCCTGTATAGCTAAAATGCACTAAACTTTGCACACTTGGCTAATTTACCTAAGAAAATACAGAGCATTCCTTTTCTTTTAAAAAATCTGCTTTAGATGCAGGAAAAATAAGTTTATATTTAGGAATAAACTTAAATGAAAAAAAAATCTGGGCTTTAACTTATTTCATGAAAATATATAATTAAGACAAAATCCCACACGTATCATATTTATGCACAAAAATCGGTAATATCTGATTACTTTGACAAGTAATTTTGTACTTACATGTTCACAATATTGATAATGTATTAATGTACAATGATTAAATGGTTAAGCTGCCATATTAAAGTTATGAGCAGGAACATTTATCCAGCATAGCTAAGCAAGAACAAAGACTGTCCATTTACAGATGGCATTATTCAATCTCTGAACTGCTCAAAGATGTTAGCATTACAGCATTGATTCTGAGCACTGATACTGTGCCTCACTCCAATGACCCAATAGAGTTAAGTGATAAGGTTAAGTTAATTACTGTATCTGTGCTATACAGCTTCCWCATGATTACTGCTGAGAAAGATAGTGATTCTTCTTGCTTTAATTAAGCAAAAGAGAATGAAAAGATATAATTGGTTTTTATAATAATCCTGTCTTATATCACTATCAACAAGCGTCATGTGTTTTTTTCTACAACTTTGTTGCACGAATTCCTAGCAGCAAAATTTAAACAGTAGAATGTAGAAGTAAATTATTTAAATCCCTATCCTAAAACAGAGTGTCAGCTGAATTAAATAGTTAATAGCTGCACTAATACTTCTGTAGCACCAAAGCGCCTGTGACAGTAAATTGTGTACCAGCTATGAAAAATCCATATTTGACAGTTAAAGAACATCTGCTACTATTTTTGTATTTACATTATTGCATTATTATATTTTAACATATGTTTTATTTTTRTTTTTAAAAATATATCAAATCACAGTACTGTTGCTTTAATGTTGTTTTGTGAACAAGAGATTTAACAGTATTTTATTTTAAATTTGCTTATTAGTTGTCAAAAATTGTTGCCTTTGGCTTGAAGGTGAAAGGGAGTTGTAAAGGGTTCAGAAAAAAAGCCCAAGCAGTCTCCTGTAGGATAATACTCTTTTTTTTCCTTCTAGTCATGCATATAATAAAATGTATGTATATTGTGAGGTATGCAAAAGCAGTTTTATATTGAAAATAATGAATACAGATGAAAGCTGACAGTGAAAGAGGGGGAGAGATAGTAGGTAGKTTTTAGTCCTTCACGTGTTAAGCCCTGATTCTGTGAACTGTTCTGCATACGTAATCCCATGTCTCTGTATTGAGCTCTGCTAAGTCTCACAAGTTTACAAAGGTTTGCCCACACAGACGAGATTATTTTACCATATCTTTGCTTATGTAAGTAACCTCACAACAACTGCTTCAGGTTCTTACCATTTTCCTAAATGCTGCCTTCCTAGCAGRAAAGGRACACGTGTTGCCTTTCATTGTTGCTGCATTACACAGGTGCAAAGGTGCTGGTGGTTAAAGACCTGCAGACTTCTGCTCTCTCACTGTGTTTTGGTTTTCAAATATAATTGTGATGTGTCAAATTCATTGTAACACAAGTACTGATAAAGATTGTTAGATGAAAAATAGCGGAGTGTCTGTTTTCTGATTTTTCTCTGCACGTGGGAAAGGAAGGCTTTTTATTCCTTATCCTGTAAATAGGCATGACTTTAAAACTTTGTTGAACAAAAAACACTTGGAAAAAGAGGTTCCATGCTGCACATATACATTTTTTGGAAAGTAATTGGTAGTCCAGGTCAAGAKGTATATTCTTTACTAAGTACTATGAATATATTTTAATATTATTCTTTTATTCACAATAGTAAAATTTTATCTCCTTTGCAGTGATTTGTTTGCAAATAGGATACACTGAGATTAAAATTGTGGCGCTGGAGATTTTAAAAGATGCTTGGTATCCTGTCTGCCTACGGACAACCTCCTTCTATTTTGTAGCTACACAGAATTAATTGGATAGTGTTTCATTTCTATAGGAGGCTTGTATGTRATGGTATGCAGTTCAAACCAAACCAGTTCTTTTTCTCTTTAACTCTAATTTCTTCTTGACAAAAAGTTTCCTTGAATTAATAAAGTCTGAGTATTCTAAGTAAGAGAAAAAGCAACTACCTCTGATATTTTTGGTATGGTTTTTTTTATAGCAAGTGTGTTTAGCTGCTTGTTGTGTGTTTATGAAAAAACTGTGAAGCTGCTGTTGCAGAACTTGTAWATGAATAGAGAGAAGCTTGTGTGTAGGGATCCAGGGCTGCCATGCAAKGAGATCAAGGCTAGGAGGAGGGAGAGGTATTCCAAATTATCAAAAACTAACATTTATAAATAATTTCAGGCTAGTTAAGGGTCTTGTTTGGAAGGAAAGCACTAGGGTGAGAATAGGGTATGAAGTAATATGTAGACTGTTTCAAGAAATCTGTTTGATTTTGTTTCTAGTTAATTCCATGAATTTGAAAATCTCAGTCACAGGATTTATTGGACCATTTCTTCCATTACCACTCTGTTGGTCTCTGCTCTCTCATTCTTAGGAGAGAAAACTGAAGTAACTAATCACTCTTAATTTAGGAGATATAAAAAAGGATGTGCTAACATTATATATGTGGTTCAGACAATATTAAGGSTTGGATGGGTTGGCAGAGAAGATTCTGAAAAATCAGGGTGTTTTGTGGCTTGGGGGTCCCTGTATTTTCTTGTTCASTGGGTGAACTGAGGATTTCCAGCTCTTTGCCTGTCAACCTGATGTCTTTTGTCAGCTCTGTAGTCAATTTTTTAAAAGGCTCTTGACATTTATTGCAAACAGATGCAATGACAATTGAAACATTTTCTTCTCATTCTTTTGTCTTAATATTCATCTGGAAAGCAGAATCTCTTTTTTCTTCACTTGAGTGTTATAGTTTGCATTGGTGATGGGAGAGTAAAGCAATTGTGCAGAAAATGAAAAAGCATTTTATGAGAAAGAATRCTCTGACAATTTCTGATTTCTCCATGAACAGTAAATATTTTGAAATGTAAAGAACATCGCAAGTTCTGAATTCTTAGTAAGTCTTTCTTCAGATAACCTAAGCACAGATACAGTAGGCAGACATTATGTGTTTCATAGTGATATCTGCTCTCTTGCTGTTTGATTGCACAGACAATTTGACAGTGATGGACATTACTTATGCTTAATTATTTTTTAAAAAAATTCTAACATTTAATGTCTCATAGGAGGAGAAATGAACAGGGGACAATTTCAGTCTTGGTGACAAGTGWGCATCCATGTCCCTTCAGTACTGTGACATGCAGTGTAATACAGCAGAGCTAACAGCTCTGAGTAAGYGGAGCCTGTGTAGTATTTCTTTCCTACTAGACATATGATGGGTTAGCACTGTGTAATAATAACAATATTCTTTAGTTATGTGCTTCTTAATGTATCAAGATGTTTACGTATTTCAGATGAGGTGGTGCTTATTTCATTAGGTCACATTGAGGAAAAGCAGCTTGTAAAGTTGCTTTCATATGTCAAAGTAATGATAAAATGAGTTTGAGGGCTTTATGATCAAGAACATTTTCTGCCTCTTTTTAATGATATAGAATAGTAATGACCTGCAGTTTCATTTATTCTTGGAAAAAATATAATTGCAAAAATTAACTTGTCATACACCACAGCTCAGCAAAGTTACTTTCCTATAAGTCTGTGGTCACAGTATGTTTTTTTGCAATTCAGCATCTGGCTCTGTGGGGTACTGATGGCTTCTATGAAGTAAAGTACCAGGGTGAGCAATTAAATGTAAAATGACAGCATAAAATATGATCATTACGGTTATACAAAAGACACATTTATGAATTTTGCAGATAACTGTCATTTTTTCTACTCATATTTGCTCTTTCTTTGTTAGCTTAATATTTCTCGTGCAATTCTTTTTTTTTTCCTTCTAAAAAGTGAACAATGCCTTTTTAATTATCTTGACACTTGTTTGTGTCTTTCTTATTTGTCACATTTGAAAGCTAATGATAACTCTTTCACTTTGTTCTGACACTATACTTTCAACTTTATTTCAAAATCAAGGACTATTTTTTAAATTAACACGAAGGTTGCATGATTAGGCTAGAATTTCTTATGGAAATCAGTTTGTGTAGTGTTGATCAGATAATGTGCTGCACCTGAAAGAAAGATATCTGTGTTCAATTCTCAGGGGCTAGCAGGCAATGTTTTGAAGTGTGCTTTTTGAATTTAGCTTGTGTTTTGTCATTGAAGAGAGAAGATTGGTCGTGATAGAAGTTGTTTAAGCCATATTAGGTATCAAAAATACTGTATAGSTCTTTCTCTGTGTGTTTTCTTTGCAAATATCTGTTTCCATACTGGAATAAGAATCCTTTCTGTAGTTTATATTTTTGCTGTCTTGAGTGGGGGTTGGGTCATGTTCATAAGATATATATACACACACACACACACACACTAAATATGTGCAATTTCATAAGATACTGATAATGATAGTACTTTCTACCAATATCTTTTGGATATATTCAAGGAAAGAGAAAAAAAAAGAAAAAGGGAAAATGGCCATAAAACCCTAACATTCCAGAGAATCCTAGTAATGCAAATAAACCCATTATATTTCTGTTCTGATGCTCTCACTTTTTCAAAAGCACTTACTGGTTTCTACTACTGCCACAGAGAACACTGCAAAATACACAACTTTATCTGCAACTTCCAAAATCCTCACACTCAGAAAGGGACACGGGAAGGAAAGCTCTTTCACCCCCTTTCCCAAAGAACGAAGTCATTGCCTACTTCCAAAATCTCATTAAGGATGGCAGTCATCAAGATTGCTGAACAAAAGGTATCTGTTTACCATGTATTTAGAAAACAAGCAAAATCTAGCATTAATGACTAATTATTCACATTTGGTCTCTCTAGAAAGTGAGATGCCCTTCCCTTCCTTTGTTGCACGGTAGTTTTTCCTAAATGCATGTATTGCCCTGGAGAGCCTGTGCCTGGTAAAAGTACCAAATGCTATTTAGAATGAGGGAGACAATGTTTGTCTTGGAAACCCCTGTCTCCCCAGATGCCTTTGGCAGGGAGGATTAACCAGGGAGGATCCCTGGTGTTTGGGAGAGGGGGGCTGGTGGGGTTTGGGGTAGGGGTGGCTGGGCTTCAGTCTGGCCTTCACCTGGGGAAGGTCCCTTCACCACCACAGGTCAGGAGGAGGCAGAATCCCATTACGTTCAGTGGGAAATGTGAGATGGTTTAAGCAGCCCTCCCCTCAATTAAATTGATGGCACAGTAACCTGGCATTGATTCCCTGGTGATAAGGGAGATGACCCCACTTAAGACTGTGGAGAAAAAAAATGATCGGAGCAGAGACTGTAGTTCTCAGTCAGCATTATGCGTAGAAATGGATGGTATGCAGAATTTAAAGGGCTAGGTAACTCCAACTGAAAATATTCGCTTCACTGAGACCTTCCCTGTTACAAAAACTCTTCAAAGTTGACTGGGTTTTAAGTAGCAATTTGAGATGGAGATGGAGATTTAAGAATCTTGGAGCATTTTTATTTAGAGCGCCTATTGTGTAATCTCCACAGTCCTGTAGCGTAGAGAAAGGTTTGTGATAAAAAGAATTGGAAATTAAAAGGGATAATATCTGTGGCAGACAGTCTCAAGGGGATTCAGTATCTCTCAAGCAAGTATGATTCCAATATAAGCTCCTCAACTGAAAATGTTATTAGGTACAAATAAGAGCTAATTTTTTACAGTTTATGTCTCTGGGAATATGAAATGGAAAACAGGTGAGGAGTCAGAATTAATTAAGAGAGAGGAAGAAGAGCTAGCTATCCTAGCATCCTTTAAAATCTAAAATGCCATGAATACCAAAGAGTGTTGTGGTAAAGACAATGCTGTGAAGAGGAAGAGGCAGGATTGCTGTAGCTGGGTAACCCTCATAGGTTTGAAAAACTTGGCTGTAATATGCAAAGCTGTTTTCTTTACAGTGTGGGTTTAGGTACTCAGCTTGGGGTAGATTAAAAGTCCTTAGGAAAAAAATTGTTCTGATTATTACTATGAAGGTATATTATAAAAGTATATTATAAAGGATTTGTTATCTAAGCACCATACAGCCGTGTAATAGCTGCTGGAATGTTTGGGTGATGTCTGATAAWGCCATGGAGGAAGCAGCTCCTGGAAGAAAATTGTTCCCCAGTTTCTAAATTACAGGTTAGCTGTTGTATAAAGTACTGTTGAGAGTGGTTGCTAAGGTTGAAAAGATACTGTTTGTCTGTAGTCATATGAAGCAATACCTGATAAAAATCCCAGAGAAAATCTCATAAAATGGAGCAAAARATTTTTGCTGTGGTCTAAGGAACCAATTTTATGCTAATCTGAACTTGGACAGTATTGCTATGTAATAGTACAGTATACTTTTGGAACTGCTTTCTTCTTCACTGACATAGCTTTTATTAAGGAAAAAAAAATTGTTAACTTTTATGGTGCCTCAGAAGTCTTAACCAAGTGTAACTGATACAGGCATGTCTACAGAAGTGCCTTTAGCCCAGTAGATTTGAAAGGTGTGAACTTGTCTGTTCCTCTCTGTGAGGTGTTAATTCAGATGCCCAATGATGATGGTTTAAATGTCAATATTGTTAACTGCTCTGTTATTCATGGGAATGAAAGGAGAGGGAAGACAGACTCTTCTGCACAATTAGCTGAACTGACATCTCTCTTTGGTTCCACAAAACTTGGCTGTTGGAAGATGTCTCTTGTATTTTCTTCCCACATTTCAGGAAGAGTGAAGCATAAGCTGCCTTGCAAGGGCCATCAGTGTATGTGATTTTCTGACAGGCATCATCCGTTAACAGCACCATTATCTACTTAGAGCAATACTTTAATTAGGTGACTTGCAAAATAAGCTCTGCCTATCTAGTGGGTTTGCAAAGAGACTTTGAGAATCTGCTCTGTCCTCCCTTTTTAACATATGTGCCAGTTAAAAAGATGAGACCAAAAAGGAAGATGTTTAGAGTACACATTTTATTTCCTTCTGACTTTGTTTATGTCTTTTAAATCCAATATATTTCTGGTTAAACACATAGAGGCTTACATCATTCTCTTGTCTAGGAACTTACCTCCGTGAGAGCCCATGTTGTTGAGCAGGTGTAATGGGCCTCATCATTTAACTTTGAAAAGACAAGAATATTGCAAGTATGGCATTTTTATATTGTTATAGAGAAGTTAAATGTTTACTATAAGTCTTTTACTTTTCATTTTCTGTTTTCAAAAACTTCCACTGTCCAAGAGAAAATATACGTTAAAGACAGCCTCTGCCTCTCCTGCACAAATGAAAATGGCATAATTCCAAGGTTTTCAGTGTTGTRTATAAAAGGAGAATTACTGTACTGCACACAGAATATATCAGCTTAGGAGAATGTGACCATAATGAGGAAAGAAAATCAAAGAAGTCGCAAAGTTCAAAGAGCGAAAACCATGTGCTAAATAGTGCTGTTGGATGTCTTGCATTTTTTCATCTGCCACATTGCYTACAAGCTACCTGAAATGTGGGGCTCTGGAAGAATAATAATATTTGAAATGTTTTGTTTTGTTAGCACTGCTATAAGTAAATAGGGGAAAGGAAGATATGATGGTATTTTCAAAGCAGTTGATGAATTTAACAAACATGCCATGAAGTTTAATACCCCAGTATAAAGATAGTCCTGCCATTGGGTAACGATGTCCCAGTCTTGAATCACTTAATTACCAACATGGCAATGACCCCGTTAATTTTGATTGTTTGAGGCTTTCCTTCTTCTTTGAATATTTCCTACCAGCGAAAAAGAGCAGAAGGCCAAATTGTTTGATTTTTCATTTGATAAATGRCGGAAAAATAATTACTGCTTATGATTATGGAACATACCTTGTGTTTAACATTTCTCTTTAGCRTTTAAGCAGTTTTTTTAAAGGAATCCACAGCTTTCAGGAAAACCAAGGTAGGTTAAAAATTATTGGCAACACAGTCTTCTGGCCTCCGATAAGCAAAGGTAGTTTTATCTCAAATATGCCTGCATTTGTGCTTATTACGAACATTTCTCTGTCCCTGGCCAAAGCTATCTAAGTGAATGGAATAATGGTAGCATGTTTTTGTCATATAGAATGTAGACATGAATTAAGGAAGATATTTTGTAAGTTTATTACATTTGTTCAGCTTTAACAAAGGTGACTTGGAAGGTGTAAGYTCCTAACAGTTTTATTGGCTCAACTGATGGTCTGTTAATATGTGAATGCTTTAGTTCATCAGTTTTGTTTGGTGTGGTTGCACCTGTCTTAGAGAAACTACTCTGAAAGGCAAGAAGGTACAGSCTCTTCCAGGAGGAGTTTGCATTTAACAGACAAATTAGGCTCCAAGATTAACCTGTGCCCATGTAACAGGGTAAAGCCCTTACAAATTAGTGCCCTGGACTGCTGCCAAAGCACACTAGTGATTGGCTCTTGTGTACTTAAACTCCAGTCGCTAAGAATGGTGAAAAACCCCTATTTGACTGTAGATGGTGCTTTAATAGATTGCTCACAGATAGTTAATTCCAGTTATTGCCAGAGAAGATGTCAATGCTCCAAACATATCCTAGCTGTTCCCCCATACCACTTTTTAATCAAGAAATTCTATAGATGGATGATGATAATGGAGGATAGTGCAAAATGCCAACTGTCTTGTCCATTTTGCACATGACAGTGGTGTCTGGTACAGCGGTGTTTCATTAGGAAGGACGGCCCCGTGCTCTGATACTTGTAGTGTGCAGGCTGAGGGCATCCATTCATTAATGAAGCACTAAGAGCAACTCCACCTTAACATTCAGCGTACCAGGAATGTGACGGTATATAAGGCTTCTTGCGAAACTGAAAACTATTTCTGGGTAGATCCAGTACATGATTTTAATTTCTTTGCCTCACAAATGAAGGAAATGAAAGTATTAAACTAGAATGACATGTTATTTTAATGCTATGTAATATATGGATAAAAGAAGTGTTTTGATGCATCAAAATGAAGGATTTTTGCTCTCATTGCTGTTGCACATTTAWAGCTGGGCAAGTTTCTACCTCACTGAATTTATGTTCTGAGAAAGACTGGAATATAGTAAACTCTGAATTTTTAGATTGCAGCCCTATAGCTATAGAAATTGTTCCTTTCTTTTTGATAGATGTCACCACTATTCTTATCATCTGGTATGTATAAGTAATGTGATAAAGTGTGTGTTATAGTTAAACATACCTGGCATGCCTGTTTTCAACTGCCTTGAGAATTCCTATTAAAAGATTCCTCTTTTGTTTTATTTAATTTGGAATTAAATTTTCTGGATTTTGATACCTGCTCTAAGTTGAAATGTGGATATCTGTTTTACACAGACTTACTTTTGAATATTTTTAAGCTGAAATATTTGGATTCGTCATTAAAACTGAAAATAAGTCTGAAACATACTGAAAGTTTTGTAAGAGGCATATGGACAGTGCAATAGGTTGTGATTTCAAAGGTAATCATGCTTTTGGAGTTTCCTAAGCACTAGGTATCTGAATTTACAACTTATTAATGTCATTTAATATACTYTTTGGTTTGTATTTGCACAGTAGGCGTGTGGTATGTCACTACAGAGTAATAGGTTCTCRTAGCAAATGATCAATTTTTGTGAGTATTCTCCATAGCATTTTTTGTTGGCTCAGTCAATATTTCTGTTGTTTTAACAGTGAATGTGTAAGGRATCATGTGTCAAAAAACCTCAACTGAAGGCCTGAAGAGACAGGATATGCCTTCAAGTATAGTGAAAAGGCTTAGTCCATTGGGATGATGGGGTTGTAGCACCACAGCACTGCTGGATCTTCAGGAAAGAAGTGTAAACTTCTGCTGTACTGTAATAAGAAAAGTGATCATGCTGTCATGGTTGCTGAAGCTGCAAAGACCAGAAAGGGAGTGGTCTTGTACAGAAAATAGAGGATATTTGATTCCACAGATTATGTCATAATCCTCAGYTGTGCTTTGTATTTCAAATTTATATTGTTTTTTCAAGATTTCTTGTTTTATCAAGACACTTGAGTTGCATGTACTGCAGTGTTTAGTAGTCTTAAGGGCAGGAGGAATTTAGAGCCAACAGTGAGTTTAACTTCAGGCCAGCGAGGTAAAACCCATGATAAGTGAAAGGAGGGAGCTTGTTAGACACACAGGAATGGGAACAACCACTGAGTTACAATTAAAGTGCTGTTGGCTTGTTTAAGGATGGAGGCATCTGTCAACCAGTCTTCTGTTTGAAAGCCCTGAGAAATCATACAAAATAAACTGTCCCTCGTTAACTTGATTTGTGCTCTTTCTGTGAGAGATGTGTTTTCCTTGTTTGTGTGAGACGGAATGATCTGATTTTCTCTATGCATAGCTCGAATATTGTAAAATTGCATATCTGATTTAGGATAAAATAAACCTTTTCCAATTAATAAACCTGCGAATAGGTCAACTTCGAAGACAGCATCATAAAACACCCACAAGTGGCCATTAAATATTTATGGACCGAGCATTTGTTAGAGTTATCAGTGGGTATCATAGATTTGAAAGGCTGTATCCCCATGAATAAACGATGATATTAAGCATTTGTAACCACTTTATAATTAAGGATACTTTTAAAACAGACTTCTGGTACTTTCTCTTTGGTGGTTGTTGAAAATGGCCGGTGTTAGAGTGTTGGAGCTATTGTACAGTGTGGTCTTCCTGGTAGGGTAGTGTCAATGTAGGAGTGTCATAAATAGGAAGGAAAACCAAAATTTCTTTTAGAAAACAGAAAAGAAATTAGTAGAGGGAATGAACATGCAAGGCACGTAATAGCCTAGCTCAAACTAAAACATCAGGACTTCTGTAATTTCTTTGGATTGTTTGGAGTTCAAATATTTGTATTTCAATTTGTCAACAGGTTCTGGATATTGTCTTTCTTTTAAGGCTATTRTTTGTARTGTAACTAGTGACCTAGGACCTCAKAAAAATCAGATGKGGGATGAAAATAGTATAAACCAAAACCTGTATCTTCTAAAGCAAGGACCTTTTATGACAGTCTTTGAGGGGCTGTAAAACTAAAGTGGATCCGAGCTTGTGCAGTTGCCAAAATTTGGTGTCACATCCCTGCCCTCTTCTTGTCAAACATGGCTCAGAAGGGTGTAAGGGAAGCTGGATGAACATGGCATCAGTTTTTATGCTAAAAGGAAATTAGCCACTGGTTTCAGGTGGATGCAGGTAAGGCACAGAGTATGTGGGAAAGRGGCAGCAGAGTGCACCCTGTGAAATACCAGGCTTTCTGAAGTGCTACCTTTAGAATCTCAGGTTCCTGACTTTAGAATATGGTTCTATTAGCAGCAACCCTGAGGAACAATTGGGTTGGCTTCAGGCTTGTGCGAATATAAATAAAGGAAGATGCTTGTTCACTTTGGAACTGGAAGTTCCTCTTGAATATGAGGAAAAACTTCTTTGTTATGCAGATGACTGCCCTCTGGAAGGGATTGCCCAAAGAGGTTGCACAGTCTCCCTCACTGGAGATACTCTAGAGCTGTCRGGTTGCAATCCTGCACCATGTGCTGTAGGATGACCCTCCCTGAGCAGGGAGGTTGACCAGATGACCCACWGTGGTCCCATCCARCATGACTCATTCTTTAAATCTGATCCAATCTTTAAAATCCTGGTGTCTGGTGAACAGGAACTAAGGGCTTGTCCTCTCTGCTGTAAAGCACTGTTCTATCACCATTGAAGAAGCATGCCTAGGTTTTAGGAAGCAGGGCGCGTATGTGCTTCTAAGTATTTTCACCATTGTGCCTATTAACCTTGTTTGTGCAGTGCCTGTATATGGGTATATKTATGTATGCATATTTATGTAATAAATTAATAGAAAAATGACCGAATTTCCCCTGTCCTTTATAAACTAGATTAATTATCTCCAACCTATTCTGACACTTTAAAAAGCCTATTTTTTTCCCTGCATAATAAAAAGAGTTACCACGTAGTCTTTTACATCTCTGGAAAAAGCCAAAGTTTTTAGGAAGGGGTGGTTTCTTTTCTATATTATCTTAATCTCATGCCTGAATTCTGAGATGCATTAAGCTTAGTCACCTCCTTTTTATTTGGTGCTGTGTGCTYATTCTTTTTCATGATCATSCCCTGGTTTTGGTGTTCCACTTACRGATTTTATTTTATTTTTGTTTTCTTCTTGAATGGATATTCTTATAAACTGTTTCTTTGTTTTGTCTGTTAATGGAGTATAAGCTCAGCATTGATTGCAGGTAGACCTTCTTAACTTGCAGCAGAAGTGCCAAGCAGAGGTTATGTTGCTCTTATTGCTGCTTCTAAAAAGTGTTCTTTGGAAACAGTGGTGTAGGCTAACAGATTAGTTCTGGGRAAAAAATGCTAAGCTAAATGAATGCTGAAGAATGGGATTAATATGGGGAGAAATAGGAAAAATTGTTTAAGTCTTTATTTGTCCCTGTAGAATATTTCATATTTAGTAAGGTTATATACTTAAAAAAAGTTTATATTTTAAACTGTTTGTGTTAAGGTTCTTGCATTTCTGTAACGATAATTTTTGTTTGAAGTTGGCTCTTTATAAATCCAGAATGTATAACAAGGGTTGTGGTAGAGATCTTTGGCCTTTTTGCCCATAGGTATAGGGATATAAAACTATTCAGTGTTCAGTATAAATTAGTAAATTATCAATATRCGGGATTTTAACTGTAGYAGAACCAGTGYATCAGTTAAGCTCAGACCTTTGCATTAGGAGCAGTACAAATGATGTGGTATCCTTGTAACCCTAACACAGTAGACTCACACACTTAAAAGAAATGAAGTCTTAAATGTATGGGAAAGTCTGAAACTTGCTTTTCCTTTAGCAAAGGGATGTAGGTAAACAAAAGCGTGATTTGCATCTTGCCTTCTCTATAACTCAGTAACCCTGCTGTGTCTGAATGATGCGTGTCACCTGCCATCCTCACTAACAACCCGAATGACCTTCCCCGTCCTGCCTGCTGATCCACCTGGGTGTGTGTTCCACACTGATGCCCAATGGGGATGCACTGATGGGGGATGTGCTTGTGTTTGTCCAAATTGAGAAGTATTTAAGAAATAACCAGATTGGAGACATTTGAGGGAAGGGGGTTGGGTGGTAAAGTCTTAATTCATAATTTTGTGCTATCTCCTAAAACAACCCATTCAATTTAGTTTCCCATGTTCTAATGGTCTTTGATTGTCTTAAATATTTTGTTAGTCCTAGCAATCTCTACAATTTCTGTAATTTATTGTGCATTATTCCTTTAAAAATAAAAAATGGAATCAAGCAAAAAAAAAAAAAAACCAACTCCTCCCACCTATTGAACTTCTCCATATATGTTTTTGTTATCCTTGGCTCACATTTCTAATTTTTTTGACATTGTAGCTTAACATTTTCAATCTGTTCAATATTTAAAGTGGGTAATTTTGAAATGTTTTGAATAATTAAACCAATTCAATTTTTAATCAATTTAATTTTAAACTTTATATTTAGGTCAATCTAAACATTGAACCATTTCAAAASTTAAACAAGATTAATTGTTTATTTGATCCAAAATTACGGTTATCAAATAGGATTCAGGATTGATTTTGTTAGATGCACTTTATTTTCCTCTTAGACTTTTAAAAGTTGAACCACTAAAAATTATCAATTAAAAGATTAATTTTAGGTCACRCTATTTTTAATAAGATATAATAAGAAAGGTCATTTAATATCATAAAATGTGATTTTAAATTGTGATTTTTAATTTTAAGATGCCTCATGTACATTATTAACTTATATAAAAAAGCCTGAAATAATGAAATAATGGTAAATTACAAAATGCAATAAAGCTGGAGTTTTCCTTTCAAACTAAGTGTTCAAAAATCCAAAGCTTCATGGTAATAGTAAATCACCCTATGCTGATATGACTAAAAAAATTAAGAGTTATATTTTCTTTCCATGTAGTTATTTTTCTACTTAAAAAAATAATATTTAGTCCTTCTCAGGTGCATCGCCTTATCTGTACCATTCTTTTCCTTACTTTTTATTTTATAATCCTTTTCTCAAGTGTATCTGAAACAAACATTAACATCAGAGAGTAAGAGTAAAAATTCTTAGGCTTTCTGCTTGCCTTGACACACTTCCAGCATTTCTGAAAGGGGAATACACTAGTAAGTCATGAGTCCTGGCACTTGCTGAGTTAGAATAAAATGGGGAAAAAACTGCTCCTTTGAGTCAAAGTCAGAAAATATCTTGAAGTTTAAGGAGGAGCMTCTCTTTGGCTAAGAAACTGTGGTCTTCCATCATTAACAACATGGGACTTATGCTTGGTTAAAGTCACAGTAAGAAAAGCAACATCTGCATGGAGGGAAAAGAGATCCATCCATGCTTTTTGAGGGCAGGCAAAGCTTATGGTAGTTTGGAAAGATGCTCTTAAAATTGCCACCCCTGCGGTCCTTTCTGCCTTCCTGACAAAGAGCCAGGACTCTAGGATTTCCACTGCTTTTTTTACAGTGTGCAAAGTCACGTCAGCCWTTCTTGGAGATTTTTGATGCGTGGATGTCTCCTGTCATCCCCAATCACGGTCGTACTCTTGAGCCAGGCCTATCGAAACTGAACTCTGCTGCTTTGCTGCAGGTCAGCTTTCATGGACAATTAGTGTTGTAACAGCACTTTGGTCGCAAGTTGTCGTGAGTGTTTATCATAAAGGCATCATCCCGGGGTGGATCAGCAGTGATCGGCGAGCCTCCTGCTTTCTGCAGCATCTCCCGCTCGCCTTTTGGTGGGTGCCGGTCAGGTGACGGCTCCGCCAGGCGTTCCTCACCGCTGCCGCGTTGCCCGGGGCTCTGTGGGTGCGCTGCTCGCATTCCCTGCTCCCCTCGCTGCCTTCCCTGCYGTCCCTCTCAGTAGCTGTCAGATGCCCCCGATGCGGCGCGCTCTGACAAGAATGAAAAGAGCGATCTTGCCGCTGCTGGGCGCCGTGTCACGATTGACACCTCGGACGTGCTTGACGCTGCGCGAGGTGCCTGGCTCCGGCAGCATGCGGGAGGAAACCAATAAATCTTCAAAGTCACTCTACTTATTGCGACTTGATTGCTCCCCCAACCCCCCCATCACCATGGWAACAAATACCTGACTTTTGTTATTTGTAGTTTTTTGCTTCGCACTTTTATCTCAAAAGTCCGCTTTATTTAGGGATCTTCCAAATGYATTTCTGAACCACCTTCTTACTTAATGGGACACAAGCTTAGCTGTGAGTAATGCTACTTTCTTGCTGAGCAGACTTTTTTTTTCTATTTTTTTTTCCTATTTTTTATCCCTTGGAGTATCTCTAAGCATTTTTAAAAACAAGGCCAAATAAAAGATTTCAGGTGCTGCAGATAAGTAGTATTCTCATTTTATGGTTGAAAAAAGCAGAAGAGTCCACTGCAGTCTTGCCTCCTGTGAAACTCTAGAGAATGTTGCTCTTTTCACTGTTCTCAGAATTGGGTTCAGAATTATTTACCCACAAACAGGTGGCAAGTGAGGGAAAGAGTTGGTGTTTTATTCCTATGTCTTTATATACATGTGCAGTCCTCTGACATTTTTCTTTAGTCTTTATGTGTTAATAATTYYAGATTTTKATAGTAATTTTTTTAATAAATGKTTCTGTTTATCTGACTCTTTACTTSGTCAAATGTTACATGCCTTGCAAGTGCTTTACTGCAGAATATTTTGTAAAATAAAAATGCTCAGAGCATTGACAATGTGATATGGGCATGCAAAACCACCAAAACTCATCCTCACTCCTGCATCAGAAAATACAATGTTTTCTTATCCCTGTAGTATACCCATTTTCAGTTCTCTGGTAACCGAAAAAAAACAATTAACTAAGATTCATCACACCCAAAATATAGCAATATAGAAGCTGTTTTCCTGCACACTATACATATATACCATATATGAAGCATTTGTGTATTTCTGCAATGTTTCATAAACTGAATAATTTGTTAACAAAAAAAAAATACAAAAAATAATTCTCAGCACWGTTGTAAATCAGAAACTGCTTGGATGTGACTTCTATAAAGGGTGTGAGTATGAGAACACAAACCTGTGATCTGTGTATTCCTCTTTGTCCAAAAGTTCTGTTTTTTTATCAGATGCTATATAGGCAGTTAATTTGAAATAGTGGCATAGCTTTCCTTTATGTCTGGTCGATTTTGATATGAAAACCAGCAATTGGGCCTTGTTTCAGTTCTGAAGCTATTGTAGAATAAAATAGACATGTGCTAAGTAAGAAGATAATTCATTTCAGTTGCGGAGAACTGTAGGCATGATAAATGATATTCCTGTGCAAAATTCCCCATTTCTGAGACAGTATTAGTTTTTACTTTAATTACCAGCTCCAGTAATGTTTCCTATCCATAACTGTCTACAAAATAGACTGTTGCTGAGCAGAGGGTATGGCCTGTTTACTCATCCATTGAAAAGAGTGCCTAAGTTCTACCAAGTCTTCCTTACTTGGTCTGAACTGCCTCATGGGAGAGTGTCCTTCATTTAAATATTTAAATATTAATGTTTCATTTTACAGGCAGAAAACTTCAATGTCATTTTAAGGATATGTAACTTTACTGGGGAATCAGTACTCATCACAGGAGTGGGTATTACTTGTATTTTTCACCCTAAGAGAAARCATTTTAGAAAAATGCTACAGTGCTTGCATCTTGAGAAGTTTGACTTGTATCTTGTTTTCTTGTTGCAGAATAACAGCAGCAGCAAAAACAACAGAAACAGGCTGTCAGGGTGGTTTTCTCAAAAATGGTTTAGCTGACATTAGCCACAAATGAGCAGAGCGACACTAACTACTAATTGATTACAGTAATTACGCAGTCTTTGGCTAGTTTGTATTGGCAAACTATATATACTCCTCACATAAATGTGAACTTGCAGAATGCACGGAAAAGGTCACTCTCATTTGCATGATAGGCTTCATTAGAATATGCTAAGGACAAGACCTAGTGTTTTATGACTTCAGGTGATGAATAGCTACCATATTACTCTGCTCGCTGAAAGCATGTTTCAGTCACCTTAATTTACATGCTGTTTTTTAACACCAAGAAAAATCTGTGGKCTGGTAGGGAACTAGCAACAGATAACAGTTTCGTTTTATTATGGTTGCATTGTGGATTGTGTTTCATTTTGCTCTTTGTTCTACAGAGGGAACAGACATTATTTTCAATACTTTCTTTTGAGGAGGAAATTCTTTCTGTGATGTGTGCATTTCTCTCAGCAATGGCTATTYTGACCCCAAATTACAGTTTTGTTTGCAAGGACAACAAAAAAATTTACCCCATAAATATAGATATTTTACAGTAGGGTTTTCCTTTGAACATGGGGACTGAGGTAGGAAGGCAATTCACTCAATCTTTAAAACTGGACATTCCTTGTTTCACTATTTTTTTTCAGCAAGAATGGGAAATGCAGTGCTTTACTTTCATTCTGACTTCAGTGTCCACATGTAATGAAAGCAAAATAATTCTAAAGTCTGAGACAAGAAATATTTTTCTAAAATAAAAATAAAAAAAATCAAGTATAGATTCAGAGGAATTGGAATCTTGTATTAGATAGTAATTCTTTCATTCTAACTGCAGTTCTCCCAAGAAATCCCATTGTAAAACAGGCAGTAAGCTTTCTCCTCATATTGTTATTTATATGGTGTAACACATTGCAATACGGGGCTGATTTTTCTAGATATGTAGCTTTTAAAAAAAAATTCTTGGATCACAAAAGGTGCTTCTTTGAATAAAACGGTAAAAAATAAAAAAAAGTGGACAGTTTTATTATAAATTGCAGTTTTGTAATAAAATTGTACAATGAGCTTGCACAAGCTTTTTAAAATATCATTGCTGCCACTGAACAGGTCTGTAATTTATTTATTCAGGAATGTTAGAGGCATTTTTGATTTATTTGTTTTTAGAGAAGTTTTGTTAAGCAAGATAATGAGCAGAGCTGGTGTTAATCATTTACTATACAACTCTGAAAAATGAAAATTTTGCATATCTTTAACACTGTTGGGGAAAATAAATTCACTCATAATGCTAATGGTCTATTGGTATAATTTTTAAAAAATGTTATCTGTTACTCTGGAGAAATCCAATAGATTCATATGCTATGCTAAAAGCTAAACTAATCAATATATAATTTTGCATCCATATGTACATATGTATTGAGTAATCAGAAGTATTTGTTAACTGTAAAGATGAAAAATGAATTTGGGGGTGGTCACTGCCATAGGTGCCTACATATTTGTTTATGAATAGCCCTTCAGGTGAACATGTTCCTTGTGTATGCACAATGCAAAGTTTACTTCTTAGAACAGGCTTTCAAGAATGCTAAAYGAGTTTGATCCTGTTCCAGGTGGCCAGGGGTTTACAAATATGGCACAAGTTGTCATGGCCTTTGCTAAATAATATTTACTTTAAGGATTTACTGTAACAGTCTAACTAGTACAGGATTTAGTGTAGCTAATTTAGAGAATTTAAAGATTAGATGCCCTTTAACTCRTCTCTGTTTATACAACTCAGAATTGTGATGCATTCTGTCTGGCATGCTGTCCCCTCATTTTTGGGATTAGTGTTTTCCATTTTTCAGTTTCCTGCTGAGCAACTACAGAATGATAAAACTGACTTTGGGTACCAGATCTCCAGATTATCTGTCACTCTCCCTTTTTTCTCTCTCTTGTTATTGTTGTTGTTAATCAAGAGGTTCTCAGGAACAAATGTGCATTACTTCCCTGGGAACTAATGGATATAGTGACTTTGGCTTTTGGACCATGGTGAAGCTGTTAGTTGTATWAGATGCTGGCAAGGTTGGTTTGGGACTTTGTTGCTGCAGAAAAGGACTATACATTTTTTACCTCTTAAGCATTCACCGCAGAATGATCAAGGATGGGGAAACAGCCATCTGTCAGGAACTTGACTTATAAATAAATTTAATAATTAAAAATCAATTGAGGAAAGTGTGGTCTGAGGAAGACAAGTGAATTTTAATACTTGTGTTTTCCAGTTGTGTCCTCTGTTCAGAAATGTCGTAAAGGATAGGAGCCTTTCTCTGCACTGTCAATAACCCAAGACRTTTCTGAATGATACATGAGCTCTGTCATTTGCCTGTCAAGGAGGGATGAACTTCCAATTTAAAAAGTAGTTTGACTTTCTCATGTGCTGGTGGACCATATACTGTTGGAACAAGCAGYTCAAATTTGAGCAGGGGGGTCATGCCCTTTTAGACCTTCTTCTGCAGGAACATGCTTAGATATTGTGATATACAATATATTGTGTAATACCTGATATTGTGAGAAAGTAAGGAGGGGAAAATAGTACAGTATTACTGAAACATTTTTAGCATCTTTAACAGAAACAAGCTTGGTAGCTTCTGAAATATTCTGCCACTGTATGCATGAACCTCCATCATTGAGGTTGATAATGAATTTGACTGTTTCTTTACTATGGGCTAAATTCCAGGCTGTGTTGTTACTTTGTAGTGCGCTCCATTGCTTGTCCTTGTTGTTATGCTCTTTTATGCCAGAAAAAGAATGCAGTTTGACAGCTATCACTACAAGTGCCTGTGGACATCATATACAAGCCAAATGCTAGATGGTGATAAATATGTTATGATTAGACCTTGTTATCTAGATCATATGTACTGTAGTGAAACCTACACTTGTTTGCTCTCTTCTTGGGAGGAAGTTAGCTTGCATTAATTTAGAGATATATTGGAAACAACAACAAAAATATATTTTAAAATAATTTTAAAAATAATAGTTTAATTTTACATGTTGCTGGAGTGAAAAACATAATTTCTGAATGCTTTATGATACAATTTTTAGTGATGGATCTACAAAATAAAGCAATGCTGTGTTTATGCTTGCCAAAGTGATAAGAAAAAACAGAATGCTTTGGCAACTCCAAATATAAGAGCTACAGATGCACACAGCAAAACATAAGAAGAATGCTGAAAAAGGGAATTCCATTTTAACCTGCAAAAAACTCGAAAGAATTTGCTTGTTCACTTCAGTCAGTGACCTCCTGCTAGCCCTTCATTGCTTTTGTCATGGAATGTATGAAAAGCAAGGGCAAAGGTATGTAGGTTACGCCAGTCCCTTCTCTGCTCACAGTTAGGTCACAGAAGAGGGAAGAGTGAAGTGCTGATGTGTCCCATTCCTAAACATCTTCAGCTGAGGGGATCCGTGGAAAAGTTGACAGCATTTGGTGGAAAAAAAAAGCCCTTCTCAGGTGGAGTTCTTGAGCAGTAAGGCTGGCCCTCCTGCAGGCAGATTTCTCCACAGCACCGCTACTGGCAACATGGAACATCCAGTTAGCTGAATCTTCAGTGTGTCATGGTGTACTGGTGTTCCAGCTTCACTCTTAGGCACAGCAATTGTTGCATGTTCTGACCAATCCAGGGGTTAACTTGTGCTGTACCTAGCATAGTGTTCCTCTTTTCCAGACTGGTAGGATTTATTAGGAAAATAGGCTTGGCTGTGGGTCCTTGTGTCAGGATGGTTGTCACTCACATAACTTCATTTATGTCATGCTGTGATGAAAGAGACTGTGAGTTTGAAGGCTTTTAGGATCTTTTCCAACTCGGCAGATTCTGTGATTCTGTGAGCAGTGACATTTTTACTAACTTGTACCCAACCTTCATAATCCCCGATTAGAGGCAGCAATCTTGGGTGGCAATATTGGCCCCTTTGACTGGCCTTAAAATAAGCAAACATACTCACAGTTTTACTGTGACTACTAATTTTCATCAAGGCTCTTTAAACATGACTTGAAAAGTCGKGTGTGTTTTTAATGTAAGCAATTGTAAATTCTCAATGAATTGCCAGTACTTGTTAGGATTTATGAAATTCTCTGATAGGTATTCAGGAAGGTAACTTCAATGCCAGGTAATATCTGTGTTCTGAAATGTTATGAAAGGGGTTTTTCATAGTTCCATTTGTACTTGGTACTRTTCAGTTTTGATTTGTAAATTGTGTAATTGTTTTTTGCATTGGTTTTAATTTTGAATTACTGTCACAACTGTTGAAGGATCCATATTTAAAATGATTATACTTTTGTGACTGAATTAAGATCAAGGCTTGCAATTGGTAGGTCCAAAACCCCAACCTCCCTATTTCACCCGCCAAAAAAAAAAAAAAAAAAAAAGAAAAAAAGAAAAAAAAATAGAAATCTGCTTATGTCTTCAGGCTTTCTATGCTGTAGTCCTAGTCAGAGTGCTTGAGATGTATTTTGTACTCATATTTCCAAGTGGAATTTCCTAGATGGATGTACAGGAGTCTAAAGCGTAACGAGATCTAAATTAAGGAGATAACAGGATACTCTCAGCACCCCATTGAACCCAGTSTGCTCTGAGAAGTGAGAATTTCCTTCAGATGACATGTAAAAATGGGATTTCTAGGAGAGTGTTTGGCGAGTGATATTGTAATTGAACCTAATTTCTTCCACATCTGTTGTCTTTTAATGTCTCCTAGAGATGCTTGCAGTATTGGATTCTTCCACTCTTCCAGCCTTGTGTAAGCAGACAGGGTCAGGTAATAAACACAAAGACTACTTTAGATCTAGTTATACAAAATCTCTCCTTGTGAACTGAAGTATGTTGACATTATCAGCAGACACATGTCCATTTTGTATTGTAGGAATGTGCAGGTTCAAAGAGGCAGAAAAGTGTGATAAGAAAACCTGGCATGAACAACCAGATTTCACTGATGCATGAACACAAATACACCAGCTCACAGATACACAAATATACTGAGGCTAAAATAAAATAGTTTCTTGGMAGTTCTTATCCACACTTAATTGGCTAATTGCCCAGCCTGACACTGGCACTGGCAGCATTACAGAGGTAATATTTTTTTAAAGGGTGAGCAGTTCCTCAACAGTATCTCTGATATCCTTCATATGGACATCTTGTTCTTTAACAGCAGGCAGAGAAGTTTAGCCGTTTTTTAGGATCGACATTTATTTCTATTCAGTGCAAGGAAAAATATGTACATTGAAAGCTTCTTTGTGTGCTTGGAGTAAATACAGAAGACAGAATATTTATGTTAAGATGAATAATTTTATATGCCTATTCCTATTTTTGTAGGATCCTTTAGGTGAGAGAAGAGACGTTCCAACATAAGTGTCCTGTATCGTGGAGATTTAAACAGAAAGTGCAAGATGTTTCCCTTTTCGTCATTAATGTTGGAATGCAGTASCATGACCAGCTGGTGATGGGTTAAGGGATCAGCTTATAGAAATTTATTGTTCAGGGTGCTGAATAGCCCAGGGGATTAGTAATTGGATACAAATMCCATCACCTCCAGACTGTCTGTTCACATGCAGCTTATCTTCATACTGACCAYAGCTTGTTACTGTTTGATAATTTTTTTATAACTTCTCTTTTAAAAAGTTTGGGTCTTCTGTATTCCAGTGGAAGTCCCCATCAGAAATGACACTTACATTTGTCATCGCATTGGAAAAAAAAACACAATTGAAAGGGCATGGAAAATGAACTTTAAAYAACAGAAATAACTAAAATTAAAACTGGTGGAAAATAGAGGGATATTAAGAATTACAGACCAGTGAACTGTAAGTGCTGGGTAAATTGAAGTTATATTTTAGAGTATAAGTCTAAATGGCACAGTCATAATGCCAAGGCAAACCAGTGTTACAAAAGAAAAGTATTTCCAAATATTTATATGTATATGCAGGCTACCTTCTTGTAAGACAGAGAGCTAATACAGTTAGTCTGGATAGCTATGCATCCTTCAACAAATTCCTTTTTAACAGGAGACTAAATACCTAGCTAATTGTGGTTTTGGATAATTTTCTTTGTGGATTAGAGATTGATAAAAAAGGGGCTTGATAAGTTTTAAGTGCACAGTATCACAAAGCATGCAATAGGCATAATGCTGCTGACATACCTCTGTTTGAAAAAAAAAATCTCTCAGCTATTGTTATTTAATTACTGACASCATTCAAGAGATTGTTCTGCTGAAACCATTAATTGTTCAACTGAGGCAGTTTGTTTAGTAATGTCTTACCTTGCACTGGYCAAGCTGCATTTTTGGTGTTTTATTTTTAAGGGTATGAAATAAGTTGTACAAATTATGCATTTGAAAAATATGTGATCTAGTCAATAGAAAGTAATTCCTTTTTCTTCTAAAAGCAATTTTCTGTTGGAATTCTCTTGGAGTCTCAAAAGGATGTGAGTTATCTTTCACTGTGCTTCACARGAAGTTCTCATGAACTTGAGCAAAAGACAAGCACTTTTGGAAATTGTAGTGGTAGAGAAATTTGCATTGTTTATATTTGGGATTTCTCATACATTTTAGCCTCTCATTATGCAAGGTTCTGTGTGTTCTTGAGGTCTCTTGAATACTCTTCAGGACTGTGGGTGGTGCTCAGCTTTTAGCAGAAGAGAAACCTTTGTTGCATCATTATTTTCTTCTGTCTCTTCAGCTGCAGTTTGGGTCAAACTTAAAAAGCACTAATAAGGGCGCGTGTAAGCAAATTCTCAGAAATGCAGCAGCCATAACCTGTGCTCAGCAGCACATTTTTAAGTTTCCATCTGTTGTAGGGGTCTTCCACGAAGCACAGTGTCTCTGCAGCACTGTCCCTTGTCTAGAGGAGMTAAAATGCACTGTAATGTATTAGAGATGTTCAGCTCTTGCTAGGTCAGTGGTCTCATTATTTCAGAAACTACTTGATAAATTTTAAAACATTTCAATAAAACATACCTACAGCAGTTTCTTTWTGGAGGATCCTGTGAGCTGGTAACTGTTGGAAATTATACTGTCTGTACAAAAGAGACAGTTGCTTTTTATTTTTAGGTGGAATTTTTAAGTGAAACTAAATGAAGTTTAATGGCTTATAACATTGCATGAATTTGTCAAAACTGATCAGCTGGATTGCTACACAATGAATACTGAAAATGTTCTGGKTTTTAGGCTTATAATAGCCTACAGCCATTCAAAAGTCAAAATGTTATTTGATGATTTCAGAATGTTAATGAAATTATTATTAATAGCACATATATTAATCTTAATGATATATGTAAATATGGGCAAATGTAAAGCTCTGTTGACACCAAAATAATTATTCTACTGCTGAAAGTAAACCTGGGGTTAAATTTCAGTGATCAAGCATAAAACAGTTTGCTCTAAATGTGTCAATAAAAGAATTTCTGATGAAGTTTAAAATTGTATACAGGCTCAGGAGATTTGGAGTGTTTGTTAGTACAAAAAAAATTGAAAAGGAAAGGATGATTCTATTTGCTTTTCAATTCACAGAAAATAGTAACTGACTGTGCTGATTAAGAAGAGAAGATGTACAAGGCTTTGCTTTGTTGTTACCTTGATTTCAGAAARAATCATATCTAATAGATGTTTAGGCGTGGAGGGGGTTTTCGGTGAGAGGGAAATAACATATATCATTCTCCACTGTGTATTCATTTGCATAATAATTTTGATTTCACTGGCTTSATTTTTGTTTCTGTGCTTTTTGTTCTTTTAAGTTGAAATGGTCCTTCTCTTTCAGTATACATGTAATTAATTTTTTCCCCCTATTTGGTGGTGTTAATCAAGCTGTAATATGGTTTTCGTGCTTGCTTGCATTGTTTTAGGAAGGCAACAAAGTTATGTCCAAGGAATATGGAGATTGTCTTATGCAGTTAACAGTGTGATACATTTTTTATTGTAATATCTACCTTTGAAAAGCTAAATGTTGGTAGCAGGATATGATCTCTCTATACTCCAATGTAAAAAAAAAAAGAGAGTGAACTTTCTTGTAAAGGAGAATTTTGTGGTGTTTTACCTGTTGAGGGCCCTGTAGAGCCAAAAGTACAGTGACTTGCTTAAGTGACAGGCAGTAGCAGCAGTGGTGTCACTGTGTATTATCACCTCATGCTAGCTGGAAGCACTCCCTGAAGCCGATCTAGGTTGTATAGTCCTAGATGAGGTCTTCATGGGTGCTGACCATAAAAAGTTCATCAAAGTAATGAGGCGAGGAGAGAGCTTGGCGCTCATGGGCAGAGCTCAGCACCAAGGAGTGTGAACCGGCTCCAGCTGTGACAATAAAACAGCAGGTGGCTGCTGTCATTAGGGGTGGCAGATGAGGCAGGGGACTAACATTCAGCCCACAAAACTCTCATTTGTTAGCCATCGCCACTGTACCATGCAAAATAGCTTCCATCTCAGTCAATTTTACTTTGCAAAATATTACGCAGTCGCCATAAGAAAATTAGAGCCTTGGGTTTACGGGTTCCTTGGATCTTATAATCAGAAAACTCTGTGCTCTCAGGTTATGTGGAAAATTGGACTTTTTTCTCCCTTGAACAGTTTGAAGATCTTTACAGTAATTTTATAATAAGTTGTTTCCACCCCAGCATGTGTTTATTGGTTAATATTTTGGACTATTTTGTTTGTTACTCCTTTATRAAATCAATTTCATCCATCCATTCAGCTATGGGTTGCACATAACATTGTCTACTATTCAGCATTACAAAAGTCGCACACTGATCAGACTATTTCTATCTCTATGTCTGTCCAGGTACAGACATTTCACGTAATAAATAATTATTTGAGAGGATTTCTGCTAATCTGAGAAATTGTAAAAAAACAGAACAGCCCTTTGATTTTTTTTCTCCTATTTCTGTTCATATAAAATGTGTAATCATTTTGTATATATTTAATCTTTGCAGAATGCTTTTAAATACCTCAAATGTGAGGCCTTTTGTCAGCTTCAAACCATCCCGGTGCAGCTCATCCCTGCAGCAGATCCCATGGGTATCAGGGGTTAAACAGTGGGGACCTGTGTTGGCTCCCAGTGTTTGAGCCATTTTA
Organism: Malurus melanocephalus; assembly: GCF_030028575.1. Classification (NCBI taxonomy): domain Eukaryota; kingdom Metazoa; phylum Chordata; class Aves; order Passeriformes; family Maluridae; genus Malurus; species Malurus melanocephalus. The sequence goes on along the minus strand of NW_026623301.1, from coordinate 2,457,370 downwards.
CTTGCATCCTGTCACAAAGCTAAGCAGAGAATTGCGTGTTGGTGATTACACACTCTGTTCCACAGCTGCGAGTGACCTCCAGGAAATACGGAGAATTCCGGTGGTCATTCGGACATGTATGTATTTTTGTGTACACATGTCTGAGTTGTGAACGTTAAATTCTAGTGCTTTTCTAACAGCAACCCATTCATGAAAATCAAAATGTGATGSAGTATTGAATAAAATTGAGTCCCTCAGTGTGTGTTGGTGCCCGTGTCACCCGTGTTGCCAGGTTCCTCTCTTACAGAAAGTGGACCTGTGGAATCCTATCATTTCATGCTGGCACTTGAGATGAGGCTCTATGGGGCTGTGATTGCAATGACAGCATGGATCAAGAAGGAAAAACCCTCTAATTGAAACAAAGTAATTACAGGAATATACTGAAAAAATATTTTTTTAAGACATGATTTATGTCCCTTTATAGTACCAGGCTCTCACTTGGTATATAAAAACTGAAGTTCTGTAGTTTTTCCTGTTAACAATACACATTCCTTTTATTGCATCTTTTATTGATAGTTTATCAATTCTTCTTTTTTAGATAGCATGTCATAAGCTTTTATTTGAAATGACACTGACTTCTCCTTCACTTCTTTGTTCATAGGTACACCAAGCACGTGTACATAGGGTTTATCCAGACCCTTGAGATCAAAGATGTTTTTTTTTTTCTCAATACCATTGGACACCTATGTAGTTCCTATATCGCTCATGTTTGATTTGTGGCCAGAAATGGTCAGAGTTAATCTCAGATGCTGGCTGGAATTGGAATAATCTTTGCCAGAGAACATCTTCTGCTGTGTCACAGATATCATCTTTATGACTGTACCGATTTATCTGATCTATATTCTTGTGGTTTTTCCAGACTGGTGACAGTCTTCACACCAAGTGGTGCAACATTCATACTGGACTGCAAGAAAGTGGCCTGATTTTGTGTGTGTATGTGTGTGTGTGTGCATGCATGCACGTGTKTGTGTGAAAAACATCCTTCTAAATTAAATATGTTTTTTTAAAATGGTCTTTATTGCTTCAATAACAGTTATATCTCAGGTGAGTACTCTTAATGTCTTCAGTCCAGGCTTTGGACTTCTGAAGTGACTCCAGTTGAACATCAGAGGGAAACCTAAGAAACACCAGACTTTGTGCTTGGCAGCTTTAGTGATTCCCCTGCTAAGTATATGCCTGAAGTGATGAGAGGTGTTATCATTTGCTAGTGGGTTAAATGAAGTAACACCACTGTTACATCCAGAATTCTTATTTGGATAGACTTCTGTGCTGCTCTTAGTATCATCTGCATACTCTACGTTCAGTGCCATAATTGGAGAGAGTTTTGTGGATCKGTAATACTTGGAGAGGGCATAACAGTCTGTCTGGTCTGTATATCATGATTTGCTCTGTTACTTTCTTCAGTCAGATTCCTTCTTCAGTGGTAGGAGGGAGTTATTCCAACACTCCATTTTTGGGAAGAGTTGGGCATGGCTACGATGGGAATATCTGGAGAGACTGAGATGCCAGTTGAAAATGAAAGCTCTGAGCTTTTTCTTATGCTCAACTACTTATAAAGGTGTCTTCTAACAATGAAAAATCAGACATTGATCAGACATGCTTGTCAAGTGTTAGGTKGGTCTGATGACRCAGTGTTAGGTGGTTCTTAGTCCCTCAGGTAGCAATGTCAGGCCAAAGAGCCCCTGGACAAGAAAGGCCAGAACCATCCTTGTGCTTTAAATATGCTTATAAGTATACAAGTATCAGATGCATTTTTTGTGGACTGAAATCCATCTGGTTCAAATGATGGCCTTTTTATTTCTTTGACTGGAGCCAGTCAGCTTAGATTTGACCAGCTTGTTGTTAAAGGYTCATGCRTGTGGATGGTACAACTGATGGTCAYAGATTAGGTCCTGCTGTCACAGATTTACTATTTTTATGCAGCTACTTTGGCAAAAAGATATTCTGAAGAATTTTGCKTTCTACCTGAAGTCAAACAGCCTTGTGGAATGCCTGGATGTAAGACAAAAAGGATGTGTTTTACAGCTGAGTTTAAGTCTCAGGAATAAACAAATCAACCAGCACTTGCTTTTCTATGTCARGCAAAGACCTAGGGCAACATTCTCACTACTCTCACAGATCAMGCAGACTGCAGAGTCTTCTCTCCAGCCACCATCTATCACCAGCAGCATTTCAAATGGTGGGGARATTGTCAATAAAAATTGTGTATGTCTTCTGATTGTGTATGACTTCTGAGCAGTTCAGTCATCAGACAGTGACCAATTTATTCATCTCATTCSTTTCTTTGTACCTCTCAACTTTGCAAAAGACCACAGGCACTGTAGCTGCASAATTGACAGAGTTATGTATGTGGCACTGCTACTGCAGGCCCTGTGTTTTCTAGTACACAAATCAGCTATCTTTAGATTTGTTTTGATTTCCTTTAAAGACAGGCAACAGTAGAGTCCTTTGATGAGGAGAATTTCATTYTCAAGATAGCTCTTCCTGTGGAAGCTCTGCAAAAACCTGGTAATTCAGTCTGCAGTGCAATTTCTAAGCCGTCAGGAAAAAGCTACATCAGAAGTGACCATTCAGGAGTAACAGGTTATTAAATATACTTGTTTGGCTCTATCAATTTTACTTTTAATTAGGAAGTCATTGGAACATCCCTATTTTGAGATAGTCTTACAGCCTTACACTTTGAACAGGCACAGACTTTGCTCCTTAAGATCAGTAGGAAGCTCTTTTCAAACTCTCTACAGAAAGTCCAGTATTTCAAAACTCCTCTCAATGCACCTAGAGATGTGRTTCACCTGACTCACCCAAAAGATTGAATCTACTTTGAAGAATTTCTGCCTTCAAATATTAGCCTGTTTATCTTGCTGTTGCTTTCCAGATGCTAGGTGATGATATGTGGAACTGATGCCTACTGCATCAAATTCTTTATCTGAAGTCCTGAGCATGCTAGGAAATGGACTGGATCATGAGTAGGAAGACAAGCCAGCATCTGAAGAAGTGGAGGGAATGGAAAAGGGAGGGAGCAGAGTCATAAGAATGTTGGATATACAAACCATGAAAAATGAAAAGACATAAGCCATGTCTTGATGGCAAGGTTTGTAAAGCACTAATCTGGATCACAGTGCTTATGGCTGTAAATGTTCATTTATGTTTAAAGCATTTCTGCAGCCTTATTTAGCATGGCAAGTATGTTTTCTGATGATGTCCTGGTTTTTTATATTAGTGGTAATCTCTCTTAAATGCAAGGCACCCCCAACAYTGAGCCTAGGGTTGCATTTCAGACTTTTGGAACAGAGGCTCTGCATTGTGGTAGACTTGAGAGGTTGATAGCAGTGCTAGAGAAAGCACATTGTGACTCTGTTTATTTATTTATTTATTTATTTTAATTTTAGTACTTTGTGCAGCTGTTAGATTACCAAACACCTGTTAGAGGTGACAGTTACAGATGCTCAATAACCAATGAAAATTAATAGAACATGTGATTCTTTTAGCTTAGAAGTGATTTGGTAAGATGTGTTTAGAAATCTAATTACATACTGCTGCTGTCTACCAYTATCACTTAACATTCATTAACTTCTCTGAATATTGAAACAAACATTTCCTGTAGTGATACTAATTTCCTCATATATTTGTAAGGTGATTTCCAGACAGAGGGAACACCTTACTTTAAAGTTTTTGCCACTATTTAGCTATCTAAAGTTTGCTCTTTAAGCAAACAAAAGCAGAGTGTTGTTTGTTTATGTACAGTTATCACTTGTTATTATKTCTCCAAATATATAAGTTCCCAGTTCCACTCTTAAGTTTCTGTTCACTTTTATGTTRATAACAATTATCACTGGCTAGATGTGGCTTACTCCTGCAGCTGCCATTTAAGGGTACTTTTTGTATTTAAAATAAATCACTATACAGTACCTTCAAACCAAAAAAGTTCAGAATGGACCTTTAGCTGACTTACAGGAAACCTTTTTGATTTCAGTTGCAAAACCAGTAACTTCAGGTGAGGTGCACAGATAGCTGAGTTCCCTCAATGGGAAAGAAATAATATAAATACTGCTTGTGAATTCTCTTTTTTTTTGCTAGTCCTTGCAATAACAGACTAAATTACTGTCCTGAATGGTTTAGATTATAGCATACATCTCTTAAAAGTGGGATGGTGAGAAGACTCAGCAACTTCGGATGGCAAGATAAGCTTAAGTGTTTTCCATTTTATTTAGTTTGCTCTTTCTTTGTATCCCGGTGTCTTCTGCCAGAATATGTAAGAGAAGATAATTGTACCTATTGCTACTACTTTGTAGCCATGGGGCTAATAATTCTTTCCGATCTTGAGTGTCTCAGATTGGTGGCAGAGAGCAACAAGAATATGTTGAGGGATGTCTCTCTCTTCTGGTTGATAGATGCAGGAATATGCAGGAACAACACAGTCGATTGATTGATTGATAGCGCGCAACTCATCCATAATGATCTGTCTGATATAGCAGTAAATTATTCTTGAGATTGATGCAGGTCATTGAACAGCACATTGACAATYCTGTTGTCTGTCATCCTGTTCAAAGCAAGGCAGGAACAGTAGCTGCTGTGATACTCAAGTCTACCTTGGGTGTRAGCTGTGTACAGGTGTTCCAATAATACAAGTTGCTGTCTTCTCTCTTTATTTTTTTTTCCATTGGGCAGCTTGTCTTCRTTGCTAGCTTGTTACAAGTAACAGTGAAAAAGAGATGAGGCATTTTTAGAAGAAAAGGTTGTAATTATTGCACTGATAATTTCATAGTAACATAAGAACTACTTGAAAATGTTGGGTTTTAAACTTCAGTAGCAAAAGTTCTCCATGGAAAAGAAACCAATAMATTCTTAAGACACATACCTGATTGTTGCATGGAAAATTTAAAMAAACAAACAAACACACCAAACAACRCTCTAAAAACCACTCAAGCCTGAAGCAGAAAGGCTGATAGGTCTCAGAAAGAAGTATGTTAAAAGTTCTGTTGATCTTTAGGTTCCATGAATTAACCACAATATCTTCCCGTGGTAATGTGGGTTCTTGTCTTGTTTGTGATGGCAAAGTTGTCTTTATTTACCCCTTTCAGTTTCTCTTTTCAAGAGGTAGGGTATGGATTTTCCAGTCTGACAAGTTACTCACACTTGAAGATGTGGATGGACTGTGTTTTGCTGCCCAGAGTAATTACCGGTACTAGTGAGGGTGGAGCATAAAGTAGCCATATCCTTCTTTGACACATGGGGTCAGCAGGGAGTAGAAGTCAGCATGTCACACCACTCTCAGCCCTGCAGACAGTGTGATCACGCATGACTTGTTAACCTTTGGAAATGTTAATGATTTTTTTTTAATTTTTTTTTTTTTTAGCTTAAGAAGAATAGCCATCACTTTTATTTGGAAGCAATAAGACCTGCTTCATTTGGCTAGTAAATGAGTCAGAAAACCCCATCTTTCATATGCAGGGTTCTAGGACTTGACGTCCTGTCACAGAGGGCATGAAGTTTTTCACATATTTGGATGTTTTCCACATTAGACTTTACCCTGCCAGATATTTACTTGAACCTGACATCTTGTCACAAAGGGCATGAAGCCTTTCAGACTACTGGATATCTTCCACACCAGACTCTGCCCTGCCAGATACTTTCTTTTAAATTGAGTCCCTTGCGCGCAGTCATGCAAGGGAGTTATCAGAGCCCCAGTCTGGACCCTTCAAAATCAGCAAACATCCACAGATGATAGACTTGAAGAAATTCTCAGGAATTTAGACTTCTGATGCATGGAAAGAAAAGCTCCCTCATTCATAGAAAACCATTGCTTTCTAGACAATTCTGCACTTTCCTGTGTGCGCTTGTTCCTGATGTTAACCTGCCGAATAGAAAATCTTGATGGATAGATGAGATTTGGGTAGAAAATTTTATCGAATTTGGAGAATTTAAAAACTTGAAGTTTTTTAGTTCATATAGACTGTTTAAATACTATTTGACTATGTGCTGATTTGAATATGAGAAGTTCTGCTTTTATGGGTAGAACATGCACAGCTCAAGTGCACACAAAAATCTGTCTTTACATATACAGGCTTTATTGAACATTCCGAAAGACATGAGAGTCCTGGTATTCCAGAAAATGCACTATTTCTTTCTCTTACTTGTTGCTACCCTSTTGGCCCTTCTCCATGAGAACCACACATTCAACTAGAAACAATTAGGGTTTCCAGTGTTTTTCAAGACATGATAAAGAACAAGAATGCTTCATTAAGGTACTAAGAACCATGGAGTCCACATTGTTATTCATTTTCCTGAACATATCCAAGTCCCACTTCTTGGTATGATCCATGAAGCTTGCCTTGATTTTCTGGTTTCTTGCCTCAGGTGAAGATGCAAGGACAAAAATTCAAGCATAGATAGTGGAAAATGAAACCTGATGTGAACAGGATACTGTATTATTTCATCTTATTCTGTGATGGTGTATAAAAGTTTAAGATCCTGTTTTTTATTGTTCTTTGATGCTGTTGGATCTCCCAGCTTATTAATCCAAAATGGTAAAACATTCTATCCTTTCTTTATGCCTGAAACCTATGCGAAAACGAAGCACTAAATACAAATAATTTTAAAATAATACCATTCTATTCTTCTTCCCTTGGGTTTGTTTATGTGTTCATTATGTTTTTAAAGCTCTCAAGCAGCTTTTTAAAGCATCCTATGTATTCAGGTCATGCAATAGCTTACCTGTATTCTCAAAGTTAAATTTGTGTATAAAGAGGTTTTGGACAGTTCAAAGSAGATGTAAAGAATATTGTGAATATGAATAAAGGGTAGATATTCATTGTTATTCTCCCGGACTTTTCTGCTGTCATTGAACATTATTGTCCGTAAGATAAATTCTCCAAGAGCATTGCAGAGTGCAATGTATCCACTGAGAAGTGATTTGAAATTGCTCTTCAGCTGCTGGATACCTTGTTTGTAGAGTCCCACAAAAATAAATTCCTGTGCTGGTCCTCCTCAACAGTTAAGTGCAGTTAGAAAATGASTGGTCTGTCACTGTGGCTTCAAGTGACTTTCTGGTTGAGGTAAGATGTAGCTCCTTCCTTGGAACTAGGCCAAGGCTGAGCASTCGGTAAGCACACAGGTGATAACAGGTTTCATGACTTTATGACCCAGAATGCTTGTTATGGTTTGTGTGTGTAGCTTGTTTTTGTGGTTTTTGKTTTTTTTTAAGCTAGGYTTTTTACTAACCCAATGATGTAGTTATTAAAAAGGAAAGAGCTAGTATGGATTCAAAACATAATAAAACTTAGAATCTTTTGCCCTCTCAAAGCAAGATACTTCACAGAAAACAGTTCTCACCCCACAGAGAAAATGAGAGAACAGACAGTACATGACAGATTATTCATTTTCCTTGGGTACTGTGATGATAAATATTGTRCATGTTGAAGAATTTGTATTACACTAGAATAAAAAGTGGAAGTAAAGGTTGCCCAATATGTTTCTTTATTCCCAGAATTAGAAGTCCCTTTGTTTCTTTTGTACTTTAAAATGTGCTTTTATAACTGAAGACAAGYCTGTAGAGGCTCCTAAATCAGTTACAGACGTTCTGAGAGAGAGTCCAAGTACTGTTTGAAGATTGCCATGGAATATGAATGGTCACGTTCMTACAAAGCCACAACTCTTCTAAACTGAAACCAGAATATTCTGCAAACTTATTTTGGGAAAGGTGCTCATGTATTTATGATTTAAAGTAATTTTTATTTGTAGTTGGTGTGCAAAAAGTTGTCTATAGGGAATGAAGATGCTGTTCTAAAGCTCTGAAATTTTTCAACTTGTCTTTAATTTATTCTGTAGTTTGAACATAGGGTGTGTGACTGAGGATGTTGCTGGTTTGGAGCCAAAGTAGTTGAAAATCACCAAAAAAGTTACCCCAAAATAATGCTACTGCAAAAAAAGAAATCCTGCCTATTCACCTGGCTTCACTTTAACAGGAGGCTTCTAGGAGTTGTCTTCTTATCAAATGAACTCTCAGTGACCATCTCTTGGACGTACAGGCTATTCTGCCATTTGCGATCTGACCCACAGGAAAGCAGCTGGGCTGTGTCATCTTGTCTTCATGTGGGTTGAGGGTGAATTTGTCCAGATTGGAGTTTGTAAAACTGGTTCCAGGCCTCTAGTATGGCCTGGTTTTCATGTGTTTGAAACAGTAGAGTATTGCAGTTACAGGTTTTTCGTACTCCCTTTTGATGTGTTTCTGAAACTAGTTAGTTTTTAGGATTTGAATATTTATACTTCCACTAGAATTAAAAACAAGAAAGGAGAAACTTGGTGAAGCCTGAATTGGTGCTTACCARTTGCTGATGGAAGGATTCCTTTTGATTTAAAGATGTATCAGTGCAATATATCTTGAAAGCATTTACTCAGTGAGTCCTTATAGTTGCCAGTCAACTTCCCTTAAGATTAATTTAAAAGGCCAAGGCTGAGTAATGTCTATCAGTTCAATTCTAGCAGTAGCTTGGGAGTAACAGATTCACCTCAGCAGAGGTAAATAGCATAGATAAACCCCTTATTTTTTGACTATAAACCTTGCTTAGAAACCCAGAGTTACTGAATGTATGGGAAACAAATTTTTGTGTTTGTTTTGCAAAGGCAGCAAACACTCCTATCACATCTCTGAAAATTAACTGCAGGATTTATTAAACAAAACCAAATAATTCCATCTTGTCTCTCTTTGTGGGTTTGTTTGTTTGTGGGTTTGTTTGTTTGTTTGTTTGTTTTTTATGCGTGGTCCTCACAATCAGCATCCAAAGTTGTTTAGTCTTTGCTTCTTGTTTCAATAACGGCTGCCTCTCTTGGTAATTTTTTTTTCATCTTGTTCTCAATTTCATTTGAAAATAGCGGAACTGCTGTTATTTTTAAGGTCTGATTCTGTAAGTTGGGGAGCTGCTACTGAGCTATACTGAATGCTCCAGACTTGCACTGAGGCATTTCGCACTCCTCAAGTCTGAAGTCTTCAAGCCTTACATTAGAAGCTTAAAATGTTAGTAGGTGCTGAGATGTRAGCTGAGTCAGGATTCATTTTATTTGTGCTGTGTAACAGCAGAAAAATGGTTACTAWAATCTAGATATAACAGAGAGGAGGCAGCTAATATGAGATGAATTGCTTCATGTTATTACCAAGGCCTTTGTCTTTGATTTTGCAGAAAGGTGTGTCTATCTGTACCCCCTGCAGCGGTGTGGTATAAGGAATGGTCAGCCTTTGTTTGGAAGCTTCAAACAGGCTCAGAAACCAAAAAGTGCTTCCCTACAAATATTGTGTAGCTGGTTGAAATCTTTATATTCCATGTAAATAGCAAAGTATTCCTTTACAACTCCAGTTGCACGTTGCCCTTGCACTGTGATATCACTGATTTTATTTTTCTTTTAGAGAAGAGGGATAATGGAATTTTATAAYAGGAAATACAAGTATTACTAAATGAAAATATGTTTGGTACCTTTCAYGACTGTGTGGAAATACTACCTCTGTCGAAAAGAAAAGGCAGTAAATTTTRTATGCCTTGTGCTTTTATTCGAACACTTCAAAATTTAGTTACAATTATTTTTCCTCTGTATAGTAATTCTGATTACACTTGTATAATAATGATGGTAACAGTGTAATAGGTTATTCACARTTGTAATGCTTATGATGCCATACCTTAATTTGTATGGAGAAAAGTATTATAAGATACTTTTTAATGCATTTTTTTGTAAAAAATAAGGAAATTTATATAATTAAAATAAGACATTATTATGTTCTTACACCTTAAGGGATGCACAAGAGCCATTCTCTGTAATAATATGCAAGTACCCAAAGAAGATCAGACATGGAAAAGCTAMATTAACATAATTGTAAAGGAATAGTACTGTGTCTTTGCTTTTGTGGCTCTTAYACCCCATAGTGCTGGTGTTTTACAGTCCTTCCATTGTCCATTACTGCAAACACGTCCAGATGAATTCAGCGTTTAATGTTAAAAATCTTATAACATGCCAGTTTGATTTGTAGCCCTTCATATCATGGAATGCTAATTAAAATCATATTTTTGCATATGTCATGCCTTTCATGTACATATGCAAATAGAGTCTATTGCCTTTCAGCTATTAGTAATTAACTTTATGAAGGACAGCTGTAATACATAATTAACAAAAATGTTTGCAAGCCCTTTTCACACTAAAAGTTRCAGCAGTAAAATTTTTGCTTATCGAGAGAACCATTTTAGTTTGAAGCTTCAGTCTGATATCTAAATTGTTTGAAGCAGTCACATKACATAATTAAATTGATGTTATGGTCTTATCAGCAGAAGAATGGTACTTGATAGGCTTCTATCTGTTTCATTATGTCTGTCACCAAAATTAAAGTAAATGATCTGTGTTTGTTTGATAGAAGCATGATTCCAGGTAGTAATGTATTTTGTTGCTGCTGTTGGTGTTTTGAAGAATGTCTTGCCAGTTTGAACAATATTGCTGCTCATAGTGTATTCATGAACATGTGCTTCATGTTTTTCATTCCTTTTTTCACAAGGCTATAAAATAACTAAGGCTATTAATTTGTTTCTATGTGTATCTCTTTAAATAATTAATACAATGAAGTTTGACCAGACATAAGCAGTGATTAAAGCATCTTATCTTGCTGTTTTTTCATGTTTCTCATTAAAAACAATGGAACTACTTGTATGAAGAAAGGTGCAGGATGGGCCCATTAGGCTTAAATAAATCGAAGGTGCAAATAAAATTGTATTAGTTTATAACATGAGACAATGTTATTTAGGTAAAATAGACTATATTATCAGTATAATGCGTGAGATGTTCTAATTTGCAAAGGGAAGCAGAAACAGGTTTTCCATTCTTTGGCCAATGATGTATGGCTGTGACTTGKAAGAGAAAAAGCCAAGGGGCTGCAAAATGAGGGAAGCCTCTTGTTATAGAATGGATTCCCCGATCTAAGTCACACCCAGCAGAAGAGGTTTTTTAAAAGTCTGCTTTTAATAAAATGTGTTTAATTGCATGCTCAAAACAGAAAAATACTGTATTAAAAAAAATAAATTCATCTTTCTCRTTTGCTGTTTGTTTGGCAGGGTGGCATTTGTGATGAAAAAACATTTGAATACTCATTTACTGGGCAAGCACGGAGTTGGCACACCCAAAGAAAGGTAAACTGCTTTAAAATTCTTTTTCTTTGTATCTTWCACAGTATGTGGAGACCTTTTCCATAATATTTAGCTTATCCACAATGAAATCATCTGGATTTTTCCCTCAGCTCTAAGAGAGATCCAACATACTTAAGTTCTCTGATGTTATGGTGCTTATGACATGTCTGTAGAAAGAAATTCCATGTAAAAGGTATAGGATTTGCACCTTTTGGGGCTTTTTTTTTTGACAGGTGATATTATTTTCTCAAGATATGAGAAATGTTCGTAAATGATATACGATTGTAAATTTCTCTCAGTATAAAATCAAATATTTGGTTGTTTGTTTTTTTTTTTTGTTCTTTTCTTGTTGGCCTTGATGCTCATAGATTTATAAAACTRCTTTCTAAGAGGTCAAAGCCACAGAGGAATCAAAAAAGAAACAAAAAGGATRCTTTCTCAAGTGTTCTTGGGCAGCAAGGGCGATTTGGCTTTTTGACCATTTCTAAAATGAATTAATTTATTTTTTCAATCTGTATACATCTACTTATTCTTCAACTTTGTTCGCAAGCAGGTTATTTTTTCTGTGGCTTAAAATATAACTGTGTTTTACAAACTCTGTGGCACTGTGTTTGCAGATAAACAGATTTTGCTTCAGATTTATTGGGCACATTGTGGCTTAGCTATTGCTGTTTCATTGAATCTTTGGGGCAACTAGAAAATTGATGTGTTTTGGATGGCCAAAAGATCACATATTCTCTTTCAGCCTGGGTAGATGGAGGTGTTCATCGCTGGATACTTGATACTGTTTCAAGTATTACAGCCTTGTAACTCATTCTTTTGGGGTAGGCTTTCATAAATAAAGAGCATTTTGTGGTTTTGATATGAAAAAAAGAGGAAAAAAATGACACTTAGGAGCTGTAGGAGAATACAGCAAAGCTCTTTCTGGGCCATGTTCATTTCTTGTTAAASACAATGAAAATGGTGGCCAATTAGACCCTTTCCTCATAAGTTTGTCACACTTAAATCACAGAGGGACCTGAGAATRGCGTTTTAAATTGACACCCCATATACACCTTAGTTTGACTAAGCACCGATTTAGGTGGTGCTTTTATTTTTAAGGAGATTTYCTTTACAAAGGGCTTAGCCAGAATTACCCTAACACATGATTATTTAAGAGTTTTGAGATATTTTGTTTAATCTAAAATACAGAATGATGCATTGAAAAAACAATTAGTTTCATCAAAGCACATATATTAAAGTTGATGTTGGTTATTTCTTGTCATAGAACAACAATTACAACAACAGTTTTGCTCTCATGGCTTATTTTGGAAAATACTTATTTTAAACTGGAAGAAGTAATGAAATTCGATACCAATATATTCTTTTACAAGGGGGTACTTACTGTACAGTCAGCATAAATACAATGTAGAGATAACTTGCATCACCGAGTGAATATGTGCACAATAAAGGATACATACAATTGATTTCCAAATATAGTATCTTAGCCTGAGAGGCGTATTTTTAGTGATCATCATCTTCAAATGAATTTCTAAACAAGCAGGATGCCAGTTGTTGCTGGCATTTTAGTGTGTGTTTGTTGTGAAAGCCTCCTGGCTGTGTCCATTTTCCCCATTTCTTCCTGTGTGCCTTGAAGGCTTTCTGGCTGGCTGGCCAGCATGGCATGAGGAGGAGATGGAGGAGCAGGAAATAGAGGAGGAGGAGGAGATGGAGGAGGAGGAAGAAATAGAGGAGGAGGAGGAGGATGGCAGGTTCACAGGCCCTGGCTGTCCAAGGAGCAGAGGAGCCCCACTCAGGCTGCAGCCTCCCTTCTCTGTCTCCTGGCATGGCTGGGGAGGCTTTGCCCCCAGGCCAGCACAGGCAAGTGGTATTGGAGTGACTTCATGCTCTCTTCTTTTGCAATTTCTTCTTCTATTTTTTGAGTATTTCTTTTCCACAATACCTTTTTAGGTGGCACTTTCGCTTAATGTAGAGCAGCATCAAGCAGTAGTGGCAGAGCTGCAACAACAATATAAATTTCTAGTAGCAGTCCCTTGCTGGGGATGGGGGAAGTTGAAGCCATGTGACCTAGTGCAATAAATACCAAACCAGTGTTGCTTTCCTTTCCACCTTTCCTCTCCTATTATGAGAAAGTTTGATGCCTTTTAATGGCTTTAGGAACCAAAGAAATCCTTCTTCAGCATGCTAAACCATCACTTTGGGTATAAACATTTAAAATTAAGTTATGTAGTTTTCTTACCTATGTAAAACATTAATGCCTTGATTATAATTTTGCAAGCTTGCTATTTTTTAATTTCTCTAGGACAATATAATCAGTTTATTCTTTATGTTTTGAATTTGATTCTGCCCTCTGATACATTGCATATTATAGCAAATACTAATAGAAGCTAGCTAAATAGGCTGTGACAATTAAATTAATAATGCATTTTATTTGCAAGTGTTTAGTCTTCCTGGTTTGACTGATATATGCAAAGATGGTAATTTATTAAAAGTAAATTCATGTAATTGTACTGCAGAATTTGATGGACCAAAAAAAGTTGTCAGCATGACTATCATCAAAAACAGAAAATTGAAAAGAAGTTCAAAAGGGTGTTTGAAAAAAATAGTTATAACCCATACACCCTGAGAAACTGGGTCCTTTTAACAAACKTCTTAGAATGGAATTGCTGGTGGCAAGCATTGAGATAGTTCTGAAAGGGAGAGAAAAAATACATTTACAATTTAGTAAGCAGTGCTTAACTAGTGCACCTTGCTCTCTCTAGCTTTCCATCACTGTTGGGTTTTTTTATGCACAAAAGGGAGGAGTTATGAAGGCTGTGGAAGTGTTTGCATGGGCAGATACAGAAAACAAGTATAATTTATAATAAGATTGCTACTAAAGCATTTTTTATTAGATTTTTTTGCGTTTTTTAAAGACAAAATTGATTTAAGGGAAAAATACTCTTTGAAAATCACATGAGTTTTTAAGAAATAACTCGTAGTAAAATGTCTGCACATTTCAGATGCAAAAACCCCCACTGCCTAGTCCATTATGATCATTACCATTTAATAGCTAACTCAGAAGTGGAATGTTTTAACAGAAAAAAATTCCTCTAAGGTATATTTTCCTGTTATTGGAACTGTGATACTGATTTATTGTCAACTTGAATGTGTCTCAAAACTGGCATGTTATCTACTAAGTCCAAGGCCAGTACGTATTTGGTACTTCAGTGTCAGTAATCTTCATGGGACCTATAACTATATCTTATTGGCAGGATAAATCTTTGGCTACACCTTTATTGTGTCTAGGAGACATTGTGGTTGAGGACAAGGTGAGTGCATCAGTAATGTTAATGGTGCCAAGTTCTAATTTCTAATTTCTGTTGCATCATTACGTTACTTAGGTGTAAATTGTGTCAGAACACRGAACAAACGGGTGTTTCACTATTGTGTATAAGATTTATACATACACATGCATAAAAATATGAGCAAGAAAGTAAAAATAAATTCAATAAGTCATTCATTGATGAGACTGAATTCTGTCACTGTTGAAGTACAGCTATGGATTTAGAAGTTTCTCATATGAAGAATACACACAAATATTCCTTAAAGATTTTTTTAGAGGCACCATTAGTACTGTACAATATGCATTTTTAGTATATGATGCTTTCTTAACTAGAATTCTRCCTGATACATCTGTTTAAACAATTTTTTACGTAAGAAAAGGCCATAGAAAAAGCCTTTATAATTGTTTAATTACCTCATCTTCCTTAAGAATTTAAAACTATGAGTTGCCTATGAAATAAYTTTGCATATGAGTAATCCCATTGAATCAAATAGGATAATTCATATATATAAAGTTACTGGTAGCACGAACACTTGGAGTGATTTGGAGTATCTGTTACAAAATAATTCCTGTAAAGGTCATTAAAAGTATATTTCGTTTTGGAAGGTTCTTGCATTATTTCCTTGTGCTTTAAGAATGGGATAAATGCTACATGGCTAGTAATATGATATGAAGACCATATGATTTTCAAGTGATTTTGATTGATTGAAAAAATGGTGCAGTGGTTTCCGCTTGAGAGCAAAAGCTACAGGTAAATGCCTGCTACTGTGTAATAACAAACTAAATGTGTTTGAGATGCTTTGTCAAATAGTGTTGGAATGTAACATTTTTTAAATTTGTGTATTTTTTACACAACTTTTTTGAAGTAAAAAGAGGAACTTCCTAGGTGCCTGTTGTTTAAYATGTTTGCATAAGCCCATCTGAATTTTTGAATATTAAATTCTACTAATACGTAAATATCATAAAATATACAAGACAATAGGAAAAGATTGTTGAGGTYTGAAAGAAAAGTAGCCAGGAAAAATGAATTGGGGTTTGATGTTCTGTACATTATTTAGAAAACTGTCTTGTAATCAACTGCTGTCTTGTTATCTCCATTCTGAATGAAAAACTGGACGCAAATCAAGTTCATCAGTGCAACTCTCTTTTATTTAACTGAACCATTGATTCTTCTTTTGAAGCATTTGTCTTTGAGTAGAGAAATTTGTGACAATAACTATTTGATATGTCTATTTTGGGTTACGCTACTCTGAACCTGCAAAGTAAAAAGATCCATGTGATGTTATGGCAAATTTTGGTTAAACAAGTGGCAAAAGTTGAAAAGTGATGKGCCATACATACATGTGAAAATAAGTTGTTCCAGTCATATGTCCCAGCTTTCTGTTTCCACTGCATAAGTCGACCATGCAGGTCAAGAGGATGATGGTTACTATGCCATCATTTTGTAATAACTTGCTCCTGTTCTGAAGGAATGAATTCTGTACATGGCTGTCTCACAGAAGGGTTTCCAGTTAGAGGTACTGGCAGAACAGGTATGGATATGTATGGACACACTGGACGAGAAGCTGCCTGTAATACCAGAGGGTGGTGTGCTGAGTCTTGCATTCAAACTTTGTCATCACCTTTTACTGCTTCCTGCAAGTGAGTTCGAGCTTTTCTGCTGAAACCTAAYCCTTCTAGGTTAACTGAATAGGAATGACAAACTTTACTTAATTGATTATTTCTTGTGTTTTGCTTATAATGGTTCTTGRAAACTTACATAATCATTCTTTGGAAAAGCCCCAAGAAAAGAAATGTAGCTTTTTCTTGAAATACTTACTATTTGGAAATTTGTCATGAGAGGATGTATGGGGAAGGACTCAGTTTTAACAGTGGTTGGGAGCTAAAGTTTTGCCCAAGATGCATGCTAAGGTTTCAGTTTTGGAGGCTTACATGGCCTTTGAAAACAGTATTTCCCTCTGCTGTTCAGCTCTTTTCTGGTGACACTGTGTCAGTRTGAAACTGGCTCCATGGGTACAGGTTCCACAGTCACTTACTGCCTGAGTGCTTTTCTCTCTCTGTGGCTGACCAAAGAACATAAGGAAGCCATTGGGGTTACCTGTGATTCCTCGAGTATTAGAAGTAGCAAATGTGCTGAAAATTCTCATCTTTCCCCATGTCTTTTCTGTATGGCATCATATGCATTTGCTTTGTTACAAAGAAATGAAGACTAGGCAGACATTTCTGCTTTGGAAGACAAGTGATGACTTCAACGTCTTTTCAGAAAGAAAAATAACTGAARGACTGTAAAAGAATTAAGTTATTCTACTATTACTCACTCTTTGTTCTTCCAATCAAATCCTGGCAATATTAGAGTTTAGTTCAGAAGGAAGGGCAGTCTGCAGTAAGTTTATTTCAGTTGCTAGGTATGTGAGATGTTTTGGAAATTTTGGTAGTCAGCAACAGTCTTCCTGTTGTGAAGGCTTAGCTGCTATGGATAGAAGGTAGAGTGAGTACCTAATGGGATTCATGCTGCCCATAGTGAGCACSTTTGGCTGGTTTTAAGCATCATAACAAGATATAAACGAAGATCTCACATTCATGAAGAATCAAGTATTGTCTAGAGCGTAGGTTATTAGTTCCATTAGCAAGCGTATGCTAACAGTGTCTGTGAATCTGTAGAAGACAGTGTGGATAGTTGCTGAAAGTGCCACATTTATTTCACAATGGTTTGTTTCCAAGGAAAACACAGTTCCTTATTGCATGCCAACAGCCAAAATGTAGTCAGCTGCAAACTGATCCCTCCTCTGTTGCAGTCAGCTGAAAGTAAGTTGTTCCAGTTGTATGTCCCAGCTTGCTGCTTCCACTGTGTCACTCAGCCGTGTAGGCCAAGAGGGTAGGGATTAGGATGGCAATATATCTCTCAATCCCTTTTTACCTCTATGGGACTGGAAGCAAGGGACCTGTCCAGACAATTATGCACTGTGTGTTTCACTACTTTGAGGGTTGTACTTTGTGACATTTATGGATGTGAAATGWTCCATGTCTTGGGTGGTATCATGACTTTCAACTTTGATCAGTCTGTATAATRCAACACAAATATTTATTGAGAATACTGTAAAGGAAATGGAAACATAATCTCTTGACTATGCTGCAATGAAATATTTTCCMTGCATTCTGAAGAATCAAGAAGAGTATTTTGTAAACTCTGGAAGTAAAAACAGAAATTCTGTGGCAAATGCTGTATATGGCTGAAGCTGAGTTTCTGCTTTTTAACCACACAGTTCATAATTGTCGCATCAAGTTACAATGCCATCAGGATCTATTTTTCTGCAACCAAAGCAGTTGCATAATCATTAAGTACAAATGTTTGTTTGTCCAGGTTTACTTAAGTTTCACCACCTTAAGATGAAAGAAAATGCTGAAAAAAACATGTTCTGGAGTTGAACACTAAGATGAACGCAATTCTAAAATCACCTCCACAGTGTTCTAATGTTTTTAAAAGAAGTTGCCTGAGACTTAATAAGTAGAAACATGGGGGTCTTGTACAGTAAAGACAATCTTCTGCAATAAGAGCCTGCATGGTGTGCTCTGCATTGATCTCTGGTGAGTAGAGCCATGGGACAGTCCAGCCTAGAAGGGGACTCCAAGGATCATCTGGTCCAACCTTTCTTGGGAAAGGGAACCTAGAGGAGATCATCCAGCACTCTGTCCAATCACAGATTGAAAATTCCCAATGATGAGGGTTCTGCCACATCCCAGAGGAAGTTGCTCTGGCAAATGAATGATTATTTTTTTGGKTTTTTTTTCTGTTAAGAYGAGCTTATACTAGTAGCTTGTACTTTTTACCCCTTCTGCTCTCTGTGTGCTTTCTTCTGAAGAGAGAGCCTCCCTCTTTCCTGTTTGCAGCAGCCATGTACGTCCTGGAATACCATGATGAGGTCCCCCCCTTCTCTTCTCCAAGATGGTGGATGGAAAGCTGGCTATTCTAGCTTGGGTTTTTGTTTTATACAGGAACTTTTGCTGCTTTCTGTTGATAGTGTATTTTGTAAGAAAAGAGTAACAATAGCATAGTTCATCTTAAAACACCATTTAATCATGGAAGTTGAATGGCATGGTTCTGTGTATAGGCTTGTAATAAAAAAATACATTKTCTTTATATTACAGTATAAATTTAATAAAAAGTAGTAATTACAAGGCTTCATAAGTCAGTTTCATACAGATTGTTCCACCTTCTCTTGCTGTCACAGAATCATAGAATGGCCTGAGTTGGAAGGGACCTTAAAGACCATCTAGTTCCAACCTCCCTGCCATGGGCAGGGACACCTTCTACAACACCAGGTTGCTGAAAGGCYCATCCAACCCCTCTTTGAACTCTTCCAGGGATGTGGTACCCACAGCTTCTCCAGGCAACCTGTTCCAGTGCCTCTCTACCCTGAGTAAAGAATTCTCCTACCTTCTAATTTAAATCTCCTAATTTAAAACTGTTTCTTCTTGTCCTATCACTAAYTGCCTGTGCAAAAAATCGCTGTCTACATCTTTTATAAGCTCTCTTCAAGTACTAGAAGGACACAGTGAGGTCAACCCAAAGCCATCTTTTCTCCAGGCTGAACAACCCCAACTCTCTCAATCTGCCTTCGCAGGAAATACACTTTGGGCCTCTGTTCAACTTCATGGCCTTTTGTATCATTCCAGGTTGAAATACAAGGTGATATTCTCTGATACTGATAATGAGTTGGTCCCTTTAAAGAAATATCATGGAATCATAAAATAGTTTAGGTTGTAAAAGAACTGTTGAGATTTTTTAAGTTCAACGGTTGACCCAGCACTGCTGTGTTCACCACTAACTCATGTCCCTAAGTGCCACATCTATATGTTTTTTAAAACCTCCAGGAATAGTGACACTGCYGCTTCCCTGGGCAGCCTGTTCCAATGGTTGACGATCCTTACTGTGAAGAAATTTATTGCTATTATCCAGCCTCCCCTGGTTCAGCTTGAGGAYGTTTCCTCTTGTCCTATCACTGTTACCTGGAAGAGGAAACCAAACCCCAGCTCTTTAGAGCTTCCTTTCAAGTAGGTGTAGAGAGTGRTAAGGTCTCACCTCAGCATCCTTTTCTCCAGGCTAAACAATCCCAGTTATCTGTTGCCCTTCTCTGGACTC
>NW_026623301.1:2400210-2432710 GCF_030028575.1 Malurus melanocephalus | reverse complement strand
ACTTTTCTGAGTATTTAGTGATATAGTCAAGAGACAACATGAGGGGGCAGAAAGCGTAGAGGTACTACCGCAAATAGGTTTATTAATTATTTTACTTTATGGTATATGCATAGCAAGTGCATTTATAAAGAGTTAGCTRAATACTGATTTATGCCTATCTAAGTAAAAGAAAAGCATTAAAATACTTGCCATCATCTTGAATCTCTAAAATGTCTGATAGTTCGTATTTCATAAAGTCACACATCTGAGAAGTTGGCTTTTGCAAAACAAGCTCTCTGATTATCTGATATCCTCCGGAAGGTTAGGAGAGTTGTTTCCTATATTACTTAGGAAAAAATTTCTTTTTACAATTGAAAATGTCAGCATCAATTTAAAGTAACACTAAGCATGTGCTTGCTTTCTGAATATTATCCTCCTCCACCTCCCCTCCAACCACCCTGCTGAGGATCTGAGTGTGACAGTTTGATTAGATCATCAATCCTTACTGTTAACAGCACTTTTCCTGAACACCTGGGTTGCTAGGTCACATCTGAGTTTAGCTACCGTTGTTTTAGTGACCTAACGTGCATTCACCATAGCAATTTACATTTAGTCCTCAAATTAAAAGTTACCTTAGAACAACAGTTTGCTTTAAAATGGCCTTTGTTCTCATGTGAAAGTTATGCTATATGATGTGATAAAAACTAGAAATGATGAGACAGATTTTTGTATTTGAGACATGGTTACTTATTGTGATAGAGCTCTCAAGTAAGTCTGTGTAACTGCTGTCTCAAAAGCAAAGCTCAGTTAGGAATAGTTCTCCTGCTTAATTGTCCGTCAATGTAGAAGAATTCTACATAGATTTGTATTCTTCTGTTTTGATTAAATGGTCTTATTCTATACTAAGTTAAGTAATCACATTTGTCATATAGTTGCAGTATTTTTATACTTCCTTAAAAATCTRCTTTTACCTTGTCAGTACAGTTTGATTCCTGTTTTTCCCATTTTTAGGGAAAATATCAGCAGAGGTGAATACCTAGCAACAATTTCAATGCAAATCGTTGAGCAGCAGAAAGCAACATAAGCGTGCTATAAAATGTAGCCCTTTTCTGAATCTACAGTAATCCTTGTTTTTCCTCTGAACTTTACTGTGATGAGGAATATAGGATAAAGTTATCAGAGCAAAATTCATGATGCATTTAATTAAAAACCAATTTTGACTTTTCCTTCTGTTTTTGAGTGAACAACTAAAAGTTGAAACAAGCACAAATGTCACAGTGTTATACAACAAGGGAATTCACTTTTAGCAGTATATGTGAAGTAACAATAGTAGCTAATGGAAGTATTTTGCTCATGCCTTCTCTCATGTCAGTTGAATGTGGTTTGATATATTTTCTTAAATCAAATGTTAAGCTTCCTGTAATCTGTGTTACAGTCATGTGTCAGGGAAAAAAACAACCCATACTGTCTAATTGTTGCACATCTATGAAATTAAATATCAAATGATTATTTCAATTAAAGTGGTCAGATGTGACAGAGATCTGAAGGCCAAGTGTAGAATTTGAAAATAAATATTTTTCTTTAAAGTTTATAGTAGAGGGGTGTTACCCCCCTTTCTGTAGCAAATATAATTTTGAGTTAAAATGCATTGCATAAAACATGTGTACATTTTGGGGCCTGATTCGGTGCCTAATTAAATCAGTAGAAAGTATTATTTGGATTGGGATCATTAATGAAGCATAATTTTGCTTGTTACGCAAAACTCTAATTAGACACTATATTTTAAATATTATTTTGTATATATGCTA
Organism: Malurus melanocephalus; assembly: GCF_030028575.1. Lineage (NCBI taxonomy): Eukaryota > Metazoa > Chordata > Aves > Passeriformes > Maluridae > Malurus > Malurus melanocephalus. The sequence continues at coordinate 2,430,923 of NW_026623301.1, read as the reverse complement.
CTGTTCAAGAATGTGTTTACTGTGTCCTCTGCAAAATGTGAAGTGCCTACTTCTGTTAATCTGTATTCAAAACATATGTCGTAGTGGCTTCTTAGAATTCATAATAAGAATAAAATTAAAAACATGGATAAATCTATGCAAGGCTAAAAATTCTGCAGCACGCAGCGTACATTATTTTAAAAGCTAATTCATGGTAAAATTAATGGTAAAAAATTATAAAAGAACTGGTGAGCATAATCAGAATGTAGAAAATGCAACTCAGTTTTCCATCAGAGGATGTAATTTAGGATCAATAGGATGTTTAAAGAAAAAGCTACCATGAAACAGGTGACATAAGAGAGTAACTCAGTCAAACAGCACTTCTTTATCAGTAAAGTTATGCAAATAGAAAATTCTAGGCCTTGWTGAAAGCCTACTTGTTAAAGTCCTTGAATTTTTCTTTGAAAGAAGAATAATTTGTAGGATATGAGTAATGTGACATTAATTTATATGTGTTTGTTTATTTATTATTATAGTTGTGAAACTATTATTTATGACCATATGAATCCATGCAGTCAGAAGTTTTTGAAAGCTGGAACTTTTGGGCACAACTTTTGTATGCTTCATAGCTGTTCACAAAGTTTGTTTGGTTTTTTTTTTTTTTTTAATTTCAAGGAATTTTTTCCCCCCTTTTTTTTTTTTTTTTTTAAAGTTTGATGTAATTTTTACTTCACTGCTGCTTGTTTTGCAGATCAGAGTAAAAATTGCTAAAGTTTGAAATTTGGCCATGATAATCTTCACTGACTATTGGTGGTCACCCTTTGTGTGTGTTGCTTTGGCTTACCAGATTATCAGTACATTCCCCATTTTTTATGGGGACTTTTTAGGTGAAGATTACTCTTTGGTTTACAATTTTTCTCTTACATATGATTATATAGGCATGAATTCTGTTCCTGATGGAACAAATCCTGATTTGATGATTATCTGAAAGCCAAAGTGTGCAACTTCTTATTGTCATGCGCTCTGTAAAGATTGTTAAGTGTGCGTTTGGGTAAATAATAAAATAAAGTTACTTACTGAGTAGGAGAATGTGCACACTAGGAAGAAAAAGAGGACAGATCCATAGATTAAGTTATGGTATATCATGATGCATTTACTGTTCAATAACAGCCTGCACTTCTGACAGACTGACAATCTAGAGAGACAATCTAGTCTTTATTGTACTATATCTTTACTGARAACATGTATTTATTCATAGCAATGTGTCTAATGCGAGTTATCTGCCTTTAACAGCCAAATGAAGACAAGGCGTTAGTAGTTTCCATGAAGGTGAAGCGAGGTGCAGKCAGCACTTGTATCTCTTCCCATTGTTGGCATTGCCTGACTTCAAGGAAGTGAAAACTGCATTTTCTTCACTGCTGTTTTCAGTCAGATTGCAGGAAATATCTTACTTGTGCCAGTTATATCAGATAAAAGCACACCTTTTTTTGCTGTGTGGACAGGGAAATCCACTTGTGTGGAGAACAGAATGCATTTAGAACACATAACGTTGTCCAACAGAGTTGCAAACTAGTCTAAAGCTAGAATGTTTTTGTCGTTCTGTTTTGTGAAGAAATCCCTCCCCTGGCAGTCTTCACTGTTCTTSAGGTTTCCCCTGTGGAAGATGAGCTGTTCAGGGAGTACATGTRAAAAAAGAGTGTGGATTTGCTGGGGTTGTGTTTTCATCACCAGTGGCAGTCATCTTGAGTGGCTTGGACAGTAATACTTTTTTTGTGTTTGATTTTCTTTCCACTTATCAAGTGAATGTAGTAACACTTACTTCACAGGCGCTGATGAGAGCTTGTGAAGCATTGCAAATAGAACTATGATGATTTTTTTTCTTTTATTGGAATGATGTGATAAAGCTGTTGTGGCTGTCGCACTTTGAAAGAAAGAGATTTGATGTGCTTTTGAAATGCTAATCTGAAGGACAGGAATGCTGGGGAAGAGAAAGTGAAGATCTTTCTCCAAACAGGACTTCTGATCAAGCCAGAGACAGAAGCTCTTATGGATGTAACAGAAGTGTTAAGATCTGGAGACAGTCACCAAACAATTCCTAGGGAAGGGAATTCCTTGCAAACGGTGCAGAGACTTCCTTTTTTCCTTAATTTTTCTATACTTGAGTTGAAAACAGAACTGTATATAGAGATAATCAAGTAGGCTCTTAGTTTTATTTTCACTCTGACAGCAGTTCTTTTGGTTTGTGTTCCACATAMTTTCAGAGAATGGTCCTGATTCCATTCTGCTTTGTGTGAAAGCTTTTTGTGAAGACACAGCCTTGGCAGAGTTCAGACCAAGGACTSATATACAGTATGGGCTGGCTATCAAAGATTTTATTTTCCATCTGAGCTTGACTTGGTTTATCTGTTGAGAAGTGTAAATCGGATGTCTAATGCAAATTTTTTTTTTTAAATTTCATTGAGGTTTTCTCTGGTTTTAATAAGTATTGTTTTATGTGATGAATTTTACACAGGCAATTTTAAGAAATGCTGTAGCCACGATGGTGTACATCTCTATTGCTTTGTTAGTGTGCATAAGCAGGCTGCTCTAGGCAAACACAGAAAGGGGAATCCCATGGACTGAACAAGAGACTGAAGTTGTATTGATATGGGTCAGAGGAGAATGTTCTATGTCCCAGGAGCATGGGATTTAAAAGAATATTGTTCACAAGGGGCAAAGCCATGCAAATGCCTCGGGTTTTTTCTTCCTTGTTCCTGCAATATTCTGACCTTCTATGAAGGGAGTTTTAAGGGGGCATTATGAGCCTTTAACAGTAATGAAGATAMTTTATTTTRCAGTAGAATCTTTTCAGGACAAATTTCAGTATAGTAACAAATCGGAATTATTTAGAGCATATAAAAGTTATGGTACATTTGCGTTTTTGATSACAATATAACTTACATACTGCAAAAGTTCATTTTTATAGACAGTACAATTAGAATGTACTTTGTATTTTTTACCTTTAGGTCAGCTATTAAAGTCCTTGGCTTGACGATATACCTGTGTGTATATCTGCATCTTGTCTCCCAGTTAGARTGTTTAGTCACCAAAGGGAATTTGTCACTTTTTTTACAAACTTATGGTTCCCAATTACACATATGGAAAGATGGGTGATGATTTTTAACCTCTTAAGAGCCTCTTTTCCTTTCTAAACATTTTCTTTTCCAGTTCTGGCATGTTGGTCTCTATAGAAGTTTTCACGGTTTTCTATCAGAGTCAAAGTCAGAAGAAGACATTCAGAAATACGAAAACATTATGGTTTAAGTCTGTAGATTTACTTAGAAGGATTTTAGAAGAAGCACRGAATAGACAGCAGAGGGGGCCAGGCTCTCTACATCACCAACACAGTTGCTGTCAATTTATTACAGTGATTTTGTTCTGTGGACAGAGGTTCTCTGGTTAGCCCATTTAGTTATTATACTGTTATTCTGTTCCTGCACTTACTGGGAAAAGAAATGGAAATTCAGGGGACTTTTTCGAGTAGCTTTTGTGATTCYGATTTCTCATACACTGAAAAGAAAAGAAAAGAAAAGAAAAGAAAAGAAAAGAAAAGAAAAGAAAAGAAAAGAAAAGAAAAGAAAAGAAAAGAAAGAAAAGAAAACCGACAAAAAATCATTGATTTTTTACAAAACCCCTGTAAATATGAGGACATGATAAGGCTGAATCACCAAACCATTTTCTGCATAGCTAGAAATCCTAATCTATTGCCTCATCAGTGGCTCTTCTTGCAAAGTAAGAAATAATATATAACTTCAAAAAATTATATAATTTTATTAGACGCCATTTTGGTGAACGTTTTCTTTCAGGTACTGTGCTAGTTCCAGAGATAACATTTATCAACAAATCCATGTAAGATACTCTGATTTTTTGTTTGTTTTTTTTTTCTGCAGGCATGCATGTGCTAGTAATATGTGCCATGAATGGTGATATCTTTCTGCACTTTGGTGTTCCATTTAGGATACAGTTCTTAGCTATTTTACCTTTGTTAGGTTGTATTTTACTACTGCTGCCTTTGTAGACCTTTGTGTTATTTTCCTGAGAAAGCACAGTGAGGAACATTCCTTTGAGCTGAAAACCAGTGTACTTCTCAGCTCCAAATAGTTGCTTGACTTGGTTGTACAAAATTTGGAAGGACGCTAGCCTTGCATCAAGTGTTGTCACACAGGTGRAAACAGTCCATTTCCAAAAAACAAAACAAAGAAACTAACAAACCCCATTCCCCCCAAAATAATAATGAGTTATRCCTGGACTTACAGGAATGGGCTCACTGTGACTACATCTTCAGCAAATGACTGATACTTCAGGATGTAGTTTTGTTTTTTATTTTATACGCTTTCTTGCACTTGACGATATTCTTGATTTTTAAATTGAAAGTAGATCAAATGCAGCAAAATGCCACATGCTACTTTTTTAAGGTGATACTAAAGGTCATTTAGATCCTCATTCAGGAGATAGACGTTCTTCAGCTGGAAACTAAATTCTGTAGTTTGAAGTTAGTAAAAGGAAATGATAGGCATACATTTTTCATTAAATGTATCTACTATATCTTACAACTATTTTAAAAAGCAGGTATGGCATCAACGTAGCTATAATGATGTACTGCAGCTGTCCCTGGATTAATGCAGTGAAGTTATGACCTCTTAGAGACTGCCTGCTGTGCACACTTGCTGTAGTTGCCCTGTTTCCATCAGTGTGATTTTTAAAAGCGTGGGRATTGGGACTGCACTTCTGACAAGGCATATATACAGTACCTAAAAAAAGGGAGGGAAATGGATAATGAAGGTCTAATTAATTTTTTTTTTTTTTAAAGATCAGGATTGGTAATGGTTGTTGTGGCTTTTGGAAGAGTCAAAAGAGAACATCAGTCTTCTAGGTGCACCAATGTATCTCCTCAGGTATGGGGAAGATAAGAACTGTTAGAGAGGTTTCTTCCACTTTTTACTGTCTAGTTTCAGAGAATTCCAGATTATAGAACCTTATAATGGGATCTAATTCTTGTTCAAGTAATATTATGTTGTTCTTCTATTTTGAAATGTTGCTTTAACTTTTTTTATTTAAAAAGTTACACAAGTAGAAGTTGTTTTCTACTATAAACACACTGATAGAGTTCAGGTCATGCAAATGTAGGACAATGGCAGAATCGTCGTGACATGTGTAYAGAGCAATTTGATAAGGTCTCTCAGCTCGTACAATGAAGGGTTGCTTTCTTCCCTGTGTTAACACTGAAACATTAAACAAAATGGACACAGAAATTTGGTGCTTTGCTGATAAACAAGCTGAATGTACACTTGCACAGTGATGTATTGCAGTGTCCTTGTGTCTGTGAATGGACTTCTCACAATTCAGAGGTAGGATTCTATATATAACCCRCTGTATGTAGGGAGGTTGTGAACAGTTTTACAAATATTGTTCTTTGGGATACTGCTAGTGAAAAAAACCAATAAAAATGCAATTCACATCAGCTGCTGAAAATCTCTGATGCATTTTCTCTAACATAGACAGCACCTTCCGAAAATATTTATGAGTCTGCTTTCTGATGAATGCTTGATATCATCCCTTAGGATATGATCTCTTTGTTGGATTAAAGGCACTAGTCCTYGCATTAAATGATGTTGGGTTTTTTCATCCTAATACTCTTTACATGKATCTCTTTTAGATGGTGCTGTCTATTATCGTGCTCAGCCTCCTTACGTTTATCTTCCCTATGAAACAGCTATTAGTTCACCAAACAAAGTTTGAGATGATTTTCCTCCAACAGTTTGCAGGTTYTGAAAAATCCATTCATATCAAAACCAGATTCCCTTTGCTCCGTGTGTGTGTGTATGCAAGTGTGTGTGTGGTATTTTTTATGCTGACCTGAAGATTTGTTTTACTACTGGACCTGTGTAGCTGCTTAGGGGTTTGTATTCTCACTGTGCCGTGTGCTCCCATGTTGTCTGATGCATCACCAATTTAATACACAGATAGTATCATAATTCATGATGTAATAGATCTTCCACATTGTTTTGTAGGGGAAACTTATTAAAGGTAAAAATGTTATGTGGCAGTTGCCCTTTCGGCAGTTTAAGCTTTTGATTCTTTCTTTCCATCTTCAAGGTGTACTGATTATGCCTTGACACCTCTTCTGCTACACATTCATTTTTCTGTGGTCTTTTTGACAGACTGCCATGAAACTGGTTGCTTTTAGCTTTTGCCATTGCTTTCAATGCATCTGTTCTGAGCAGTAAGTTTTTTTTCCTTTGGAGGTAGTCTTCGTTTACTGTTTGTTTCGTCAGATCTTCAACTTTATTGCACAGAAAATTTACTACAAAAATTGGCTAATTACAAATTGTACTACCTCAGTTCTTAGAATTCAGTCTGCCCTGACCACTTGTCCCAGATATTCCAGTCCTGCTCTTTTATAGATCTGTTGCAGATTATTTAATTATCAAGATCTTATTTTGAAGATAGACAGAATTAGAATGYAGTTTAAAGGCAAATTTAAATTAGTATTCATTCTGCCATCTTTTTTTGACATAGGAGGATTTTGAAATTTTGCTAGGTATCAAGTATTTCAGCAGGAAATTATTTAATATTTTGATTGTTTCTCTTTTTTTTTGTTGGTCTCTTAAGGTGATCAGAAGCTTCAAATGCAGACTTTGATGATAGTTTTTTGCTAATCATTAATAAAATATTTCTAGAAGTCAATTACTTTTTAAAATAYTTTATTAATACAAAGTACTTTAAGTCCAGAGTGTTTTTCAGAATAACTGATTATGTTACATAATCTAAGCAGAAGTTGACATTTGTTAGGAAAATAAGTATAGAATAAAGAATTAGTTTAGATGAAGAGTCTTGGCATATCAAGTTTGACGTAGGTACTGTGGACTGGCATCTGAATAAACAGAAGTTTGGGCATAATAAATATGCAGAAAAAAATTCTAAGGAACATATTCTATTCCTGATACCTCAGGTTAAGGATTATAGGTGACACTTGTGATGACCTGAACTTTACTGGTTTGTAATAATTGGTTCAACTTTTTCCTATTGTGAACATCTATCACAGGCTTTTAAAAGGTGGATCTGGAAGAGAATGCCAGTGATCATCTAGTCCCTTCTCCCAATCCTAATTTATATGCAAACATAAGTATTGTTTCTAAACACACAATCAAAATAATCTTTGCTAGATGTTTATGTAACTTATTTCTGAAAGTATCTTTCAAGGGGATGGTTCTACAACTTCCATGGTGTGTATTCCACCACATAACTGCACATGCTGAAACATGACGCTTTGTAAAGCTTAGGAAACTCACATTTATTGAGAACATAGAGTTTTAGAGAGGGATTTGAAATTTGTCAGAGGAAAGGTACTTATTCCAGTGTCTTCCTATCAGAATCACTTTGCTATCAATTTAAGAATTTATTGTGTACCTCTATATTTCGGTTTCTATATTTGTAATAGCAATTTGTTTCAAGAATAATATCACTGGCTTCAGAGATTCTGGACAATATGTTCCAGCCTCCATTTACCTTTTCTATGTATAGTTTAGGCTTATTGCTAAAGCAATGGTAATCTGACATCTCTCCTTGTGTAGTCCTGTCCCCTGGGTCCTTTGTTCTCATTTCTTCTCTGAGAACTGCTTAGCTAGATTCACAGAGCTGACTGGCTGCATCAGGGATGGGAGGTCAATCTGCTCTGCACTGACTCTCCCATCAGGAGAAATCGGATTTAGTCAGAGGAATGAATCATTGAGCCAAACTGGTTTTGTGCTGTCCTCTCCCCTCCGGTCCCTGACTGGGCCCTCCCTACTGTATCTCCCTGTAGTGTACTAGGAGCATCATATCACAATTCCCATCAGAATTGTATTCTAGAGCTGTGCTCCTTCTCCTTCTGCATTCCTCCTAGAAATTTCACACAAGGAGATGCAAGGAAGATATGCTGCTGGAAGAAGCAGAGGAGTAGAAATAAAGATTTTCTACATTAAACTATTGAGTAAATCTGTGTTAAAGAACAGCTATGTGGACACCATTACCCTTGTCTGCCCTGTTGTGTTGTGWGGGGGTTAGAGGAGGAGAAGGAAATTTTTCTGGGGAACCAACCAAAATCTGTAGCTCAGGTATGACCAAACTTATATGACCAAGGGACACAAGACCTGTGGCACATTTTTCAGTAGGCCCAGGTTGCACGATGCAACATTTGCAAGAGTTGCAATTGGGAGATCCCCAAAGTTCTGTCTATGCAATGATGCATTGCTGGTGTGAAGCTCACTCACAGGGTGAATCAGTGGTGTCAGCCTTCATAATCATTGGCTTTGCTCCATCCAGTCTGCATTAGCTGCAATTCCCTGGGCCATCTCACACCAGACCAAATTCCAGGATGGGAGCTGTGCTCTCGAATAGTCTCTGAGCTGCATGGGGCTGAGGAGCAACCGGCTGGCATTGCTTGTGGTAGCTGGTCAGAAAGGCTGTAGAAGTTAAGAAAGCGAAGTACAGATGCGAAGAAGAGTTTGGTATGCATCCTCTCTTGCACCCTCATTCTGCCTTTCTCACAACTGTCCTTGAACAAAATAAATGAGCATTATATTGTATCATATGGTGTTGTCTTGCAATCAGCTGAACTATTTCTTTCTATTGGGAATGTCAGTTCAGTTGAGAGGGGCACTCTGTTTCTCTATGGCTGTACATAGTTGATCCKGCATTTTCCTTTGGCACCTCCAAGATAAGTTCAGTCTCTAACAACTGACTGGACATGGAGTGTGTGTGGGAGAGCTGTCCTTRTGTGACTTCACATCTTTGTACGGAAGAGTGATGGGATACAAACTGGAACAATAGTAATAAGGGTAAAGAGCCATGAACMAARTCACACTAGAGAACTTTCAAAAAAMGATTTTCATTAAGTAAAGTTATATGTAATGTAAACTTTCAAGAATTAATTTAGTACTATACCTCACAAAATTTGGTTTCTGCTGCTCCATGTGAAAGTTGTTGATTATACTAAAAAGTAATTGTAGGGACAGTAAAGAGATGTGCTAAACCGCTGATTTTAAGAAATGTGGTAACWAAGTGCTTCTAGAATCTGCAGTACAAGTTAAATCTAACATATTTACTAGGGATGTAGGAGGAAGATTGAATGCTACATTAATTACATTCACAGATGGTCATAAAATTAGGATATTCAACAAATACAGAGAAGGTTATAATACAGAAGGACAGAAAGAGGTTGGAAATATGAGCAAGAGATAAAATTAGGTGCGCTAGAAATATGTAAATGAAAACATCTGAAACTATGCAAAATATGAATATTCAGTGGTTGAAAAGTGTTGAAAAGAAGATGTTAAAAAAGGTAAACATGAATGTAGTTTAAACAAGACARGTGTACAGCAGAGCACGATTAAGATTGTGTGGGCAGCCATTGCACRAACGCCCTGAGGACGTAATTGTCTTTCCTTTGACCTTGCAGTGCAAAGGCTGCTGTTTGCATTGAGATGTCCCTTAGGAAGGAACTTTGGGATTTTATGCCAGGTGAATAATTTCTGTATTTGAAGGATGGATCTAGAGCAGGTGGTATTTMATTTAATATCTTATAGCTATACTGGTTTGCATTGACTCAGCTGAGCCTTGTCCATTTGTTTTCAGGATCTAAGATCAGCAGATCCTTCCCTGTGACTAGAGGAGTAGAAAAGAGGTACAGACTGTGGGACTGACTTTGTCCAGTAAAAGGCTTCARCAGGAAATGGTGTCTTGTAAAGCCAGATAAACCACTTGAGGAAATAGGCTCTCATCATGATGTGAGCACCACCAGGGTGGTGAGCTGAATGGGTGGGTATTCTTAATACCTAYGTGGCTTCTGAGAGTTTTAGACTGGAATTTTTTTTTTTTTTTTACCCCTGAAAAGTATGGTAAATATTGGCAGATCTTCAGAAACAAGCAATCCAGTGCAGAAGATACTGGTAAGCAGTACAGGATACTCTGAACTTTGAGAAAAGAGAAAAGAACAGTTCCATTCCTGTGAAGATGTGCTTGCCTTTTACCTAAATCGGTGTTTCATGCTTGGACTGCAGGGATTTGTGTAGTCTCTGTCCTCAAATAAGAAGCTATCTGTTTGAAGTGTATGTATTTATGGGTTCTAAATTAAAATTGCACTTTACCTTTTAATGTAAAATGTGGTGGTTTTACCTTGCTTTTACCTGTGGGCAGGACTTGGGAGTGTTTTCTTCATCTAGTCATTTTATATRTAGTTCTATGAGATCATATTTGAATTCTTCCAGAAAAAGAATGGCTGCTGTTTTATTGTTTGWTTATAAACTTAAACTTAGGCATGAATATAACATTCAGACTGTAGATTAATTTTTCCAGTAAAAAAGAGGGCTTGTGGGTGGACAGATGAAAAATATGGATCATGACAGCCTATGGAGACTGCCGGTTAATTGATCAGGTGCCCAATAACAGGAGCACACCACTTCTTTTAAGAGCAGAACATARCTGTTACTCCTAATGCAAGTTAAAAAGCACTACAGTGGTGTGCCATCCCATTCCAGAGGTGAGGCTAGCCCTAGCCTGTTGAGGCTTGGCCTTGAGATACAGGGAAGCTGATGCATTTCCACTCATCTGATATTGACACATCACCTGAAAAAAAAAAAAAAAAGCTATGGAAACATCTTCCTGGAAAAGCATTAGCAGTTTCTCTGTTTTTTTTTGTTTTGTTTTGTTTTGTTTTGTTTTTTGTTTTTGTTTTTGATTTGTCTTGTTTGTTTGTTTTTTTCTTTGAGGGTAGGGGACAGGGTTTTTTTCAACTATACCAGAAAATCATTAATGATTTGTGGGGATCCCTGTTTTGTGATTACATGGSTATCCTGTTCATGACTGTGCAATCACTTTGGTCTCTTCCATGTCTGACTGAATTTTCAGTGTGTTAAAGGAGGTTTCTAAGTGGGTTGGAAATTGACTGAGATGCTCAGCAATTCTCTTGACAAATTTCTTCAACTATTTAACTACTGGTGTATTGGCAAAGCAATTACATGGCTGTGAACTGAAACAGTCTTCATGTTACATGCTGACGTGTTTAGATCTCCTACAACACACAGAGTTTCACCTGTTTTCTTCATCAGTCCATTCAGTTCTGTAGTAACAGATATATAAAATGTAAGTGTGGGATTGACATTTCTTCCAGGTAGCAAATGTCTTCTGCTGCAGCTGAGACAGGAAGAATTCCTACAGTGGAAGACAAAGTAGCTCATCATCTCTGGAGGCACAGAGTAATGTTTAATGTCTTTAGTTTGTATGCTGTTTACAGCCAGAAAGTTTAAGACAGATKAATTTATATAGCACTGATCATCCAAGTTTCCTTAGCTTAATTTCTTAGCCTSCACATAACTTCCTTAACTAGTTTTACTGGTCTTCTCTTTGAGATGTTGAAAACTAAAATGCTTCTATGCTTAAATACAGTMTCATTGTATTACCAGGTTTGGATCCCTTAAATTTACAGATTATATGAGTTTGTTGTTAATTATGCACATTCTGGAAAACATCTCTTGATTTCTGATATTGGCATTGTTGGTTCTAAATGCATTTAGGCCTTGTTGGTTCTAAATGCATTTTAGTTGCTTTCTAAAGGTGTGAATCTTATTAGAAGTAATGGTGGATGTTGTGGGAGGAGAGCAGAAATTGCATTATTTCATTTATTAATGTTATTTAGTGAGAATCTGGGCTAACAAGAACACAGGTTTTTTTTTACTGAATGGTACATAAAAGTGTATCCTTATAATTTACGAGTATTTATATCAGTAGTCATTTAACTTTCCCTCATCAGCCACTGTCCGCAGTTGCAGAATCCAAGGGGACCCTGTGGCAGCTGCTGCTCTTGTAAGAAGTAAATCTTTTAAAAAGCAGTTTACAGGACTTGCTGGCTTTGTTCATTTTTAAGCCTCTATGCTGCTCCTGGAAGTTTCCAGAAACTGTTTCAGTGAAGGACTTGCAGCTCACGACACTTCAGTAAGCAGATACTTGTTCAGAGGGAATTGTTTTTCTGAGCTCCAATTTAAAGTTTGTATACACTTGATGCACAACTTTATTTCAATTATTCTTCCAAACTCCTTTGACCAGTCTCTCAGTGATTTAGCTCCACCATAATTAACACAAGTTTAAGATTTGAACCTGGGKTTTTTTCCCCTTATTTTCAGTAAAGGTGTTTATGTTCGCCATTGAATGTTTAAATATTTTCTGTGAATCCATCATCTATCTATTCTTTTGTTGGTTTGGTTGGATTTTTTTTTAAATTAAAAGAGTAGACCATACTGACATTTCTTAATGATATTTGCTGTTACATTTTCACCCAAAGAAGCAGACTCTGTAACATTTCTCCAAGCTGTATAAGTGAAAGCATTTCCATTGCACCCCAGTGATTCTAGATCTCTCAGGTTATGTAAATCAATGTACAATTGAGAAAGGTGTGCCCAAAGAAGACAGTGAAATCTTCTGAAGAATACTGTGTTGCCACTTGCTGTTAATTTTTTCCAGCTGTGTATCCTTTGAAAAGAGTTGAATGTCTGTCATTGGGTAAGGCCTTCAGTCTTATTCCAGTAGAGATAAAGGCGTATCATGTCTCTTCCAGGCAGTGTCAGAAACAGCAGTATTTACATCTTTAGTTAGACTGCAGCTTAAAACGCAGAATTGCATAGGGATTATGCATACTTGAATGAAAAGTGGCCACTTTATTAGGTGTTAGCAATGTATATGTGATCAATCTTCATGAATTATTTTCATATGAAGTAATTTGAGACAATTATGAATTGATGCTGTGCTGGGACTGAACTTTTTGGCATAGGATTCAAGTCCAAATTCTTACCGGAACAACAGCCTACCTTGAGGAAGAAGAATCCAAATTCTTACCAAAACAGCAGCCTACCTTGAGGAAGAAGAACTAATGGAATGAGGAACTCTCACCTGTTCACTCCTTCCAAAATGCTTGTGTTCTGGAAGCTCCCTAAAACTCAGAAATCAACTAGGCTCATAACACTTTTAGGGTTTGAGTTTGCCTTTCCTGCTGTGCTGCTCAGGGTCAGGGGGGCTGAGGGGACAATGAGCTGCTGTGAAGCACTTCCTCCCTTGTGACTATGTCTTAAACCTAGTGGTTGCTGCAGTAGTACATTTCTGACACCTCTGAGATTCTTGATCTTTCCCCCTTCCCCCAYTGTTTGTGTTCATTAAATGGAGCCATAAGCACCCTTTGTCAGTAGTGTGTTGGAAATTTTTAAGTATTTGAGTGATTCCTGCACGTGAAAACACTATGAAATCATACTAGTGACAGCTTTCTTTGACCACAGTGCTTGTTAGCAGGGTATTAACCTATTTGGACAGGCTCTCTGGGACAAATTCCTGTTGTATTGCTTCTGAGCTCTCAGTTCATGTTGATACAGTTGAATAYGATTAACATAAATTTCCTATTAAGCCATATCCATGTTAAGGTAAAATTCAAAGAAATCTGCAAATGTGGTTTGTAACAAGACATTAAAATATTATCTTAAATTTCAGAAATTAATTTTGTGCCCAAGAAATTAGCTTCTTCTGTAGCTGTTCTTTATAGATTTTCCCTGCCATGTTCCTGTACTGCCAGGCACTCTTAAGCATTGTGCTGCAATATTATTATTGCTGGAGCTTCTCATGATCAGAGCCTGGTGTTATAATCATAACTTATTTGCTGGATGTAAATGGATAGTAACTGAAACCAAATTTCCTTTCACCTGTATAATCAAAAAATATTATTTGGATTTCTAGAGGTGAAAGGAGGCAAGCTGAAACTTCATCTTTGAAGAGAAAATTTCAGAGGCACTTTGTCACTGTCATGTCGTGGTGCAGACATCTGTCAGACTCTATTACAAATCCAACTTTCTTATTCGATGAGTTACTCAATTTGCAAATTGAGACCTCTCTGCTTTGTTAAAAATTATCACTGCTCATCCGAAAACCCTAAGTGTTTAAAAGTATAAGATGACAGCTTGAACGCTTAGGGATGTGGACTCTCCTTATAAGGACAAATTACCTTTCTGGATGTCACATTTAAATGTTTGGCTGCCTATCATCTACAGGGAATTTAGCATGATAAATCTTTTTAGATCTCTGAGAGCTGAGGAATTCTAAGTGAAATGCACGAAAGGTGTTTGAGGTTCAGGTTTTTTTGTGTGCATCTTTTACAGAGTAGGCTTCAAATGTCTCTGATTGCGAGTACTATAACTGGAAGATATTGCTTGAGGTCATCTCCTTTATTCAAAGATTTGAAGCTGCTGTCTTCCTTTTTTCATCTAAATAAGGATTTTTTTTTGTGTTTACTAAATATATATTAGGCTATTTTGTAGCATGAACTGGGGTGGGTGAACCTAAAGATTAAAAGGTTAATTTTTCAGTTGTGTGACAAGCGTACAAAGGTATAATTGTGGGGTGGATCTGGCCCATCATTTCAATATTCCATTTTGTAATTTCCTTGTCAATCCCAATAATATTTGCTATTCTTAGGAGAATGAAGATATACGAGGCATTTTTTATTTATATTAAAAATGGGTGTTGATATGGATGCTCCTGTGKCAACAAAAAATGTGTTTTCTCATTCTCACTTCTTGGATTTGTGTGTATTTTGGCMTTGCTGTTCTTGCATTTTTATTGAGATAAATAATAACTTTAGGAGTATTGATGTAATTCTTGGGGAATATATSCCATTAGCTAGGTGCCATTCATCTGTGGGCATTCTGATTCCATCCAGTTTATTATGCACATTTTATTTAGGAARTAGGTTATTCTCTAAACAAAACAGCTTTGCTCTCCTGACAAATAGCACCAAAAATTCTGTAACCCATTGAGGGATATAAAAGCCACATCTTCAATTTTGTTTGCTGCCATCCTTTTTAGTCTAGCCTCAAAACTGAGTATTTTTTCAAGGCTAATTACTGTCTTCAGTTCTGGACCAGCTGTGGTTTCTTCCTTCATAGCTTGAATAAAGAAGTAAAGGAAGCTGCTTTCACAGGCCTGAAATATCCTTGGGTTTGGCTGTCGTGGAAAAGAAGAGCACAATAGGTTGCTTCATCCATTGCATATCACAGAGGTGGAACACTTTATCTGTTCAGTACCAGAGATACTTCTTAATCTTCTACTAAAATAATTTGGCTAGAAGCTGTGAGAAAGCAGTGAGAATGAGTTGGTTGACCGGTGGTTGTTCTTTTTCTAAACTCTGGGCTCTTACAGCCAGTGTCTGCTGCCATAACACAGTGAGCTGTTTCAGAGTCAGCTGTAGAAAGTGAAGTTATTCTGGATCTGAAAGATATGAAGTCTTTCATGCTAAACAAAAATCTTTATCAGGCTTGGAGAGGTACTTAGCTGCTCCTCCCATAGCAAGGTGTTGCTGAGGCTGCTGTGTGCTGAATGAAGCCCTGTTGTGCTATCTGTGACAGATCATGAGCACTGATGGTACCTATTGACACATCACGGCTGCTCCATACCCTGTCCACATGGACACCAAGCCTTTGGGAGTTTCAGAAGCACTCTTGTATGTGACCTGTGCCCAGCTTGAGAACCAGTGTCTCTGCTGGCATCATCCCAGGACTGTGCCCAGGGTCCTGAGGTGAAGGGAGTTTTCCTTCTGAAGTCTTGTCGCTTCTCTGGTGTTCTGAGAGGAGCCCTTGAAGGTTCTGGAAATCATCAGTGCTAGAAAATGAAGCGGATAAGAGGTATGTGACAAAATCCTAAGAGTCTGTGACTGGAAAGAAGTTTAGTGGTGGAGTGTATCTCAGCACAGCTCAGGTGCGAGACTGCCTGCAGGTGGGTGTTCAGGCCTGTCAAAAAGAAGCTTTCTTCAGCTGAAAGGCCTGAGTCTTCCCAGCCAAGCCTGCTTCTGGATCTCTTGGCACTGTCACCTTTGACAAGGCAACAAATGTCACTTCCTTGTTCTGCTTAACAGTATGCAAACAAATGAAGCAATTCAATAGCACTGAAAAAGAAGCCAGAACAGGTTACTTGTGTTGATCATGTTAATTCCTTAAGAAAATCAGTACTGAAAAATTAAACAGTGAGAGGAATGAAGTTGCATTCCTAAAACATTGAGTCCTAGTAATGTGAAGAGACTGTCACACCAGCTATAATTGTTTTTGTTTTGACAGTACTGTCTGTAACCCAGAAGACTCACTGTGATGTTTTCTTTACTGGAGCTGCAGCTTACGAATCTCAAGGTTCTCATGGTACAGAAAGAATGTCCACCTGTCCTCCCTAAGTTATACCTGTCCTCCCTAAGTTACTCAGAACCTGAGTTTTCTTAGGTTGKACAGCATATGAGTGACAGGACTGAGACTAAACCTTCTTCCTGGCTGCCTTAAAGTGCCTGCTCCATTGAGGTACCCTCCTTTCCCACAAATGATTTATATGTGTAATACTGCTTTCTCCTGTGAAATAGCATGTTAGCTAGGAAAAGAAACACAAATATTCCAGGAGTAGCTAAGGCTGCATTCAGTCTCTCCACTGCTTGGAAATGTGAACAGATGTTAAAATGCATTTCAAAAAAAACAGTGGGTTTGGAAATAGATTGTATGAACATCACAGTCTTTTTACCTAGGCAGTATGAGGAGTATTTGGTGCCCTGGAAGAGTAAGAAGCATAAGAGACTGAAAATACTAAAATACAGATGTCCTATGGGTGCTACATATTAATTTATTCTGGAAAAATGTGGKGCAGATATTTGAAAGTTAGAAAGCTTTGACATAAAATGAGGAGCAAAAGAAATGCTAAGCATTTAGGAGAGTGACAGAGGAGATACACAAAAGGAAAGAGAAAACAAGTGCTAGGAGATGGGTAGAAAAAACATTTGGCCCAGTGTAGCAGCAAGCCAAATGACCAAAGGAAGTACAAATATTGTTAAGTCATCATAACTTTGACTTTTGAGATACAAAATTCCCTTTCAAGACTATTTCTCACATAGAGAGGAAGGCATCTCAGCTCTTTTGAGAACATGTGTATGTGTGAATTTTTCTCAAATTTGGTTGTTCTTTGATGCTACAAGCGAAAGCATATGTATGTTGTTTGGTTTTCATATATTTCTACGCATATGCCATCATTTTCTAAATTMCTTTTCTATTGTCTGAACAAAGTAGATTAGGTGGATAAGCTATCTTYTTCAGAATTATAACATGAAAATTCTGTTTCAGCAAAAATGTAATATCCAAAGTTATGTCTTTAATTTCACAATTTTTCTGGACTCCGTGGCTTGGTTATCTTTTGTACTTACAAAATAACAWTAATTTGGTTTGTTTGGTTTCACTGAATGTGTGCAGTATTGAAACTATTGCTTTAAAATGTCTGGTTTTCCTTCTACAATGTTTAACTAGCTTATTTCAGGGAAAAAATACGAGTCTCTTTTTTTTAAAAAAACAGATTTGATTTCACTGTCTGTAAATTTTTTAACATACACAGTTGAGTCAGCTGTGTGGAGTATCATGGGCTTCAGTGGTGACACTAGTCTGAGKGGGGAAAATGATATCACAAGAATGGAAACAAATGTGTTCTCTCACTCTGATCATGAAGCTTTTAATTCCACACTTGGGGAAACAGCAGGATTTACTGGGGTCAGTTGTACTCCACTGGGATATGTATTATTAAAGTGTGTATATATGTGTGTATAAGTGTTGCAGGGAAGAGTAGAAGGTCAGAACATACTTTGCAGTTTTATTACATTGCATTAGATTTACCTTTTAAAACTTATTTGTTCTCAAAATCAGACATAAAACATCACCCCCTCCCAAACACATGTATTTTCTTGATAAATATTTAAATAGTTGCATTTRCCCTTCAACTGCAGTATGTAGCTTATTATGAGCAGCAATAGGAAAATAACTATGCAGTTTTTTTTCATTTTAAAGTTACTTTTACTGCTTTTCTGCTGTTAGACCTTACATATTTTAATTTCTATAATCAGTTTAACAACTCACTTTTGGCACCCTTCTCAAGGAACTTATCCTGCAGTGCCTATGTGTTTATTCATGTGTGACACATGACCTGGATTTCTTTCCTAATTTTTTTCTATTGCATACCTGTCAATGGCTGGAAACAGGACCTGTTGTGCTTTCGGGATGCTGTGGGCTCAGAATCCACGTAGCCACCTGCAACAGGATTACCTTGCTATCTCTGGGGCAGAAGGGGGCTCCTGGGACCTCCTGCTCAGGTTTGGGGTGAGGGAGGAGAGGCCAAGTGTTGGTGCAAAAGCTTTTCTGGGCTGCGCTGGGAACCAGCCTGGCATAAGTTTGCTGTGGAATCAGCAAAGAAATTCCTTGAAAACAGCTTTAATGCAGTCACATTCTCCTCTTACCTCTTTGTTCTTGAAGGTATTAGCAAAAGGGAGAGTTTGTGTGCACTGAAATTCAGAGGCTGTTAAAACAATTTGATACTTAGGGTCAATTCTTTGAACATAAAGCTGTTTAGTTCCACCGCGCAAAAATTGTTGTGAGACTGCTCTCAAACTTCATGCTTGCACCTTCACTAGTATATTAGAAAATACAAYATGAAGYAYACACTGYRGTTTTATTTACTTTTTTTTTWATTTTAACTTAGAATAATRTGRAAGGAGCATAATAATTTTAATGTACATATTGATTAAGGCTGGACAAAGTTGAAAGAAAATTTAATGTATTCTAGATACATAAATGGTAGAAGGATCCATCTGCTCTGTCCATATCCTATGTTCTTTCTGCCTGCAGGAGTTGAGCCACAAAAGGAAATTATAATGAAATATTTCTTTTGAATTTTAAGGTTTTTTCCTACTTCCTGAACAATTTACACTGATTGGATTGCAGCCTGAAATTTCCATTTTAGCTGCTGTTGCTTTGAGTAAAACAATTACTTTTTATTAAAAATGTCAGTTCAAATGATTATTTAAATCTGGCTTTAAAAAAATAAAAAAAAAAGAAAACTCATTGCTGCTTGCTGTTGTTTTGCATGGGATTCTGTGCTATGGAAACTGGCCGTAATTTTATTGAATTGATTTAATTGGTATTAATGAAAATTACATGTGTGTGTAAAGGGAGGATACAATTCCTTAAGGGCCTTAATTTGTCCTGAAGCACATGTGCAATTTCCATTACTCTTAATGGGAGCTGCATTTTTCTCAGCAGTGAGAATGAATTCCTTGGGACCAGATTGTGGATGACCTTTGTGGAAGTGGTAGCATAACACTTTCTTGGCATGAGCATTTGCAGCACTCAGATGGGAGTCAGAGTCATGACTCTGAACAGGCAGGGCAGCACCCCAATTCCTTCTCCCCTTCACCCAGCTCCATACCAGCAGCTTGCAGAGCTCACTATCTTTCTTAGGTGCTCTGTCTCCCATTCCTGAACTCTTGAAAGGACTTCAGGAGCTCTAACCTCAAAGAAACCCSTAGTTAGGCTCCTCATCTTTCAGAAACTATGGCTGAACTCCTAATGTGTATGAAACTGCAAATGCAGAACARGTTATTTTCATTTTTAAAACATTCTCTTAATATTTTAACCATGTCGACATTACAATGAATTGTAACAGCGAACGTATAGAAACAATCAGCCTGATGTGTGAACCTTGGGGTAAAGATAATTCAGCTCTTTGTGCCCTTCCTATGTGCCTGTCATCCAATTCATGTTACATAACATACTTTGAGATCTGGATCTTTATAGATCTTTGTAGATCTAGATCTAGATACTTTTATGAAACTGGTGTCATTACACCACTGTGTTGATCTAGTTGGAGTTGCTCCAGACTAGTTGCAGTAAAGTAGTTCAGTATTTTTCTTTTAGTCTTCATTACAGAGAAATGTAACCTGCCTCAGTCTCAGGTATGAAATGAAATAGGAGTTTTCAGCTTCTTTTACCAGAAATGGCAGAGTGGGAAACACTAAATGATTGAAGAAACTAATGTAACCCATTATTATGACAATTCCTGGTGAAAGTGGTTTGTGAAATCAGTGTTTCGATTTGTTCTTTACGTACTGTCCTGCTATTTCAAAAAAAAAAAAAAAAAAAGGAGTTGTATGAAGTCTGATAAATAAGATAATAAAAGTGGAAGATTTTTTTTTTTAAAACTTCTCCCCTTGACCATAATTTCTTGGTTTTGGCAGTGTGTATTCTGCACTGATGGATCTAAGCATAATTTAATCACAAAGACTKCATTTCTAACTCTTTCTGCTAATTTCACTGTTTATGGAAATATATTCCTTGTTGCAGTAATAYGTACACTGAAATATCAGTATGTAGGGACAATGGAATGAGTTGAGGGATTTACTGATTTACTCTGAAATACTTTTTTTTGTAGTGTTCATACAATAGAAGTTAGTATAACATTAGAATTTCAGTCAGTCCAAGCACTGGCAGTGATTTATAACCAGAGTTTTAAATGAAATTGGGAATTAGGGGAGAAACATTATTTTCTAGTCAAGTCAARCAGCTGTGTTGTGAACAAGGGGTATTTCTTCTTGACTTACAGCTAATCTGTGTGATCAGGAACTCCAGTCTGAAAGAACTTATAATTTTAGCAGTAATTGCCGTTTAAATTCCATTCCTACCGGTTAAAATGATGAGAGGAAAATGGAAGATAACCAGATGCTCTGACAGTTTGGAACCTGACAGATCCACAGATCCCATATAAAGCACCAGAAGTTCTTACCAAAGGGCATTCAAGAGTGAGAGCTTTTCTTGCRTGTCTTTTATTCTGTGGTGCTGTATTGAAGTATTTGCCTGTCTACCAGTAAGTGATGAGGGCATTCCTTTGCTCCTCATGCATGATGAATACCAGGGCTTTCAGCTGTTATTCCTACCCCTCTGCTGCGAGCTGAGGAACTTGGCCGGAGAGCAGCTGTGTTAGTCCTCTTCCTTACTGGCAGAATTGCTTCCACTGTGGTGATGTTGCTGCTTGGGGCAGAACTGCGACCTTGCACTGTTGTTGATGCCCATCTGAATCCCTGCTGCATCCCTGCTGCATCCCTGTTGCATCCCTGCTGCATCCCTTTTGCACCCCTGCTCCATCCCTGCTGCATCCCTACTGCATCTGTTCCTTGTGCATCCTTTGAGTGGAGAATGGCTGAATTCTTACACTTCTTGCCGGAGTTTGGATATAAATAGTAATTTCTGTATCAATATAAAAGAGAAAAGAAAGGGATTAGTGGTTATGTGGTCTAAACTATGGGCAGAGCTTCAGCACAGGTATAAAAAAAATAAGGAAGTACAGCCATGTTATCAATATAGAGGGTGGGCTTACAAAGGCAGATCTTTCTCATCTGCTGTGATACCTGTCTGTGGAAGGCATTTTTGATACCTCTTTCTCTTGACAAAGGAAGTTTTTACAGTTTGATTTTGAATAAACATCAAACAAAGTTCCTTTGTCAATTAGTTCAGTCACAGACATTAGTATGAGAATTCTGAGATGGTRAGGCTTTAGTCAAAGACTTAATATCAAAAAGTTATCATTAAAAAGAAGTGGGGGCAAAAAGGTAGAGGTGAAATTCCACAGAGACTGATTTTAGTACCACTTTTATTTATTTTTTTCCAGTAAATTGCAGGAATATCCTTTTGAAGTTTGTTGGTAACATGACCTATAAGGGTATTGCAAAATAGAAAACAGATTATCAGGTGGTAAAAGCTGGATGGCTTTTACAATAGGAATAACAGTAATGGGATGAGACCTAATAGSAGCAGCAAGATCATGCAAATAGTGATTAGTATTACTTTCACTATAATGTCAAAGGCTTATTCATTGGAAGTAAGTGTAAAATGATATGATTATTTTATCTGATTACTAGACTAAAAGCTTCATGTGATCTGCAGGTATATGAAAATGGGTAATGGCAGTTTTGTGAACCAACAAAAATACTTGCAGCAAAGGTATGGTGCAATGGTGCAGCAAAGGAATGTGGAACTATTAATGCCACTGAAGTTTGGCTGAGTGAGACATCTGTCCATAGAATAGTGTCTGCAGTTCTGGGGGAAGCGGAAGRTGTGAACAGAAGTCTCCTAAGAGAAAAGGTTAGAAGGATACAACTGAAAAGGAAGATGACCTGTTTTTGTGTTGCTCTTGGAAAACGGATAAGTTGGGAAAATAAAAGTGTCCATGAAGAAAGACACTGGAAATGTAAGAAAGATTTCTAGATATTTAGAAGAGTGAGACTTTGGAACAGCCTGGCTGTAGAAGCAGTGAAAACAAAGCATGAATTTCAGAAGTAGGATGTGCAATGCACGTGACTGAACTCGACACAAGAAAATCCTTGGCCATTTGCTGCAGAAATCACCAAATGCCCCTGAGTGATTGCAATGAGAATGAAGTGCCCACTAAGTAGAATTTTAAGCTTGTTCATAGAGGCGACCAAAGCTGCAGCCTGTTGTTTCTTCAGCAAAATACAATTCTGCTGTTTGGGGCTTGTGCAGAGAAAGGGTTGGTCTTAGAAAATAAGTGAGTCTAAAAACATTCATCAAAAGTAGCTCAGGAAAATAAGTTATGTGATGTTGAGCCAGAGGAATTACCCTCTCGAAATCATGGAATAGAAAGTAAATGAAGAGTGACAGCAAGAGGCAGTACTTAATGATACCAATATTGAAAATGGAAAAAAATATGCTGACAGGTGAGCTTAACTTAGTAAAATTATGCAAGCTGTTTATGAGACAAATTTATAGGCTCTGTGTCTAATGGAAATTAAAACCAGTGAACAGAATATGAATCTGATTATACTAGATTTGTAGGTTTTGCAGTCGTGAAAGGGTAAAGAAACAATATGAAGTGACCCAGAGGTAAGAGAAAACATGGACAGGGTGGAAAATGAAGTTTTCTTAAGAAAACACGAGTGGATAGTCATATGRAAAAGTAGTCTGAAATATGGATATCAGAAATTCTCAGTGTTCAAGACACTCATCAARCAGCATAACATCAAAATGTTATTTTGCTAACATTTGTGGTTGCCATGTGGTTTACAAAAGTAAAATTTTAACTCAGTTTTAGATGCATCCAGACACACACTAAGCACAATTTACTGAGAAAGCATTGTTGAAATCTTCCTTCCTACTTTTGTTCATTTCTGGGTAAYGGAAGTTGTGCTCAGTAGAGACAGTTACTTCTGTAATGTGTTCGATAAATGGAAGAGAAATATTTATTTAGATATGGGCAGTTGAAACAAAGACAGCTTGTCAGGTACTGACACTGACAGCATAGAAGCATATGAAAATAGGGTACTTGAATAAGGTTGGGAATTTGTGAATTTCCAATAAAATAGAGGAKAATAAGGGCAAATTAAAACTGAATAAAAGAGTTCAGTATAATTTTTTCAATGTTTAATTGATTGAATGTGTAGGGGCAGCAAGAAGAATACTTGCATGAAGTCTGCAAAATACTTTCACTTGTGCCCTTCTTTTTGCTTTAATTCAAAATATTTCAAAAAGCTTTTCTTTGTTACTGAAATATTTCAGGCTTGGTCTCTGCTAGAAGGTTGATTGAAATCAATTCAACCACTTATGAGTTATAAGAGACAGAAAATTAGTGTTCCTATTGCAGAATGAGTCATCAATCGTCTTTAATCAAGATTTTGGTTTGCTGGATTTTTTTCTTTTCAAAAGCATCTCAGACTTTGGCTTTTAATATATTAACCCAGCCCATTGAGGACCACAATTGGCAGATGGAAAATCTGTTAAGTGCATTCAGAAAACCACTTCAGAACATGTTTGATTGTCTTCTACTGGGAAGTCTATCACTGCTTAAGAATAACTTGCTCAATCCTACCTCTGAACCATTGCAATATGTGAATTTTTTTCACCTTCATTTCTGACCAGAGCTGGCACTACAGCTGTATTACAACATCTGCTTATTGTAGTGTTCTAAAATGTTGTCTGTGGTTTTGTTATCAGCAACTGAATAAGATGGTCGTGCTTAGAAAGAGGACAGAGGGGAATATCTTGTAGCAAAGATGATTAATTGTATTATTACCCTGTACAATACAAACATTTTCTGAAACAATTTGATTTTGTGTTTTCATTCTATGTCATTGCATGTTTTGTTATAAGGATAATGAAATCCCCATGAGAATAAGAATGCTGCTCCTCTTAAGAGGCTACTTGGTTAARCTGCTTCACCAGAAAAAAGAATAAAAAGGTTTGATGTGATTTGAGCAGTGCCCAAAACCTGTACTTAGCTTCTCTCTTTTATTTGGGTGCCACACGTCCTCCCARTAACATCAGTGATTTGTAGTTACGTTCTCATAAGGGTATCTGTACTTTTTTATGGTGTTGGAGGAATATTTGGATATACCAAGAAAGATGGAGACCAGGCTAGAAGTGACCCTAGGTATGTGATTCATGTGTTATCGTGGCATTTAGTCCTTGCATATGGGTTGCTGAGCTTCCTGTTGGAAGAAGAAGATGTTCAAAAGGGGCTTGTAGCCTCTTGAGTTGTTCTTGGAGGTTGTGTATGGGCTGCAAATGGTGTGGACTCTGGGTCATGAGTCACCACTGAGATGTAGCTTTGTTGAAGTCAGAAGGAATTGATTTGTTGTTGATCTGTAGCATAATTTCCACATTATTTCTCAGAACTTCAAATGCTGTTGTGTATGACATTCATAACGCCTGATGGCATTACTGTCTCTTGTTTTGGGAACYCATCCCTGCCTAGTTTATGGTTAATTCTTGGAGAAGTTTCAGGGGAGCTAATTTTTCAAGCAGATAAACTGGTTTGTGGGTGTTAGGTCTGAGTGTGCTGAATAGCTGTCAATAGGAGAAATGATTGCTGTGCTCAGAGCTGTGGGGGCTGGCCAGAGTCTGACTAATCCCTCAAGGACTGAAAGAAAGTAGAAAAACTAGAAAGGAGCAAACCAYGAATGCCCGAGGACACAGGTGTGAGCTTATAGTGGAGTTTTTTTGAGAGATTTGCAGCATTTCCTTCCCATGCATAGGAAGAATCTTCCAAAGGGGCAGCACAAAGCTTTTCTGTGGAAGCATTTTGCAGTGCTGCATTTATTAACTTTGCCTGCCAGCTCTTAAGTTATTTTGACAAAAGCTTTATTACGGTGTAAAAATAAGCCTGTACATAATGGTCCAAAACTTGTTCCCAGTTACATGAGTTATTATTTATTCCCTTCAATCAGCAAATGAAAGCAAAATGTACTCCTTAATCTTGAAAAAGAAGTAGTGTTAATAGCAAGAATTACTTTGTTTGGTGAGGATGATACAGCCAGATTTTAAATTGTATCGGTTATCCTCTGGAACATGTTCTATATGACATTAGTTTGAAAGAAATTGTATCACTGCCAGCACTTTGAAAGACCAACAGGAAGCRGCTCCTGCAACAAGGCTCTTGTATATTCATCAGCTGCTGTATATTACATACTCCAAATTGCATGAAAAAATGGGGATCTCTGATAACACACATTTTGAAGAGGGATTTACATTTAATAAATGTTTACAAGTATTTTCATAAACTCAGCTTATGACAGTGTTGGCTTCATGTGATTGATTACTCAAATGTTGCCTTTCCTCAAATATAGATTGTGCAGTTGTCTCTAGGAGTTATTTATATTTCCTAGTATTTATGATCTGCAAGGCAGCTTAGTTATTAACATTAGTTATAGCTATTTCTGTAGATATTTATCTGAACCACAAGTTTTTGACACATTTCTTTTTCTTTAACAAGCAAAGCATATCTACAGCTATAAAAATGTTCTCTGATACAGAAAAATATATGTACAATACACCTATTACCTAGAAATACTCTAGTGAGGGTGCAGGTTTGATTTCCCKTAGAGAAAAGTGTAATATACAAACAAAATGCCACTGTAGTAGCATGGAAGAAAATTTAATTTTATTTCTTTTTCCTTTGATTGGAGACTTTTTTTATTGCAGATGGTCTTTGTCCTTCTCCRTACCTCACTGTCTTCTTCAGGGTGGCAGAGTATTGACAGCCCTCTTACTGAAAAAAATTTGGTCTGACAGAAATTTTTTTATTTATTATTGAGCTTGCCTGTTTTGAATTAAGTCACTTAKCTGCACAGTASKTATATGGATGATATGATAGTTYAGATTTAAAAAAATACAGTGATGCRGTGAGATTCTAACTAAAAGTCAGGCCTCACCTGAATGTGACACAAGGGCGATGTGCAGTGATCAGGGTGTGGTGTGCAGCAATTGGTCCCAGTGACCAAGATTAATGAAACTCACATGGGTTTTAATTAGTGCAGCTGCAGTCATCAATTATCTAGAGAACACAAATATTGTTATATTTTGGGAAATTCTTGATTTATTTTATTCCACTGGCCAGTAGATTTAGATGAATGAGTTCTCATCATAAACATTCTGAGAAAAACTGCCTGAGGCCATGGTTTATTATTTAGGACACAATCAGTAAGACTGAGCGCTACTGAAGAAAACATTGTAAACTGGTCTCAGTATTAATTTGGAAAATTTGCTGAAATGTGTGGCCTTGTATGGGTCGTCAGAAACATTAGAGCATCTCAAACAAAATACAGAACAATCTGTCAGGCGGGGAATGTGCAAGGATTATTGTCCAGCAGCTGATCCATAACAGAATGTCAGTGCATGTACACTTAAAGCAAGTATCAACAACATTTAATTTGACACATAATGTGGTCTTCTTTTATTATCCTTTAAGTGCATGTCTTAGAACACTGAAGACTGGACAAGTAAGGAGGGGGAAAAGAGCTGAAACATGACAACCCTTCGCAAGTCTGAAAAAAATCGAAATCTAGAGCTTTTCAGAGGTATATGCATTTCAAAGGCAACTATTTAAAATAGATACAAGGAAAAAGAATGGGAGGAAGAAGGAAACTTGATTAAAAATTCCTTGCTATAATTTAATTTGAAAATGTGGCTTCTCTTAATGTGGTCTGAAACCTGTGTACAAACACTTAAAAATAAATTAATATGAGTGCTAACTACTAGGAGCAACATCTGCATCTGTCATTTAAATTAARGAAAGGACACAACTATAGACATAAAGATTTTTCAGAAAGTTAAATGATAGTTTGCCTGCATGTACTTTTTTTCCTGAATGTTTTACTATAATTTGCATTTGTCTATTCCCATCCACAGAAAACAAGTTAGGTGCACAATGCTGCTCTAATCCCTGCTCTTATTTTTTACCCAACCTAACTGCTTAGCAAGGCAATGCTTAAATATGTACAAGAACATTAAAATTCATTTACTCAGAAGAGAAGAATGGTTCAAACCATTACACTTCCATGACCTAATTCAGAGCCTTCTTTTTTTTCTGTTTTCATTCTTTTCTCTCTCTTCCTGTTTCCTCCTATTGAAATTATTAGCTGAATTTCAGGTCAGTGTAATTCTAGAGAAGATTATTACTTTTGTTGGGGCAAAGCCTGTTGTCCCTAGAAAGGGAAGATGTTTGCATGCTGCCAGCATACTGGAGTKGAGACTGTCTTGTTACCCAGCCTGCACAGTAGGGCACATGTATCTGATGTCCTTATTTCTCACTAGTAGCTGTCACRCTGACAATTGGAAAATGCTGTAATTTCCTTAGTTTGCATTATTTTTATATCCCCTATTGTTTTTACACATGACCTTTACCTCTCCGTTCTCCAATTAGCAGAGTGAAAGCCATTGTTCATTGAGCAGAGGTATTTGTGCCCAAGGGAGCAAAATTTATTTTCTATATGTGCTGTTGTGGGTGGTGAGAATTCTTTAATGCTAAAGAAATAAACCTTCATCTTAACCTTTGTTTGATTCAGACATTATTGAATTTGGGCAGGAACTTCCATCAGTTTGTGAATAATTGTCGTACCAGCCATCAGTGAATGTTTATATAAATGGTTATGGACTGTGTGGGCCCATTATAAAACATGCAATGGTTAACTAATTTAGCTAAAGATTTCTCCTATTTTTTTCCATTTTCTTTGAATCTGCTTTTCCTGGCTAATAARGAGACTGGGCAATCATTATAATTGCATCAGTTGTATTAGTTAAAGCAGTTAAGAAATTACAGAAAATGTGGTCSTATCAGGAAATAGTTCAGAATCAGAAACATAAATCAACACACAGCATTGTGGTTATCATGGAATAATGAATCCGGGCAGCCTAAGGTTAAAATCTGCTAGAAGAGCCAATCTTTTAGTTTTGTGGTCMAAGTACATTATTTCAGTGTTGATACAAACTATTATTTCTTGTGCTACTCTTTATTCCCTTCGTATCAATGATGTATACCAGCAAGATCATGGGACTGATCATATACTATGTAGAATAAGTTCGGAAAAGTATTATTTAGGTTCTGAGTTTTCAAAGAAATGATAGTTCAGCAGTTCAAAAACCACTTTGTCAGTATGTAGCTTACTACCAATGCCTTGCCTTTTGGAGTTACCTCATCTCTTTGAGATATCATATGCAAATTTAAAAYCTGACATGAAAAACATGATTTTGAAGATACAAGATTTACCTTGTTTAATTATTGGCCAACAATAACTGTTTATGCCATTGTATCAGAGCTTCTAATAGTTGTTAAGTTATTGCCAATTCAAAGCTTTTCTTTGTTTTTGTTTAAGATTGTATAAAGCCTTTTGATCATGAATGGGCTTTTTYGTATTGAAAATACTGAGTACTTTTTGTAGCTTTGCTGCTGATAATAATTYATTATTAATAAAGTCAAGTCCTAATTTGTTAATAGAAGATCTTCTGGTAGTTCTTTAGTAAAGTAGAAGTACTGGTGTTATATTCCTCTTGTATTAGTATTTCATTATTAAGTGATTTGGTCTGACTTGTAATTACATATTGGTAAAATGTCTACTAGTACTTCTAAGCAGGTGAGAATTTCAGGAACTTTTAGCTGATTTATAAACTTATCCCTTGGCCCAGGAGTATGTGTGCAGGGAACATTTTCCTACTCGTTTTTGTGAGAGCTGAAGTAAAGGTAGGTTCTCCCACTCAGCTGCAGGTTTGCAATAACCAATTTCTTGAAATAAAGAGTTTGTTCGCATGTTTCACTCATTGTTATGACAGCTGTATTCCAAATCTCTTTTTGCATTTTGTATCAGTCTCCCTAGRTAGATTTTAAAAGACATCATTAGCAAGTGATTGTCAGTGACAAGWCTAAAGCTGTTATCAAGCAGGAGCCTATCATGCTAGCCAAGTGACAACACTGCTGCTTAGACTTTCTCTTCCCAGATGTTTTTGTTTCAGGGATACAAACAAAACCAAGTAGTTTTATCAGTTGTTCTGTTGGGTTTTGCTCTGTGATCTGAGCAAAAATTGGGTGGAGCACATAGATTGTGTGCATGACTCTTGCAGTGTCTATTATTGTTCCTAACCTTTGGCTTAGATGAGTGTTTGGATAGGACATACCGAGCTGCTCTGGCTACATTTACTGCAGATGTACCCAAGCTACCGACTCTCTAGTTTCATATTTTTAGTGGCTGCTTCCTGTGGTGGTCTTCTCTGCTGTCCTTTGACCAGGTTTGTGAAATTCCACACTTGCTTCAACAATCCACACTTCTAATCATTTATGGAAATGGCCTTGATTTCAGAAAGACTTCAGCTTAATTGTTTTTCACAATTTTCACAAATTATTYTTTTTGTTCCCAAAAAAATATGATGCATGATTTTTTTTTTATGGCCAGCTATCCTAAACAACTATTAGTGATCATCTGAAACAACAGTATCATGTCCATAACAATATTGTTTTCAGACTGGAGTCATAAAATTCTGGGGATTGCTCCATATATGAAAGCAGTTAGTACATCTGATAGTCCTTCAAAAGCTTCACAGCCTTGACACCTTGTAGTCATCCAGTATTTTAACTGATACTTGATTTTTTTCAATTTGTTCTTCTCACAGGCTGCTCTATATAGTGCCTCGTTGAACACAGTTTTATTTTATATCCAACATGCTTATTTTTGATGATGCTATATGATACTGCACTGTATGTTTTTAGATTTTTTTTCCCTAAGTCAATTCAGTTTGTAAGTAAAATTGGATCTTATTGGTTATATTTAAAACAAATAGCATCCAACAAGTTATTCAAACTTTGTGGTCGCCTTGGCCAAAAATGGGCCTACTTAGTGACTTTCCTATAGAAGGTTTTAAATAAAATATTTTTTTTTCTGATGTAGCTTCTTAAATCTTAATTAACATGTTTTCATGTTACCTGATGCTGCTATTTCAAATATTATAGCTTGATGTAACGTAGCTTTTATTATGAGTTCATACATCTAAGAAGCATGGAAGATAAAAAGAAATTACAGTCCAACTTCATGGGTTGATTCTAGTTAGCTCTCTGTTTTAATTGCTTCATCTCTGTCTGTGATTTGGTAAAGAGAATGCTTTACAAYTTTTTAAGTCTACATTATGGCAGATTTTGCCCAATATGAAGATACATGTTTTTTTCTGTCTTTAGGGTTTTTTTGTTAGTCACAGATAATTCTCACTCACCAATCTGGACAGCTGTCAATATTATGCTTTCACATACAGAATCTATAACCCAGGAGTAAATAAACCCAAACCAATAGAATGTAAAACCCAAACATAAAATTTGGCATCAATTTCCTTATGTAGCATGAGAGGACATTGCAAGCCATCTCTACCAAATGAACCTCTTGTCTCTGCCTGCAAGATTTTCCTGCTTTTAGTTTAGSTTTGGTTAGCTGCGGGTTCATGTTTTATGTTTATGGGTTATATGCAGGAAAATACAAAAACTAAATAGAATAGTGCAAGTTGCTTAATTTTGTGATT
>NW_026623301.1:2385210-2395210 GCF_030028575.1 Malurus melanocephalus | reverse complement strand
ACACGTGCCAGGAGTACGTCAGCCTTCCCCCATGAGGGCTCCCCAAACCACTTTGTGTTCTGCCTCACAACASTTTTCCTTCCTTTCTTTCAATCCCCTCTGTGTTCYGTGTGCCTYGGGGATCTTGTTTCCCTTTAACCTSYCCGATTCCCTCCGTTCATCCGGCCRTCACCTCCTCCTGCCCCTCTGTGGCCTCGGCGTACGGCAGCTCCCCTCCTAAAAGAAGCCTCCTGTCTCTGTCCAGCTCTGCTGCCAGGGTCTGCTGGTTTTCTCCTTTTCACTCTTCTGTCTAGATTGAGGAATTAGTATTTTAAGAACATTACTGTGAAGGGGAAAATATTTAGTGCAGGTAAAACACAGTCCTGGATCTCATGGCTCCTACCCTTAGGGAAGCACTAAGCTTTGTGGCATTTCTTATCTATGCAAATAAGATCCTTACCAGTAGAATCAAAATTTTTTCCTGCCCTTTTTCCAAATCTGTGTGTAGCACAATTTTCTACCTTATGTTGGTAGAAACCTTATGCTTTCTACCTTATGCTGGTATTTTAAACAGCAGTGACTGGGTAATGCTGTGACAAATAATAYCGTGCATTTAAAGCACAAACTGTTAGGCAGCAGCATCAAATAACAGATACTTCTTCACTGTTATTTTTTTSCCCGTTTGTTTTAGAATCCCAACAAGATGTGTTATTAATGGACCCTGAGTAGAGCAAGTTATTTGTTATGGTAACTTTTTGACCTATTTAATAAGTACTTAAAGGAGTGTAGTGCAGTTTTTATTGTAGTCTGCTGTGTACAGTTATGAAGTGTGGTACATAATAAAATAAAAGCAATAATGTGGATATTTCAGAGGGATCCATCAGAGCAGACCTGCAGCAACATATTTCATCTGGTTTGTCTGGCTATGAAGCCTTGCAAGTTATAGCTGAAATAACTAGGAACAATATTGTGGTTATGACTTGCAATTGTTTACCATTGTAAACAGCAGAGTTATTATGTGTTTACCCTTTTCGGTGCTCAGAACCATTTTTTAAATAAGTTCATTAACACCTGCATACATTTAGCTGTGAAAAATGGCATGTCTTTTACATGCTCATACCTTAAAATTATTTGAGTCAACAGCAACAGTAAAATGCATCTAATTTAAAGCATAATTTTATTGAGGTATGATTTGGAAAAGCAGAATTATTAAAAAAGACTAACAGTTGCATAGCTAATACAAAAACAGAATGTTATGAAGATCCTTTCTATGACAGTTCTGAAGTTAAATTGGGAACGGCCACTGTAGACTTGAACAACGAAGCTGCTTTATGAATACCTGAGACACACTTATGAGAAGGGTGCCTTTTTGGTTTTGTTTGTTTTGTTTTGAGTTTTTGTCTGTTGGGTTTTTGTTTGTTTTTTTTTTTTTTTTTTGTTTGTTTTGTTTTGGGATTTTGAGCTTGATTTTTTGTTGGTATTTTTTTTTGGTTTTTTCATTTATCTGTTTTTGTTTTTTTAGTATGATGCAGGGGAGTGGTTACTTGTTACTTGTAGGGTAGGTGGGTTTTTGTTCTTTGTTTTTCAGTTTGTTTTGGTTTTCTTCTTTGTCTTTTTAAAGATTTTTTCCCCTAAAATTTGGGAAATTGTGGTAATTGTGAAAATGAAAAAAGTGGTTACCTAAAACCTTTATCTAAGTGCATCTAGAAGTCAGCAACATTTTTTACTGTGATGGGGAATGTAATTTTTGGTTTGCTGCTTGTAAATTTTTACAGAAGAATTTTTCATTTTCTTAATATTTTTGTGCCTGCAAGTTTTGTAACGTCCTGAGTTCAAGAGAAAAAAACAACTGATTGGACCTCCAGGAAGTGCCTTGATGATAATCAGCCTTGTGTGCAAGACAGAAAGGCTGATAGTCAGAAATTGCTCTTTAAACTAAGACAGACTGTCAGTCTTTAGGAATGGTGGGGAATGGCCTATTTATGTAATCAGATACTAAAGCTGGGAAGAAGCTGTCAGGCACATTCTTGTTGTGTAAGCAGCAGGCAAACTGTGCTTTATCTGACAGACAGTGTGTAAATCTGTCCATGCAAAAATCCAAATGTTTAGTTTGCTTCTAGTCACTGTAATAATCTGCTTATTTTCTCTTGCTAGAGCGATGACATCATTTAGCAGAATGCACCACAGACAGGAGTCGTAGATAAGGCTCTGTTACTGTCAGTCATTCACTTCTTGATTGGCAAGGAGATAAATAGGAATTTACTAGAGGTTTGCTTCCAGCTAAAAGAGCAGGCAACACCCTGGGATAAGTATGTGAAGAGCAAGCCTGCTTAGCACCCTCAGCTTTACAGCTTAGAAGAAGGTCTAGAAATAAGAGTCCTACAAAATTCAGTGTTGAAATTTGGCATTTTATTAGCAATAGCTGAGGCAGGCTTTCCAAACAGAGAAGTAATCAAATTAATTGATAAAAATAGCAGTTACACTGAGTGAAAGAAAGTCCTGTTCTGGGTGTTTGTGTTTGTTTCAGTGCCACCAGGTTTTTGGAAAGATTTGTTTCTTTCAGAAGTGTTAAAGGCCTGGTAATGGTTTATCAGTGATAGCACTGTCATTTGTCTGTTCAGCAGAGGAGACCTGACATGGGAAAGTATCTTACCTAGATCAAGTATGGTGAACTCTACAATATTTATGTCACAGAAATTATTATTCAAGAGTGGTTTCTGAGTTATTTTGTAGAAAATAATAGGCAGTCCATGATCTAAGTTTACCAAATACTTTTTTTTTGATGGTAGGGGCATATTTCAGTATGGACAGACTGAAAAGAAAATGTAGAAATAATACTACACTATAATAGGGAAGATAGTTTAATCCTTTTTAATGGCATTTAATCTCCTAAATCTTCTGATTTCATTTAATTTTAAAGGGTAATAAAATATGATTGAAATACATCTGAAATGTAGTTTAATAAARGTAATCTGCTGTACTGAAAATCTACTGTTTTGTCAATCTGAAAATTTAGTATGAAACCATGCACAATGGAAATGCTTATTTAGAGCTTAAACTTCAGAGTTCTTATAATTTCTGTAGCATGTATATTTTTTTTAAAGTAGGTAGTGCCCATTATTTAAAAAATAGTAATGAACCCTTTTAGAATTCATGGGAAGGATCTTAAGGAAATTAATCTCCAGGTCGTAAGAAGGTAAGACATAACAGAAACATGACCGATTAGGAGAACGTACCTGGCAGAAGAATACATTTCTGTACATAAAGTCAATTGTTCATGTTCCTATTGTTTCCAAAATGATGGAGACCATAAATGAACAGCTGTTAAAATCATAATGATTTGTGCAACAATGCTCTGATCCTCTTGTGTTTATATTTAGTAGGAGAACTGCATTCTGAAATAGTAAATTGGCTTAGGAATCACAACCTTGAATGATACTATCTTAATTAAAAATACATGCATATCTTGGTAACGTTGTGCACCTCCTCTGTTTAAAAATAGGGAGAGAACAACAATTAAGCACTTTCCATGTGTTAATTTTTGTTTAATTCAAAGAATCAGCCTTCTGAGAAGAAAGCTTCTGCTGACACATTCGTAATAAGCATTACATTAAAATAGTGATAAATACTATATAATACTCCCAGATAGACATTTTTCCTGTTGAATCCTGGGATGCTTTCTACAGACATCTCAGTATATTTTTAATGAGATTGTACATCAGTTTGTGTGTTGTACTGTAGACATACTGGCTTTAATTATTTTTTGAATGTGCAGTTTTTACAGTAGCAGAATATATGTGATTTAAGACTCACCACAGTGCTCTGAGTATCACTTGGCATTTTAGCAAAATGTGTGATATTAAAAAGACCGTGAATTTTAGCTGGATTTTCATTGTTTTCTCAGACATATAATATTCCTCTTTACTCTCAATTCTCCTGTTTCACATGTGCAGCATTTTGCATGTTATATTAAAACAATTATATCAGTCTCATCATCTCTCGCTGTATTGTGGTTCCACTATTTTCACAAATGGTATTAAGTCAATCTAACGCAATATTTTCTGCCAGCTGAGTGCTACGGTATTTTGCCTAAATCACAAGAAAATAAAAAGAGAACCTTACAAAACCAAYACTCAAAGAGGTCTTGATAGCTTGACCAATACTTAAACTGAAAATTTTGTGTAAGTACTGTAAAATCTTTTCAGGTCAGTATCAGTCTTCCCCTTGTCATAAGGCTTATATTTTAGTTGAGTTTAAGCATCTTCCAGGAATTTTGGCAAACTGTTAAGAATATTATGCCAGTGGACAAAACCATGAAAATGAAAGTGACTGAAACAGCTCATGTAAAATGAGAATGAACAGTTACTTTGATTATACCAGCTGAGATACAATAAACAAACAGACRAAAAGTAAATTAGAATTGAGAAACTCAGTTTTTAATAAACTAGTAATTTGTTAACAATATAAGCTTGATGTACTTTATCTTAGTCCTTTTGACAAGACTTGTTTCGTGGTAGCTGCAGCATCATCGTAGAGCCTGATCTAATACTTAAAGAACTCAGTATAATCTCATTGACTTCAATACAAGTTGAATTGGACTAATAATGAAAAATCGCATTATAATAATATTAGGTTTAGGAAAAAATACTGCTTATAGCTGATTTGAGTCAAACTGAGTTTGTCTGATATTTTACTGATGTCAGTAAAATCATACCATAAGTTGGTATTGCTCTGCTGTGACAACTGTGGRCTCTTATTCTGAGAACCTATTAAAATCACAAAGCAACAGTAATTTTCCTATAAGACTGAACAGATATTTGTCTAAATAAAATATCAAAATACGTAACTTTGTAAAAACCAATTTTTAGTRTTATCTGCAGCGATGAAATAAAAGGCATATTGCCTTTTTTATTATTATTATTTTATCAATTCTGTGATTTTGAGCATGTAGTCTTRCTTTTCCTTTAGGGTATTTTATATTTGTTTTCTTTTTGATTTTTTTAAGTGACAAATTTATTTTATTTAATATGATTTCATTTGAATGTAAAGAAAACCAGTAAAGATTAAAAAAAAAACAAACCAACAAACCACTAATTGAATGAAAACTGATTCAGGAAAAATTCTAAGTTTTAATCAATTTTTTCCTGTAAAATGCTTATTTTAGCAGTTTGATTTAATTTATTTTTTTTAAATAGCCTATTCTAGCTCTGAGGAAATGTCTTCTTATTTGTCCTCAAATTTAAAGAGAATATGCACCTACCATACACCCATAAAAAAATAATTTTTACTAATTGTGCTAGTAATGATTTTTGTTTGGTTTGGTGTGGTTGTTTTTTTTTTTTTTTTAGAATAAATGCTTTAAGTGCAATTGTCAAAATTAAAGTCGTGATTTGTCTGTTTATCAGCATTGCCGCACAGGGTTACGCTGTAACTGACTCTTAATCAGACTGAGACCATGCTGGCAAGATTTAGGAACAGGGAAATCTGTGCTTCTCTTGAGCAGGTGAACTTTTTGCGTTGGTAGCTGAACTTGGGTTAAATTAACCACCAGCTACAAACTATCACTGGCATGTGGATTTGAATAAGTGTGATATTTTAAGTAGTCTGCAGCATGCTAGCATATGTTAAATGTAATTAAGAAGTAGCTGAACTACAAATACATAAACTTCCCAATATGCATTTGGTAAAAATTAAAAGGAGCCTTCTTTTCAGGCAAGAGGAGCGGTTGTTAAAGCCCCACTCTCAGGCACATTCCCAGCAGCCACGTCCAGCAGGCCATTGTGGGCTCTGTTATTTTGCTCACAATGGCTTTAACGCTCCCCAAGGTGCTCCCAAAATACTGAGTTGCAGGGGGCCAATGTCCAAATGTGGCTGGAGTTGGAGGGGGTTTTGGTACCCAAAGCCCACTGCATTGCTTTCTTCCCATAATATCCCAATGAAACCCTGGCTTAAACGAGCAAAACAGTCCTTGTCCTGTATATGCTGAAATCTGATTTTCTCACCCTTCTGTCCTTCTGAGTTGTATCTATCTGATATCGGATGAGCTCTGCAGTTCACAGAAGCAAATCTTGATTCTCACCCTTTCCCTTTGTAAAAACCTAAGGTCTGCCCTGATTTTCAGCTTTATAAAAACATTGTACTCTCATCATCTCCAACTACAAAAAAAAACAGCTGTCTCTCAGTATGTGAAGTCTTCATAGGAATTTTCAAAGGCTGTTTCAGCTGTAAATGTAAACTGAAAACACAAAAAACAACCCCCCAAAAATCCCTTCCCTTTCTTCTTGATGATGTTGCTGAGTGTAATATGCTTGACACCAGACGTTTTTAGAAATGTATGGCATGGTGTAGTTTCTCTGATACCATACCACTTTGCTGTTTTACAAGCTACAGCATGTCACAGATTAAAGCTTTGTTGGATGCAACAAAGCTGGCAATAAATAAACCTCTCTGATGTCACTGTGACCTAAATTAAACTCATTGTGTTTCCTTGGTTTTGTTAGCAACAGAGTAGTTTTCATCACTTTTGAAAGACCTCTAGAGTTTTAAAAATATATATTTTTAATAAAGATTTTAACTAAATTGGAAGTTAATTGTGGGTCAGAGTAAAAATCAGCATCTGCTGGGTTCTAACCATTATGTGCTGGGATATTTTTTTGAATAGAAAGATAGAATGCAAAGTATAGAAGACTTTACGTGGTAGAAAAATAAGAAATGTGGGAACTGCCTAGGTACTTGATTGCAAATGTGCCAAGAGCACTGATCTTCTCCTGCACTTGATGAATATACAGAGATGCAATTTATTTATGTTTTAAAGTTAAATGCTCATGAACATAGGAGTACTCAGAGCCCTGAAAGAAAGAAAATTATTTTGTCTACTCATGTGTGGTAGAGTTTTGCAAATATTGTATTGGCTACTGGGATTTATTTATTTTAATGACGCAAGTCACTGTTGATGTTGCTGTTGGGCTGTAAGCTACTAGTCCTACAGTGGACACCTGCCAGATATCCAAAATAATGCCACCAACCCCTGCCCCCTAAAAACCTATAATTGACAGCAAATATCAAAAGCAGTGTTAAAGTGTAGGAACTGTTTTCTCTTCGTGAAACAAGAAACAACCACTGTTACCGAGTTCCCTACAATTTTGAATTCAAATATTTGTTGATACGTATTTTTGTTCCATTTTCAAAAGGTACTGAGGGAAATTTCTAATATCCTAGAAGGTAAGTAATGATTCTAATAAATCGAAAGTAAAAATACATTGCTAAAGACAAGTTTCAATTTAATTGCATCTGTTGTTAGAGATGTCCTGAGGATGTAAATGGCATCTTGATGTAACATTAGCAAAAAATATGGTGTCAGAAGGTAATTCCATCTCTTTTCTTAAAATTGTGCAAATACTTGATAGCAGAGCCTATGTTTACGGTCATGAAGATCCTTGTGATTTGAATCTGATGTATTAAACTTCGGTGCAGTGTATATTGCTCTTAAAGACCTGTACTTACAAACATATGGACAAGTTCTTGTAGTCCAATTTATAGACTGGCTTACAATTCTAGTTTTACCTTTTATTCTTCATCTGCCTGAATGCCATGAGCTGCTTGTGCTTTTGTAAAATCCTCTGTAGAGCATTTGATCTAGTGATTAATCTCCTTGTGCAGGAATCAAAATCTTCTGGAATTTCTTCCCCCCAGAATCAAATATAATTCCAGAGGTTTTCCAGAATCTGGATAAATAGATCCGGAATAGTTTTAAGGTAGACCAAGCTTTTCTTGTGTAAAAACATTGTCACATGTACTGTAGTAACAACTGAGAAATTTATGGTGAAGAAAAACTGATAAAGGTAGTGGAACTGCAAAAAATTGTCCATATTATTGCACCATTCCATTAGATTGTGCTAATCCAGGGTTTCTATTCTATCCCTGTGTTCTAGCATCCTCTAGGTAGTGCAAAACAGTATGTTCAAATGAAACTGTAAGTTTTATTCGTATAAAAGCTTTTGAATCAGTACTATTATATACAGATGTTCAGTTTTTTCTACATTATATATTTGTCCTAGTAAAAACTCATAGAGTAGTGTTAATGAAACATACCTTTATGTGCATTAAACAGTAGGCTGTGACACTATTTTAAGTGATTCTATGTTATAAAAAGCTTTGCAGAAAGATTAATGTTACAAAATTGACAGAATATTATAACACTGTGGAAGATGATAAATTTAAAACTTTCCATTATGCCTTAATGAATACAGTGGGAATCATGAGGCTGTGTCTGGTGGTTGCATCATATCTTTCAGCTGACTCACAAGGCTGTTTTCTGCACAGAGAGTAACCTTTAGTCCTACTTCATTTGTGATAGATTATGTTAAAAATATTTTTAATTTGGAAGATACAAATAGAGTATGCCTCTATTGAGGCAAATAGAGTATGCCACTGAAAAGCAGTGATATAGAAATAGTGGCTGCCACCTCAACAGAGAAACTGACTTTCTTCAGAGGTATAAATGCCTGAGAAAGTGCCAAGACTAAATTTTCACTACATTTCACCTCAAAGTGTATTGCAGAGTCAGAAAAGCGACTGAAGAATCAGATCTGTGCTGCTCATGTGTATAGCATCCATGGAATTATTATCCCACCTGTAGCCACAGGTCTGCATTTTCCTCTGCTGTGCTACTGTGTAGAATGCAATGGGCCAATTTTGTCACTTCTGTGACATGAGGCATTTGGCCCAGCGTGTTAGGATGGGGAAATTTGAAATTGGTGATATTTCAAAGCTGAAGCAAAGGTCAGAAATTGATGCACGTAACCTATTGCTGATGCACAAGTCAGAACAATCTTCTGTTAAGACTCAGAGTTAAGGTGATGGCAGTTTTGAAAACACTTTTTCCCCTCACAGCTGAAGAAACATTGGGTGCTGTCCAGAATGTGAGGTAGTCAAATTCTTAGACCTATTCAAACAACTGGGTTGAATTCGTTGATTTTTTTGCACAAATGTGATGCATCATCTCACACATTGCTCAGTTTTCCAAGATACAATTGTTTTTAAGGCATCACTATGGAATTCTCTCATGCAAAGATTCCTTC
Source organism: Malurus melanocephalus (assembly GCF_030028575.1). NCBI lineage: Eukaryota > Metazoa > Chordata > Aves > Passeriformes > Maluridae > Malurus > Malurus melanocephalus. Next base: position 2,386,151 of record NW_026623301.1, on the reverse strand, counting down.
CTGAGGAAAGCTGCGTATTTCAAACTGTCCTTTACTATGTACTTACTGGCGCCCATTTTTTTTAAAGGCTTAACAACAGGTACAGTTTAGTGGTGAAATTATGTTTTAAAATTTATACACGTATTTTGACAGCAGGTTGTGAGCCACCAGAAGGAATCCAGATAAATGCTGCAAACTTCAAGAACTTAGAGAAATGTATTCACTTGTTGGGTTTTCAGTTGCCATTTAAGGTCATAATCCAGTTTAGTAACCTGCAGGAATGGCGTACACTTCAGAGTTGCTTTTGACATGTTGCATAGCTTTTCATCCCACTGCTATACCAGTCTGCTTAAGTATTTGCAAGACTATTGAGGGTAAGAATATTTCCTTTTGCTACATATTATTTAGGCAGCTTGTATTTCTGGTAGGTGCTTATTAGCAAGATGGGATGTAATCAGTACAGTTATATCATCAATACTTTCTGCATAGACTTGGTATAATAATACTTGAATTAATAAGTCCCTGGATTCAGTGCTGCAAAATCACTATGAATTTTAAACCCTCTTCCTTGCCTATCCCCTCCCTTATTTTTTAATTATTCAGGTTCTGTAAATCCAGCTTTCCATCATATTTCAGGGCCCAAGATCTATGTGGCTTCCAATCCAGAAATTGTGAAATATCAATTGTGCTCAGTTCTTGTGTAACCATACTTGGAAAATTTGGCTTGTAAAGAGGAAAGAACACATGTTTCCTATATGCTAATTTTATCCATACAATGTATTTTTGAATGAAATTTAATTTTTTCTTACACTTTAAGATACTCTTTTTTGGTTGACTATAAATTTGTCTGTATGGACATTATGGTTTAGGAATAARGATAGAGAGTTCCATTTGTGTGTGGGATGTTTTAAGTGGCAGGAAGAAAGGTTGCAAAAATGGGCACTGAGAAGAGAAAAATATAA
>NW_026623301.1:2377710-2380210 GCF_030028575.1 Malurus melanocephalus | reverse complement strand
AAAGAATAATTGTGGAGACTTGGCTAGATCAATAATATGGATTTTTGTTGTTAGGTCTTGTAGTCTGCACCATAATGAGAGATAGGGGACAGTGGCTGTTTTCTAATAGAAAATAAAGGATTGGTTTCCGTGTCTTTCTACATTTGAATGCAAAATGGCACACTTGAAACTAATTCAAGTTGTTAAGAAAAGGACCATTTTCTATTGCATTTCTGCTATCATATAAACATGGCAAGTTAGATCAGCCCCCTGTACAGCAAGTGAAATATTGCCTTTACATTTTCCTAAAAGTTAAAACGTCGCAAATTCTGAGATCAGAATGATAAAATTGTTAAGCATATCCAGGAGAATGTAAAATACATCTATGTATCAATACATGCTSCTAACACCAAATGAAATATTATGTCTAGATATGAGGGTTTCATCCCCCATCAAACTTCAGGGCTAAAAAATACTGTGCAGCTGAACTTAAAGTCACAGCTGATGAAGTTTTCTCTCAGTGTTTCTGAAGATATTTGTATTTGTGTGTATACTGTGATGCCTACAACAAATAAGATMATTAATTTATTAATACGCCTGAAAACGAATGCTGCAAAAAATCAGGTGCATCACCATTTTTCCTGAATTTAAAAARCAGAGGCCAAATTTCGTCCAGTCTCACGTTTTCACATCCAAAGCCTCCCTCAAGAGCTCTGCCTGCGTGAGAGCTCCCAGGTGCGACCTAGAGGAGTGTGGAGTATTTAACTGGCAAATTGTTTTATAGGATGGATCAGTTTCCCTACTTTAAAGCCCTTGGTTGATTTTGAATCATTTCTTTGTGCTTCGAAAGCTGTTGCAAAGGCCCAAATATAAACTGCCCAGTAAATCTGTGAGCCTGCAAAGATTGTATAGGTGCTCTGTGTCCTCATTAGTGTATGAAGCTGCAGGCCATACTGAAGTCTGCTCCTAGATGTTGAGCACAACATGAGCTAATTTATGATAATATATAGATGATGAGCAATTTCTTGGTAGGCATGGAACAGCACTTAACTTTAAAGTGTGAATTTTATGCTGGGGTGTTAGGCATTACTGCTAGTTAGAAAGATTTATACTTAAAATTGATTAATTAATTAAATTAATATTTAATTATAATTAAGCATTATGTGTAGTTCTTCTATTCCTTTTCTTTGAGATTTTGATGAATTGAAATGCTGCATGCTGAAGATCCTGATTTTTAAAATGCCATAAAATTTAAAAAAAAGAATTGYCTGGAAGAGACTTTGCAGAAATCTCTGTGTAAAGATCACATATAACCTCAGCAATAATATTAWTGACAAACATTCTGAGGTAAAATTCAGACTATGTTACATCATTTAGCACAAATGCATTCTTCATGTGATAGCGAGATTGGGKTTTTGTTCTTCTTTTCTGGGTTTTTTTTTTAGATTCAGTTATAACAGCTCMCTAGAATTGACTCCCCAGAGAGGTACTGGAACTATTTTGCACCTTAATGCTTTTCTAGGATACTCTCAACAACAGACCAAATTTTCAAAAAAGCTCAAAGTCCTGTAAAGTTTCAGTCTGCTTTTATGTGGCCAGATTTGGGTGCAGAAAATAACAATGCACCATTTGCTTTTTTTCTGAAACAGTGAAATTCTGAAATATGGGCCCATTGCATTTCATAGCCTCGCTACCTGGCAGAGGTTATCAGTACTTTTGTTATCCCATTTTGGTGCAGGATTCAAGCTGCCTTGGAAACTTGGGAATTGCTGTGCTCCTGGTTATCACAGGGCCCAGGGACTCCTTCACTGGAGTGAAGGAGTTGGGGTGAGGAGCTGGGGTTCCTCAGAGAGCTCATTGAGCTGGTGATGGGAGAGGGCAGCCAGTCCCTGTGRAGCTCTCCTGGGAGCTCCCACTCCTGAGATGGTCTCTTGGTGATATGAGCAGCCAAGTTAACTGAGGCACCATGCCTTTCCAGAAAGTCCCTGTATTCCTGTGCCTGGTTATGTASGAATAAACAGCATGGAGGTTTCCATCCTTCTGTCTCCACAGAAGGAGTTGGTAATTTGACACCGGACCTCTTAACCCACTTGTCTTTTGTAGGAACTAAATTTCCTTCCCCGTGGGGAAGAATTGGAAGGAGACTGTTAGTTTCAATGAATTCAGCATCATTGCTCCACCAGCCCCCTCTCTGCTATATTACTGTGAAAAGAGACAATTTGGCTCCAAATGACTAATGGGATTTAAAAAGAAAAAAAAAAATTAAAATTTCAGTCTTAGTTATTGAGTCTATACCTGAGGTTAATGTTACTAAGCCATGAAGTCCTTCCATGGGCTGAGATTTCTGTGTATGTTGGTACATACTGAGTAAAAATATTGCTGTGAAATGATAAACTGTATTTATAGGCAACAGGGCAAAATCCTAGCTTCTGTGTGTATGTTGGTACATACTGAGTAAAAATATTGCTGTGAAATGATAAACTGTATTTATAGGCAACAGGGCAAAATCCTAGCTTCTGTT
>NW_026623301.1:2340831-2377655 GCF_030028575.1 Malurus melanocephalus | reverse complement strand
AAAAAGAGGGCATTTATACACTTTTAATGAGTATTGAGCTTGCCAAAATCTCTCAAATTGGTCCAGAGGTTTGGAATGAAGAATTATCATTTGAAGACGAACAATGTGAGTTCTGCTGCAATTTCAGTAGCAATCCCCAGACCTGTTTTCTTTATGTCGTGAAAACTTTAGAAACATAAACAGTGCTGAATTGCCACTGGTACTGAATAATTTGGCTTTTATTGTTGCCCGTGCTCTTCTTGTGTTCAGGAAAATAATTTAATACTTACTAATAAATAGAAGGTAACTAGAGATGACTGTGACCTAGTCTGCTGAAAATTTCTCAGTACCTTTAATTTGCTAGTAAATTAAATATATTTTATTTAAGCAGAATCATATATACAGTATATTAACTTTTTTTTTCCAGGCAATCTTTACTCAGCACAGAAAGGCCAGATGTATGGGAATTGTAAAAAATCAGGATATGCATAAAAACTGTTCAAGTGCATAAAGCAGCCCCATCTGGAAGACATCTAACAGAAATGAAGTTGTACAAAACCATTCCATTGATAATAAAGCTAATTTTTATGGGTCTGACAAGTATGTAATTATGTTCAGTGGTGCTTTTCAGATTTTATCACAGTCAATAAACCGCAGTGGTAATTTCATTCCCATTTGACATATTTACATGGAAACATTTGATTGGAGGAATTAGTAACCCTGAAAGCCTTGATAGATATGTTTTAATGATCTGTGACCTCCGCAGTCCCTCATCTGTTTATTGTTGCAACAGGCGAGAAGTCGTTCCTCTGTGACCTTTGTGGCTTTGCCGGCGGGACACGTCATGCCCTCACCAAGCATCGGCGGCAGCACACAGGTCAGTAAAGCTGTCTTTACTCTTTGCTATATTTTCCCCAGCAAGGGAGTCCCTCTACACTGGGGAGTAACACAAGTCAAATAGCACGCTACAGCACAAATAATACATTGGCTCATTGTTTGCTTTGCTGCTTCTCGTTTTAGTGAAATCGGTATGCCCAGGGTCTGCATCAAATCTGTTAGCTGGGAGTTTGAATAATTGCTTGGGGGGGAGTGGGGGGTATTTTTGGTGGGTTTGGGTTTTTTGGGTTTTTTTTTCTGAAGGAAGTAGAATTGTAAAGACTGGCTTTCTTCTTTCAATGAATACTAAGTCTACTAATTTTTTTTTTCCAAGGCCCAAATAGATTACCTACTGTTAAGATTTTGCAAGAGACTGCTAAAATGTCCTTGGGTGAAAATTAGAGACTACATATAGATTCATCTATTTTTTGGACTGAAGYATAGTTGAAAGCTAGTGTTGTTTCAGTCACCCTTTTGTAATTTTAAGATAGTTTRTAATTAATAGGTGCAACTTTAAGAGTTACCACATGGCTGGCATGTAAAGCAAGATTTCTCTTCCAGAATTAGTAAAGCTTTCCTACCACCTGGTTATAAAATTTTAATATCAGACAAAATTAAATTGGTTCTTAATTTCAGAAGACCAGAAAAAGTGTAAGTATTAAACATTTATTAATACATTCTACTTTAATTGTGYTTTTTAGTAGTTCCTTGTAAGTGTTTGATTATTTGAATAGATTTTGTTCAAACAGACTTAGAAGTGTTGCTGTTTAAGCCAGTGTAGTTTTTTTGTTTTACTGACTATCATGAGGATAATGTAATATCATCAGGAATTGCTGTGTGAGTTAAGTGACCATTGTCTAATGTACAGTGGAAAGAAATGGCTAACAAATGAGAAGCTATAGTTGTTACATCATGAATTTTCCATGGATTTTGTAAAGGAATCACAGTGGGAGATTTTATTATGTCCCTGTATAAACTAATCTTCATTCAGGACATATACCATCTAAATGTGTAATTTCCTGGAGAGCAGCTACTCTCTTTCTTGAGAGCCTGCAGCCATTCTGTTCTCCGTTTATTTAAAGCAGCCATATTTGGAGGAAATTCTGATGCTTTGAGAAAGGTGGGGTTTTCAGTGCTGGTCAGGCATTATCTTGAAACAGATAAGCTCTAAAAAAATTTGTATTCAGGGCCAAAATTTGCTTTCAAGTCTGGTTAGTAATACTACTTTCAGAATTTCTTTTTCTAATAACAAGGAACATAAATTTGTGGGAAGTGTACTGCCACAGTCAGTTCTCATTCACTGCAGGAAGTCTGTATGTTTTTAGTGACCAATAAAAGTAATTTAGTAAATAGAAGTTATCTTATTATTGCACTCTGAATGATAACAGGAAAAATTACAATTACTGGAATAGAAGCTGTATGCCTCAGTTGTAATGAACAGTTTCCATTTTTCTGGAGCTTTGAAGAATTTTCACATGTTGGCACAAGTTTAACAAATGTGGGCTAAGAAACTAATTAATTAATTAATAAATCCTTTAGCAGAAATAAATCATTGTTATCAAGAGGATATGAACTACCTTTTGTTTTTTATTGGCCTGCCATGTGACACATTGGGATCTTCATATGTCAAGGACTCATAGTCAATGCCGCACAAATGGTAAACAGTCATTTCAGGATGGGAAAGTGGAAGAAATGCAAATTTTTGTATTTAACCTTCTTGTCTTTACCTATTATTTGAGTGCAGATCTAGTTTCTCAGAAATGTAAGCCCTTATCATCAAATATAAATTTATATTTTTTGTATCATTAGGCTGCCAGCCAAGAGAAAAGGTGTTTTATTTCCTGATTTATGTGCAAAATTAGGCTGAAAGTATGGTGTACTCCTGGTGAAAAGCTGTCCGCGGTTTTAAAGGCATTTTGCCCTTCTTTTGCCAGTGTGGTAGAGACTTCTTGTGCTATGATCACAAGGATTTACAGGTTATAGATCATGAAGCTTGCATCTAGCAAGCATAACTTTATATTTTATGTCAGGACTGGAGGCTCGTTATTACTTTGCTATTAACTTTGTACTATACAGGACAGTATCTCAGAGGCAGAGGGATCTATCTTTTTGGCATTTATCTGCCTCTGTGGCACAAACAATCAGAGATGATTCTTTAGCAGAAAAATTATCTGTAGCTTCTATTTGTTTCAAGGAGAATGACACAATCCACCTTTGCTAGCATTGTTGCACTTACATGGGTTCCATTGTATTTTCACCCAGTGCTCAGCTTCATCTCAGTCATTAGCTGGGTGCACTCTTCTTTGTACCTTTCTTTGTACCTCTTTTTTCCCCCTCTGTCCCCAGTTGGCACAATTTTCCCAAAGCACAATGCCAAAGCAAATTACAATCAGGTTTGAAAGGGATAGGTATCAAAAATAGTCTAAATGGCTTAAATAATTCCCTACTGTAATACAAGCTGTCTAGGGGGCTGACACAGAACATCTTCCAATCCAAGATTTACTTCTATCACCTGTCAGAGGCCCTCGATTCAAGGACAAATGAACAAATCCTCACATGTAGTTAAGGAGTTTTAACCAACTGAACAAGTCTCCTCCCGTCCCAGCCTCAAGGCCTGAGATGTCCTGACACCCCAGAGAAATGTTCAGCTGCTGGTAGAGATTTGACACGAGAGAAGACTGGCTGTAGGACCAGCCACTTAGACTTTTGATACTCTTTATTATGGTATTTCTTACTCTGTTCTCTTTTTAGATGACATTATTTCTATGTAGCTGGAGAAATGCCTTTCTTGTGAAAGATATGGGTTTTTTGGGAAATATTACAGGGGGCATGGAATATAACTTGGTGTGAAAAAAGCTGGCAGAATCTGGCCCTCCGTCATTCAGGGAGCAAACTGTAGGGACTAGTGTGGTAAACAGGATGTTATCCCTTGAAGAGATTTTTTTGGTTTTAAATGAAATGGAGTACAGGAATGAAACTGAAAGAAGAAGCCATTAGTTTAAATACTCGAAAAATGTTTGTACTTAATGTATGTGCAAAAACGATGCATCTGCATGCAGATTTCCTTGATCTAGTCATTCTCATCTGTAGAGTAGGAACAAATAATTTGACCTGTCAAGAAATTCATGGTGTTTTACCAGGTGATGGTTTTATTCTGTTTTAAATACATTGTGTCTTTAATGACTGACCTGGTCCTGTGAGAAATGCGCAGTTTGGACAGAGAATAAGCAAAGTTTTTGGCTGATTTTGTCCTGGGAAGATGTTCCAACATTATTTATTGACCTGAATATTCCAAAATTATTTTATGACCTGTTCTGCAAGAATCTGACTATGGAATCCTGGAAGTCTTTCACTGATYATGTAAATATCTATGGCCCGGTCTTCTGTTTTGTGAATTGAAGCAATGGCAACTCCAGGAGTGGTCCAGAGTATGACCAGAATTTTATCACACTGAAAGGAATRCCTACATCTCTGTCTGCCAAATGCTTTACAATAGGCACTTGTGGCTGCCTCAGCTGTGATAAAGTGTCTTAAACTTGGACCACTCACAGTATCAGCTGGCGTTATGTGGTAAATAAGGGACAGTTTCTGGTGCTGCAGGAGCATTGATGCAGTGGTTCTGCTGTCTCAACAACACTGGCAGGAAAAGTTTTTGTCTCTTGAGCCATCCTGATGCAAGTKTCTTTGATTGGTATTTTGTTCCAATAAGAAAATCTTTCCGAAGATAGGAAGATAAATAATGTTGCAAATTTTAGTTTTTGCTGGATTTAGAGTAAATTGAATTCCCCCAAAAATTAATTCTGGCTTTAAATGAAAACGTGGAAACAATTGATAATTTTAAAATTCTTTTCTTTAAGTTCTTGCTCTTATTGTTCTGCTTTCCTCCTTTGTTTGCCTGTCTTTTGGTATCACTCTAGTTTTCTGTTCCTCTACTTGTTTCCCAGTAAACTGCCATTTTGGGCTGTAGTGGCTGTCTCAGTCCAGCAGTGCTGATCAGTCACAGCCTCTGTTGCCTTGCATGAAATCCCTTTTTTAATGTTGATTAGTACTCCTGCAAATTGTAAAAATCCCGTTCTCATCTTCTGCACAATGACAGTCAACATTTGCATCCCATGTGTTGGCTGTGGTGGGATCTTGCTGGGGATGATAGAAGTACATTACAGTAGGAGAGTGTTAGTGGGTAAGTGCACTTTCTGAGCACTCCTGTGGCAGTCACCATGAACCTGGAACTGCTTAAGGAGATCTTGTCTTTGTTCGACTATTTTCATGCATTTTTGAAGGTGGTGGCTTAGATCGTACAGAGCACTGTTTGTATGATTGCTTCTGCTCACACATTTCAATCTTGCACTTCTCAAGACATTTGTAGGTCAATGTAATAAAGAAAGAAAATTTAATAATATATGTGTTTTTATCCAGATGAGTGACTCACTTTGTGTTTCTATTTCTCATGTGAACTGCTCTTTGACTTTAATGTGTAGTTACATTACTCGGCATTGAATTTAATGTATAATGTAGCCTCTTCCCTTCAACTTCCCCACCACAGCTTAAAAAAATTATAATGTTGAATACCACAGAAAAATGTAGCACAGTTATAAGTCTTAATGCTCTTTTCAGTAAGAGAAGAGATGAAATTTGAAGAGCATCTTTGTTGTTTTCCCTTCTCTGTTTACACCAACATTTGCAGCAGATTGGCAAATTGATTATAGCAAAACTTTGACCAGCAAAGACAACAAAAACCTGTGTTTTTAAAACTTTCTACCTAAGAGAAATTGTCCAGTAGCAAGAGAAAAAGAAAAAAAAAACTTTAGTTACTGGTTAGCAATAGCTTTAATAACTGCTTTTGTAGACTAATGATCCTTATGAACTGGCCCTTTTGTCATTTGGTTTCCCAAATTTTGATTGTTGGAGCTTGAATTTTCCATGTCAGGTGTCTTAAACAACAGATGCACTTCAGAAGTTGGTTGCAGTATTGTCAAAAATGCAAACCTGTTTTGTTTGTAATCCTGTGGTCAGGAAATTAGCTTTTAGAAAGTGCGTGTGTTAAAAACAAAGTAAACCCCCATAAAGTGGGTCCTTGATCTTGAAATGTCTGTCCTTCATTCTCCCTCCCGGCTCGAGCTTGTTGACCATTGAATCATTTGGGACACCTATCCTTTTTTTTCATGAGGTTTGTTATTGATAGGAGTAGAGTCGGTGAGACACAGACAAGTCTTCTTTAGTGGTAATGGAGGGGGTTGTGATTTCTTTTTTTTTACCATTACTAGTATTTAAATATGTAGACTTTATCCTTACAGTTTTGGATACACTTTTTATAGTAATTACATACTGCTATTTAAAAAATGCTGTCAATACTCATATTTTTATTTGTGTAATTTTCAATTTGTATGAAATAGAACTTTGACTGGGGGTGAAGAAGAGTCCTCCTGCAATTTTTAATGGCAACCCATATTAAAAAAATTATGTTTATTGCCTGAAATGTCTGGGAGCAAGAAGGGTCGAAGGAAAATTGGGACGCAAAGACTGAKTAGAAGCATCCTGGCCCATAGATAGGGAAGACAAAAAATACGTAAATCAGCAGGTCTGTGGAAAACTTTTATAAATAAACAAATAAATGAAAGTATTCCTGCAGCTAATACACTCTTTAATGTCACTCAGCTCAAAGCAATATCTAGTTGTCTTTTAGGGTTTTTTTCAACTGTACTAATCAACCTGGTTAATTTTCCATAAAAATACTATTTTGTAAAATACTTAGCAGCAGCTAAGAATTACAGGCTGTGCTAGGCTGTCTTTTTTCCTCCCAGTTTAGTTGGCTTTTGTTGTGTGGTGCTGCAGTGATGTATTTTGTGTCAGGTGAGATTTACACATAGTCCACTTGACAGGAGCAGTTAGCCAGAAGGATTTCCTAAGGAGAAACTTCCTGGAGCAGTGGGCAAGGATTATAATTTTTCTTACAGTCACGATGGAATTTGCAAGCCCTCCTGACTTCAACAGGCCCTTGTTTGGCTGTCAGCCCCACTGGCCCTTCCCTGGCACAGCACAAATCTTTACTTGATCCATTCTTCCCTCAATGGCAAACTAAAAATCTCCTTTCAGTTCAGATCTGCCTTTTTTTTTTTTTTACTAGGGGCAAGCTGGCAAGGTTTGAGTGCRTTTTAAATGAAAGCAGTTAAAATAAGCATGTATGTTATCTAAAATACCTGTGGCTTAACTACTTAGGCTTGAAAATGTTGCTATCTTATTTAATGCTAGATGATAAAATAAATCAGCGCAGGAAATCTTCAGTTCAAGARCAGGTTACGTTGCTAGGGAGTGTGTGGCCTCCCAGAGAGTTTAATTGAAGCAGCAGCCACTACCATTCAAGCTGCTGGGAGAATCAGCTTCTCCAGAGCAGAGTGTCAGGGTCTGACAAGAAAACCCCATTTGGGGCAGGAAAGACATCCTTTCTAGCAGTCTCAATTTGTCCAGCATAGAGGCTTCAGCTTTGTGTCCTGCCCCTTCACCTCTCCTTGTCCCATGAAACAATAAATGAAAAACAGTGGCTGGTATTCTCTCCAGCAGCTGCTAAAAGCAATTATTCCAACTCTTTATGGAGCTTTCAGAAGCTGCTCTGTTGTCTTTCCATCCAGCACTATGGGCTTTTCAGGTCTTGAGGACATTGCATACCTTTCTCCCATGGGAGGAAAACTCCCAACAATCTCCAAGAATTAAAAATGCAGATTTCTCTCTATTCTCACAATTCTGGRAAATTCTGTTTCAATTTCTTCAGTGTCTCATGCTATAAACAGGCTGGAAAAATCTGCCTTGGAGGCACAGCCATTTGGGAATGGCCTTTTGCTACTGTTGCAAAAGGTCACTCTTACTGTTAGTCTTATCCTGGTCGTATGTCTTCTGTCAGTCTGAAAATCTTCAAATTGTATCTGCTAATAGGCTTAGGGTTCAATTTTGAAACTGCTTATCCTAGACCTCTGAACAGGTACCTGTCCATCCTTAGCAGTTTTATCCAGACTTCTTAAGTCAGGGATGTCGAATCCTTGTGTAGTTTTTAGACAAATGCTTTTGAAGGCTTGCACACTGCTGTGAAGATCACCTAAGTTAGGAGCTGGCTTTTGTCTCCTCCATACAAAAGGAAAGTTGTTTCCTCCCTAAATAGTAACTACATCTGCCTGTAAGCCCCACAGAATATTTCYCTTGCAATCAGTTGGAAAAATGGGATGCAGGTGTCTTAGGCATCACAGTGTAGCTGTCATGAGATTTTGTCTTGGTGTCTTCTAAGAGGTAGACCCTCCACTGGAAGGAAAAGTACTCTTTTCACATAGCAACTTAGACACTAAAGATTTTTACTTTTTTTCAATTAATAGTCCTCTAGAAATTTTCAGTGCAGCTACATATTCATCAGGGATTGACTTTTAGTCTTCTGAAAATATTATTGTCCTAGTCTAGGTTTGGTGGTTGGTTTTTCGTTTGTTTTATTTTCGTTAACCTTTTGAGTCCTTCTGCTGAAAATTGGCCTCATGTTCAGAAAATATTCACAAGGGCAGAAGACTAGCAGGCAAGATAGGGGGAATGGAGCACAGAGTTCTAGTTCATATTCTCAATCCCAGTCTATTTATGTTATTTAAAGAGTAACATTAAAAATTTGAGGTTGGAGACCAAAACAATGACACTTTGCACCTGGAGATGTTCCTTTCTGAGCAGGTACTGAATACAAACATCAGTGTGATTTTTCTCCTTATGTCTCCYGCAGTTTTGCTTTAGGGGCTGTTCTTGGCCCAGCTACAAGAGAAGGTGTAGTGTGAGAGGAGTGCCTGTCAGCTGATTATATTTTCATGAAATAAAACACAGTGACTTGGTTACTCTGTTCCAGCACAGTTCTTTCTCCTCCTTTTTGCTGCTGTGTAATTCCATGGGGGAAGTCAGCTGGATGCTGATGTGGATACTGATGTGTGTTTGTCATATTTCGCAATGAATACATTGCATTTGGAAATTTATTTTATATTTGTGTTTGCTATATATACATGGGCTAAAATCTTTCTCAAGAGATACGCCAGAAATTTGGGCTTGTCTTCCTTTTCTGTAGATGCAAACTGATAATTTTCTGTTGTCACCTTCTAGGAGAGAAACCATTCAAATGTGATGAGTGTAACTTCGCTTCCACAACGCAGTCGCATCTGACACGACATAAGCGTGTCCATACTGGAGAAAAGCCTTACAGATGTCCCTGGTGTGACTACAGGTAATGAGTCATTAACTAAAGCATGATGAGAGAAGGGTTAAGGTGATCAGATGAGGTTCATTTGAAGTCACCAATAAAAATATATTGCCATTAAAACACCATCAGGGCAGCGGTAATTACGTATTAAATTAGGAACTAAATTTAAAAACTTAGTCTTCAGTATTTAGGTATTACTTTATAAAGAAAAACAAATGATGGGAAACCTTTTAGTGGTAACACTACAGTGCTAATGTTGAATGTTTGTTTCACAGCTGCTCCAGTGTCTGTTGGAATTCTCCATGGTGAGGCTGCTTATCTGCATTGCCTTTTCAAATCAGTAGCGGTTTTGAAATTTTTCTCGGTTGAGTTGCAACCACTTCACCAAGAAAGAAAAAGTTCTCTAAAAGGCTTAGCAGCCTAAATACTCACTAGGCACTTATTAGAATTGGAAGCAACTGGAGCTAGTTACAGTTGTGCATAGTCTTGTTGTTCTGCTCCAGTTTTCCTTCTCCTTGCCAGGGTGTTTGGATGAGCATTGGCCATAGGGTTRGTTGCATGGCAAAGCCTCCCATGTTACACCACTAAAACCCATCCCCATTTTAGGGCAGTAGATTAAATTCTCATGATTGAACAGTTAAAATTACTTCTGGTGCTTATTGCCTGTGTCTTTAGTTCATTATAGACTACTTGTTAAATAATCTCATGTTGYTTTTTAAGTGATTCTTTTTTCTTAAATACATTTCTTTTGCATTCTTCAGTACTTTTAATACCTTGCAGTGAGGTGGCTAGTCTATGTTTAYTAAAAAGGAATCCATAGAAGTCTATTGATGGGCAATTTTCAAGAGTTGATGTTCAAAAAGTTTTTAAAATCAGCATAGTATTTGATAAATGGCRTATAATTAGGCGTATGTGTTGTGATGCAGGCACACAAGAGGAGAAAGTTAAACATTTGATTATACCACTATAACATTTTTATTTTCTTTTCATGCTGAACATACAACTATAATGTTCTTTAGTATAAGTTTTAATGTCRTTTCCTAAAGCAAGACTATATAGTGAAGCCTATCTGCTCTCATAATACCTGTTTCCATGCTATTTATTAGCTACTTTACAAAAAAACTCTTGTACAGAAAGCTTCTGCAGTGGTCACACAGTTTCTGTACAAAACTTCTTGTAATATTGTTTCATTTGTGTGGAACAAATGTTCTGTGAACTTGTCTGTACTGAGCACCCACTAAATCACTCTCTAGAATTGCTGAAAACTGAGTTTGATAACCTTGGGGGGAGGGGGCTGTGTTTTTGTGCTGCTACCTTAGCGTGCCCCTGCTTTCTTTATGCTTTTCTTTGTAAGTAGAAGTGGTTTTGTCAGMTTCAGTAACTCATCCAAGAATTAGAGGTGGTTTTCATTTGTCAAAGCAGTTATATTAGAAGGTCTGTGTTGAGCGAAGTGAGAGCATGTAAGCATTAGTGTGATGTGCTGCTTTGAAGGTAAAAGAAGTGCTGTCTTTAATGCTGTGTGCTTGAGAATGCTTRATCTTGCGGTCGTCCACTTTTACTGAATCACCCCAATTGGCAGGAATAGTCTTATTACAGAGCTGGGTAATGAGAGGTGGGTTACAGTGGGTTTGTGCTCCTTGGCTTGAAGACCCTAGAGACTGCAAGCRTTGGAGATGTGAATCAGTTTGGGGTTTGTTACACACTCACAATGAATGGATGCACTTCCCTTACTCAGTATGGCAAAATAACTTAGTGCTCTGTTGAGTCAAAGGCAGGAGATCCTTTTACTTTGGATGGATAGTTTTCTGTATGGGATATAAATTCCAAGAAATAACAAGTTTTTTTAGGAGTATTTTATTGTAATGGAGGTTATTAGAGAAGATGCAAGCATAACTTATTTTATCAGGATTAACAAGAAATATCTGGGCATGTCCTGCTTTTATATTATGGAAAAATAAATGTTTCATGGTAATAGAATGCTAGTTTCCATTCTTCACAGGGCCAATTTTGACYTAACTTTTGGAGGCTGATCTCTACAGATACCAGCTGATGAAGCTTTGATTCTGCAGGAAATTTGTTCTGAGCTCAGCTGAAAAACATCTGGCAGGGATGCAGGAACCAGAGCTGTGCTGCTGCTTCTGCTGCAAGCTCATAGAAGCAGTGAGGCACTCTGTAGCTGCMGAGGAGCCCGTAGAGGGGCTGCTGTATTTATTAGCTCAGCAGTCCCACTTGTGCCTGCCAGTTTCCACAGTCCTGGGATGTTAGCCAGCCTTGTTGGCAAGTATATGTTTTGCTCTCCATCCACCTCTCTCTTTGTTTTAAAATACAATTTTAAGGGAMTCACATGTTGCCTCTTTGTCAAGTSACCCRGTACTATCTCTTTTAAAGGAAAGTTATTAGCAACTCTGTAAATAATATTGTTTGCACCAGTTCAGCAGATGGCATGTAGTCTTGCAAGTGTCACTTACAGAAAACATTAAAATGAAGATTTTAAAATCTGCTGATCAAGTGATAAAATTCACTCACATTCTAGTGGTTGAGGTCTCATTGTGATGCTGTGAGCTCGGCCCTTGCACTGTAAGTTCATCCAGACTATTTCATGTGTTGCTGTTTAGTGTTGCTTGGCAACTGCTGACTCTTTAATGAGCCTTGTAGTTTCAGCRAGGTGGAAATTCCTCTTTTTGTGTTGGGATATGGAAGATAGTGTTGTTATTGCTACTATAGTCTCCTTTCATTGATAGGTGACCTGATCTCTCTGTTCTATAAAGTAGTTAGAGACACTTGAATTAAAACAGTGGCTWAATAAAAGATATTTAAATTACTCCTGTTCAGCTCATCGGTGCTCWCAGTGTTCTTGGAGATTCTTGATTTCAAGCTTTTCAAATCCTCAGCCTGAAATTGTGAATAATCATCCTGCAAAAATTCTTGCCAGTCTAGTGGGCAAAAGGCTAGCTCACCCTGGCTAAAAGTACAGAAAAAGGGYTGTTAGAAGAAATTAATCTGAATTTAGGAACTGTTAGAAACTTTAGAAACTGAAGTGAAATAGGCTGTAAGATGCTATYGGGAAAAGAGTGATTTTGGCTGCATGGAACAGAAAAGGCAATTTATTCCCTATATAACACACAGCATGAGACATTCTTTTCTTAACTAGAAAAAGACATGAATGGATGTGGTTTTCTGAAGGGAATAATAAACTAACCTAGCATTTTTAGCTCACAAATTATAAATTCTCTGTAGTATGCATATGCTTATAGTTTTACTTCAGTATTCTTGAAAAAATGTTCCCTTCCATCTCTAGTTTTTGTACTGTGACCACTTAACATTTTTTTTAAACCTTTTGTATTTTGATGACAAAGAAATTAACATCTGCCTTTTGATACAGTAGTATGCGACTTCCAGTAACAATTATAATTCGAAATGCTGTTTTCACTCTAGCTTTTCAAATCCTTTAGAAGGAAGCAAAATGTAAGATTCATAAAAACAAAAATCTACTTGTATGTTTTAGTTATATGTTTTTCACATACRTGTGTTCAATTAGACTCTCCCTATTTAGAAAAAAAAGTGCACTATTTTCCTTTGCATTTCCTTTTTTAAATCACACAGCATGTCTCTCCATTCATAAGTCAATGTGCTTTGTCATACAAAAATATTCATTCACCCTTAATTAATGTTTAACTTAATTTTATAATACAGAATTGGTCTCACAGGGCCCTGCACCACCATTATTTGTGCAATGCTTATTTTATATTTCTTAGTCATTTAAAAAAGATGTGTTATGTGGCTGAACTTTTCAGATGACACCATCCTGGAGCTACACTGACAACAATACTGTTTGCATTTGGTAATGGGCACAGTAAGCCCTGAAGAGCTGTATAATGTCCTGAAAATGAACAGCCACTATGACACAAGTTTCTAAATCCAGTGGTTGTATAGTTTGGGGACAGACTTTCTAAACCTGCAGTATAGTTAGGTACCTGAATTTAACCTGATTTCAGGAATGGAAAACTCTCCTAAATCTGACTATGTAATTGAAAGATGCATATATATAGCATTTTCAGRACTAAACTGGTTTTGTGCATGTGTCCAAGAATGGGAAATCTCATTTATTTATATGTAAGGCTTTAAATTTAACTCCCATTTGTTCTGACTTTCTATATACGTATCACAGCTTCTCAAACAATTTAGTTCATGGTGTATGTGAGGGAGATGTTTCAGTGAAATGGATCTGAATTACAATGGAGGGGGGGCATGCAAAAGGCAGAACYCTGCTTTTCTCACATAGTCAAATTTGTCAGATTACAGTGCTCAGGAGAAGCACTGACATATTTTTGTGATGCAGCAAGAGCATTGCTACAACTTTGACCAGGAGAGTGTGGGGCAGGTATTATGTTAATGTGCTTCATGCCATCCCTCTGCTGTGATTAAAGAAAATGACTTTCATTTCTCTGGGATTCCGCTGTATGGTTCATTTTSCACACACAGAGTATCCATAGTGGTGAGGGAATGGAGGGCAATATCCAGAGGTGTTCCTCAGCCATAGATAAGAAGGTGTAGAAGTTGTATAAAACAAACAGCCAGGCCAGCAAAACAGCATACATTCCTTTCTATAAAGTATATGACTTGTGAAGGATGTCTTACAAGACTGAGAATAAATAGCATACATTTTTAATATAATTATGTAAGCTAAAATAAATATTTTACATTTATTATGCATAATAGAATAATTAGACAACATTCTGCAAGGGATTATGGCATCTGAAATTCCAACTGCAGTAGGATTCATTGTGTATTTTCAGCAGCAGCAGCAGCATGACTTAGTAGGAGTTACTCCACAGGGGCTACTTTTCTTTTTTGGACAGCATCCCTAGGGAGTTCCTATTTCCCTCTGACTTGCAGTGTCTGTTCATACGTTGTAAAGACTGGTTTATAATACACTCCAGGATTTGCACCTAAGTCATAAGAATGTGCAAAGTAAGTGTTTTCTCTATGTTTATCTTGGTGAATTCAATAGCCTTTAGGTAGGATTGCATCAGCTGTGCACTATTCCCTTGTTCCATCAAGGATAACTGGGGACTACTTTACACAGTATGTAACAATCTGGACTAATTCATAGCAAAACTGAAAGACTGYTAAGGTAAATGCTTCATAAAATGATGAAAACAGTTTATTTATCATTAAACCAGTAATACCAATATGCTCTTTGTAACCAGTGAAATTTAATATGCATGTATAGGAAATAAATACATTATACAACTGTATAGGCTGATGAGGWTTCCAGGTGGCAACCACCACTGCACTATGGGAAAACACGTTTATATATATATCACAAAGACAGAAATGGGAAAAAAAGGCACATATACTTTGTACAAATACAAAGTTGTTAAGGAAAATAACACACRTATGTAATAGAGCAAACAGGGCCTTCAGGAAGTACTTCAGCTTCTCTTGTGTTCAGCAGCAGGAGTTGAGAATATCCAGTGCTCTGTGCTAGCAGACTTATAAACAAAAGAAGATAGAAGTTTAGACAGACATTCTGTCAGTGCACGGGCACAGTTCCCAGATGAAAACTCAGAATATTATTCCCCTAGTTTTTAATAAACATTCAGATAAAATATTTGGATGTATTTTTATTAATCTGGAATAAAATGTGCTTCAGCATTTAAGTTTTTAAMAGAAAAGTAATCTGAAATAAAATCTAGATGTAGTTGCAAAACCACTTTAATTATTCTRGTGAATACGTGGCCTACAAAACAATTGTTAGCATTATTCCCTTTTGTAATGTTTCTGTAGCTTAATAAAACTTCTTATGTTCACCTAAATTATAGCAGGTAGTTTATGTGGTAAACTCAGACTAAAAATATTCAGTGTTGTAGTAGTGCACAACACAGCTATCAGGTTAACCAGCTTGCCCAGATGTAATTCCTAACATTCCAAACTGGAGAGCACAAAAGTAATGATGTGACCCTCATTTAGACGTGTCTGTGCTGTCTGCCCCAACTCAAAAATTGYGTCTCTGCGGTTTTGGACAATTGTGTTGGTGGCAGTGTATAAAAGAACCTAGGCTCCCTCTCTCAAAGATGTCCCTGTTTTAGGTCACTGTGTGGAGGACTTAAGAGAATGTATGTGCACCAGGAAACATGATTGTTTCTTAGGAAAAGATACAYGTATGTGGACACACGTGTGCTTTGGTGTAGATTTGTGACTGTGCTCCACAGTGAAGCTGCCAAGAGGCCTTGGCACAGCRTCCAAGGCTATAATCCTTTTGTGAGGTCCTTCACATTCTCCATTTCTAATTAACAGCACAGTAAATTCTTCTATTACTAGAAATCCTTCTACTTGGTAGAAGGGTAGTATGGACTTTGACTAATTTTTATGGCTAATACTTGTTAAGGAAATTTGTCAATAACTCCGTGAGCATCGGTACCTCTTTTGTTATTTTTTACTTCTTTCCATTTCATTTATTAATTTATTTATTCTTTGGGGTTGTTTTTTTTGGAGTGTTTTTTTTTTCCTGTGAAAAGAGGGAGTTCAAAATTGCCTTTTTAATTCAATGGATCTGTGATTCTCATGCTAACACTGAACTTGGGACTGTAATGATCTTCCCAAGTGGTGATGCAATTGCAAACACTGGTAATACTCTTCCAGTCTCATTTTTATTGAATCCTTTGAAGAACAACTTTTAAGGGATCTATTTAAGCCTAAATGCTGTGCTATAGTACTCAAAGCAACTGCTGATTTTAATGTTACTGAGACATGAAGCCATTTTGATATCAATATAAAAATTAATATCTGATTTCAGCATCTCTGTTACAACCTTTTGTGATCCTAGGCCAGCACTTTGTAATTTGTTCACACTTCGATTTAAGTTCTGAAAAAACATTATCAGGCTCCTGATTTCTTTCAGTATTCACTGTCGTTCCCTTACTGTTCAATTTGAGCTTTGTCCCCTAAATGTTTCTTATGCAGCTTCTTCCCTGCTGAACTGATGCTCCTTTTTCTGAATCAGTGTCCAAGACACTTAACCCAAAACCTTGAAGTATTTGGTGTCAGGAAATACGAATAAGACCACTTCGTGCAGTGGACAGATTAATGTAACTAATGTATTCTTTTATCACATTTTATCTTCTCTCTGTCCTCACACTTCTTTTTTGCTATCATATGTAATCATCACTGTCTTATCTATTCCTCTTTTTTAAAGAGCAAAAATATGTTATCATAAATACATGAATACTTATATCTARTAAAAACTTAATACATGTTTATCAATCTGAAACAACAGCATATATTTCAAATTAAAATAATCTTAAGTATGTTGTGTCTTGATAGTAAATAAAATTTTAGTACTAACCTCAAGATGAACAGCAATGCTATGGTCTTAATATAGCTTGTAATAGCAAAAAGACTTGTAATTTCCTGTTCTTATATTGCTTCTGATAAAAAAGTACATTGAAGATCTTTTATGTCTACAAATAAACTTTCATTTGTTAGAATGGTTTGATCTAAAAATAATCATTGGCATCATAGCTTAATTAATGTGAGCATTTTATGTAAAACATGTTTTCAAAAGACTAAAGCAATCATATATGTTTTCTTTGCTCTTGCCTGTTAGCAGAGAAGAAAAAATTTAATTTGTTTGTTTCTTTTGCCATTCCTTAATCGCCAATCCAGTCATTATAAAAGGGCCAAAGCTATCTTTGTGGTGATGAAATCTACAAGGAATTTTTTTTTTTTTTGCTAGCTACCATCTTACTATGTGACAGATAGTTAGCAATCTGAAAATATTTTTGTAGTGTTACRGGCCTCCAAGATAGACTGAAATTGAGCCTGTTGTGTTGTGTGGGGCTTATTCTCCAGGCAATATGGCTACTACCCTGTAGAAAAAGTTTCTGTATTAATGCTATGTTTGTGACGACTTCTCCTCTTCCTCCTTCACATGTGACGTACAAAACAGATTAAAGTCTGGGGAAGTGACAGAAAGCAAATTCTGTTCTGAAGYGGTTCCAGAAAGAGGTATAGTCTAGTGCAAGGGGAAAAAAGGGAAAGGGCTTTTTCTGTGTRAAATCTGATGGAAATGAGACAAAGAAAATAATTGCTGAATAGCAAGTGAAAGAAGGAAAGAAAAGAGCTTTTGTGTATGTGAAAAGCTTGCTACTTASATACTTTTAATACATTAGAAATGGTGAGCAATTTTCCAGATAAATATGGTATTGTTAGAAACTTCTGATTTATTAAAGCTAAATAAAGTTCCTTGCATATTCCAGCAGAGTTGCTCTTGTCTCTGTACCTGCTTCTGCCCGAATTATCCTGGATTGGTATGTTGGGGCACTTTGGGAGCTCAAGTGCTAAAGCTTCTGTCACCACCATGAGGTTCCCCAGTTCTGGAGTGGAAGCGTGGGCTGGACACCCAGGCTGGCACCTCTGCAGTGTGGCTGGAGGGCGTTTTCCAGGCACCAGAACACCATATGGTGAGACTGAGGCTTGGGAGCAGTATCAGCACCTGGGATTTGGAAGTTTGGTGCTCCTGGCTGCCCTCTCCCCAATGTTGTGTGGAACCCCTACTGGCTGAAAGCTCATCTCTGAGAAGAGAACCTCATCTCTCTGCTTTGGAGAGAGTTACATCAACGATTTGGAGCTCAGAGTTCTGAAGATGTTGCTGCACAGCCTGTGGGTTCAAAGCTGCTGCTTCATGTTGGCCAATARCAGGGAGAGATTGTCTGAAGGTTTGCAGGTTGCCTTTTCTCCTTCCTGAGCTGCTGGGAGAAAGGTGGTGCATTCTCCACAGAAAAACGTGGCATAAGGAAGACTGTTCATTTGGTATACAATAGCTCACCTTCCCTAAAACCATTTTGCAGTCTCTGTTGTATGATATTCTATTTTATTGTTAAAAGTCATAGGTCAGGGATCCCTATTTCCCTTGAGGCTTTACTTAAAAAAAAACAATCTGGAGAGGAGTCTGTGGTCCTGTTCTAATTTATTTAAGTTGCTTATTACAGCTATTTTGTCCCTGCTTAGGATGATCTTTGTGGTTTTAGGTCTGAATAACAGCTGTAGATATAGCTGAGACTTGTTAGGGAATAGCTAGCATATACATCACTTAGTTTTATTATTCCAAGTGATGGAGTGCTGCTCTGGTGTTACCTTTCCTTTTTTTTTTAAATAAATTTATTTTCAAATATGTTCTCTTAATAGTGGAGAAGGAATTAAGGGAAGAAAGTGTATGTGAACAGAAGGCTGTTCTGCAATCTTGGATGCCTTGAGTCAAAGCTACTTCTTATTTTGTGTCTTCATAGAAAATATGAGGTCTGTACAGCACCCCTCATCTACTGAACGAGTTAGATAYGTTGAGGCTTAGTGTGTCTGAGGAATAAGCTAATGCAACTTTGCTCTCCTTTCTCCCACCCCCATGGGCCCYGGGGACTGGAGCGGAGACATTCCTTGATGTTTTCCTGCTTCCTGCACTGAAAYAGGGAGGTGGTGGAAACTCACAGGGGTAGCAAAGAGCCACTGCTGTTCATAACCTGACAACAAGCTTGTTATTCTTCCTAAAGTGAAGAGGAGGTTGCAAGGTGACTTTTGACACTCAGAGACAGCCCAGATCTCTCTGGTGCTCCCAGGATTGGTAGCACAGCCACAGGTTGGTCTGACCTCAGGCCAGCTGAGCTCCAGTCCAGTCCTAGTTTTTTTTCCCTTCCACTTAAGCAAACTGCCCAACTCACTGTGGTTCCTAAAATGTAGCTCCATATCCATATATRCACATTTTTAGATAATGCTTAAAAGTGACACTTCTCCTAGTGTTCTTCAGCATTGCTATCTTTTTATATTTTTAGTAACGTTGCCATTTAAAACATACACAACTGCAAACTCCACATTTTGTAATACACTAAAATTATTTGTGCTATAATCCTGTAAATACATCTGGTGGCTCTAGTGATGTCATAAACTGCCTGAACATCATCCTGTGGTTCATTGTGATGTTGTTAATACCCCTTAAAATACAGTATTTATTATTTTTAATGTTTGTAACTTTGGTGCATGCTCCTTCATTTCCTGTTCAAGATGATTATGGATTCTCTCTAACAACTGTAGTCGAGGACATAATTTACTCTGCTACAAATCCCAAGTGGAATGCCTTCTTCTAGTGAGATTCCTCAAAACGTTTCTGTTGAAATTTTGGATGCACAATCTACAGGGTAAACAATACTTAGAACCATTTTGAAGTTGTAGAAGGTTTTGTGATTATTAAAAATAAATTACCAAGTTCTGATGATATTTCAGTAAAAAAATGTGGTGTTTCAGAAAAGTACAAAGAACCTTTTCCGTTTGCAGATTTTGGAGATCTCTTATATGGGTATTTTAACTTGCAAAAAGCCATTAATAATTTGCTTTTGTTCCAGGATAAAAGATGTATCTTTAGTTCAGAAAGACAGTTTTTATAAATCAGTTGACTAGGATTGTTTTTTAGCCTTCTGTCCCTAATTTATTGTGAGACTTGCGCCAGCCCATCCGTCCATCTTTCACCCRTTTCTTTAATAACTTTTTAAGCTGTTGGCCAGTTTTGTTGTAAACTGACACCCTGTTGTAGCTCTGAGATAAATTAAGTTCWTGTTTCCTGAAAGAGGTGGATGAGGAGTGGAGTGAAAAAAAATCAGGAAGGATCAGTCAGGCAAAATTCAGCTGTTATGCATTCTTCTCTCTTACAATCCAGCCTCCCCATTCCAAACAACTATTTTTTCTTGGGTGGGGGTATCTGAAGGAACATGGTGGAGAGCTGTCGTTGCTGCATTGGTGCATTGGGAGATTTAGTGAAATCATGGTTCAGTTGGTGCAATTCTCATGGATCAATGTTTTGAGTACCAGATTAACCATTTGTTACAAGTTGTCAGGATAGGTACTTTTTAAAGCTAAAATTTAAAATRTATTTTTTAAAGGACAAGGAGGAAACCCCCAAGTATCTTTGCTTTTATTTAAAGAAAARATTATTTGGAAAAGATTTATACTCAGGAGGGTAAGACCACTGACATTTCTAAGTGAATAGGTAGAAGCTTCCCACTGTGGAGAGATTATTCCACAAATGCTTTTTTTGGCACTTTTTCTGTTTTTTATAAGTCATTCTCTGATGAGCTGACMTAATCATAGGTCTATATAGTTTTATTTACTTCAGGAAAAGAAGCAAAGTTTGAGGAAATGCTAAGTTCTTTTTACCTTTTATTAGGGATGCTGAGCATCCACAAATTTTCATCTCACATGGGGTCCAGTGTCTCTGTACCTACTTGAAATTCAGCCTCTTCATTTAGGTGACTAAAWGTGACTTTCATCACATTTTAATTTGAATTTTAATTACTAGTCTTTAAGATTTTGATCAGCACTAATAAATTATAGCACAGTCATATGGTATTTAGCTGATTGATTTTTGCATGCTGAAATATAGTCATTTAGAAGAGCAGTAAAAATACTTTCAAGTAGAAGAAATGTTTCAAAGATAAAGGAATTTGTACTGGATGTGTTCATTTGTGTCAAACCAGAGATGGAAGTTCTAAATGCGAGCCCATGTGAGGGCAAAGCAGGTGTCTACTATCCGGTCTSTTTGAAACAAATGCAGGAAAATCAAATTAGGCAATCAGCCCAAACAAAGCCARCGAGTTCAGCTTTTGGGAAGGGTTTTGTGTCTTCTGGTTGTGGTGCAAGARGTGACAGATGAGTATACAGTATAGGGTGATGGTGGCTCTCTTGGTGCTCTCCATTGCAGGACTGAATTCTGGAGGAAAATACAGCATTTGTTTGCTGAGCTCTCCTCCATCTGCATCTGTTCCTGTCTTCCTCTGTTTGGATGTCTCTTCCCTCAGAAGTCCGCAACATAACATCAGCAGAATCTTTATTTTCTTTTCCTGCTCTGAACTGCCCATTTTTAGTTTCATTTCACCAGTAGCATGGCAGGAGTACTGTAACAGAAAGGATTATAACTAAGCCCCTCTCCATCTAAGTGTCTCTGTTCCACAGCTCAGTTGGGAGTCAGCTTTCACTAGCTGGATAGCGGGTACTGTCACAGTCGATACTACAAAACAAAAACAAAGACAGTGGATAAAGTCCTGGCCACACTGATGTTAATCACATCCTCTCCATGTCCTCAGATGTCCTCAGTGAGGTGACAATTCTCATCTGTTATGAAGTGCTTGCTTCTTAGGAGAGAAGTGGAAAGCCAGGGATTGGCAGCACCTTCCACAAGACTTTGTATCCTGAACAGGAAAAAAGTTCAACTAGGCAAGTAAATTGTAGGATCAAGAACCTGGTTACTTCTACTTTCCACTTGATTTGCCGAGAGGATCCTGATCTTCTAAATCTTGACAAAAGACATCTAAATTGAGAAGCATCTAGTCCTACTTCCAAACTTCTTTTGGAGTTTCTGGTTTTCAGTTCCCTCTCTACTTGAGTTCTTATACAACTGAGTGAAATCACTGAGGCGTACTCAGAAGTCTCTGTCCCGGGGAAATGGCTATGTCTGCCTCAAGAATTTTGGTACATTTTTTAGGCAAACAGGCCCCATTCCTGYATTTTTGGGTATGTGTTAAGAGGCCTGAATATTAGACAAGTCAGGATTCATTTAGTTCATAATGAAMTGATTGTCTGCAGCCTCATTCTAGCTATTGTTTAGGATTCTCAGCTAAAAGGGCACAGGACAGGGGGCTAGGAGCCTGTTGTTTGGATTTTCTAGGAAAGTTATATGGGGAACATAACTGAAAACAGAAMAGCATTTCTGAAAGCAGGGATTAGATCTGCTTTTGGCTCCTGGCAGTTCCTGACTGTCTAATGACAAAATTTCAAGAAGAAAGGGTTGATGCATGATATTTTGTGCTCACTAATATACTTTCCTGGGACAGAAGACAGAATTCAGCCTCCTCAAGACAAAGGAAGCCCTAAACTTGGGTGTTTTACTACGTAGAACAATGGCATGATTTCTGTAAAGTTGGGGGCAATATTGTTTCCTTTTCCAGAACAGATTGGAGCTTCTGATATTTCATGTTGGTGACCTACATTTTCTTTAGTCACAAGTAGCTACCTAATTTATGCAAATGTTGAGACRTACATTAGTTCTTTATGATGTCCAKTAATTGCATTGGGAGTTTGAACRGTTATGGAGGACAGACTAGGTTGCYATCCAGTGCTGCCATGCCCAACAGTGCATCTAAACAAAAAGCTTTCTACCCTGTTTTACTGATATCMTGTCTCCCAAACCTATCACTTCCCTTTTTGCCTATTTTCTCATTATGGTAACCTTAGATTATGATTTTTCTGAGGTCAGGACCATTTTCTTTGTTGTTTCTCTGTGCAGAGAAGTGGCCTGTCATCATTCTGTTGTGCTGTCCTCTAAGGTCAACATGCTGTTCAGTGAGAATGTAGCAGCTTTCWTGGAGCTGCTACTTTTTGATTTGTAAACATAAGATTACATTTCACCAGAGGAGTACAGGAAAGCCTGTGCAGGAAAGCCTCAACTGTTGTGGTGAAACCTTATTGTTGCCAGGACTGTGAAACTGTTTAATGACTAAAACCTCAAAGAAGGTGTAACAGCTAAGAGAGCCTGCATTCAAGTTGAAGTGTGGTATTAGTGCATAATTCCCACAGTCTCCTTAGAAAATCTTATCTCTCCTTTATGGACTAGTAGTCTAATACCTTTCATAAAAATTAAATGCATATAAATAGAATTTTTCTATTTATATGTGTGCAGTTTTAAGTGCCATTAGATTCAGCCTTGCCTGGTTTACTCTGGCTTTGTTTTTAAACCTGACCTTCAAATATGTATCTTGCTAAATGTATTTCTGGATGCTTTTTTTTTTTTTCCCCTTTTGGAGATCATGTCATTGTTATATAGCTGAAGAAGGGGTAGTACTGAAAGCAATGCATCTTGGAATGCAAGAAGAACTATTTAGACTCTTCTTTAAAGCACAGCTGCTTTATCTGTAACCGTCCAGTACTTAGAAAGGAAGGATTTCRGGATATTATGAGCTATATTCTTCTCTTGCTATTCACCTCATGTTAGAAAGCTGCTGTTTGCAAACTCGTGGAAACAGCACCAGTGAAATATGTAGACTACTTCCATCTCTGCAGCAAAAAACCCCAAACTATATATATCTGATAACAAAAAGGAAACAAATACAGGGAGATAGACAGACAGACAGGCAGTTAGATTTCTTCCTAAATTTCTCTTATTTGCTTAATTTTTGTTTACTTTTTGGAAAATACATGGATTATTTATAGTAGTTGCCTAGTAAACTCTTTTGGCTCTTAAAGAGGCATGTGGCTTAATGACTTCTCAAAGAATTGTTTTACAAGAGTGCTGCAGCATTTTTAGAATGCTTAGTTAAAACAGTCACTAAGGACATGTTACTCACATAGACATCTTTTACACCAGACCTATGTACTTTTTATTATCTGTGCATTCTGGCTTGACTCACTAAGGTCCTTTCATATATGTGCATATAACATAAAGCTTATGCATAGGTCCAGTTGTTCTAAAGTTAGTTARGTTCCCTAGAATTGCATGCTGAATTAGCCCTTTAAGGTCTGTGTTACTGTGATGCAAATAGATTCAAAGGAATAGTTTGGTTTTATATAAAAGGTGAGGAGTAGAGGGTTTTTGGTGGGTTTTGTTTGTTTATTTGTTTTTAGTTTAAGAGTGCAATATATGTTTTCTTTAGCTGTAAAAGCACAATCAAGGCAACATGATAAGTGAGTCAGTGTTGTAAAAGTAAAACTAATTTTGCCTTCACTCACATGAGCTATAGAAGGAGGAAGCTTTATTGTCCCTGGGAAGGTGATAAGGCAGAGTAATTGTATATTATACTGTCCTGGAACATCTGCCTGAAGACTGTTGGAGCAATTCATCTATCATGGACGATACAGCATGTTTTGTCTTTCTGCTTTAACCCATCCCCACTGCTGGCCTGCACGAAGGTTTTGATAGGGACTGTGCCTGGGCTGGGGCTCACATTAATCAGTCCCCTTGTTCAACACTCCAGCTGACATAATTACAACCTGCGCACAGCAGTTATTCAAGTTGAGTCCTTGTCACTCGTGGTGCGAAACTACACAGCTCAGATCCCGAAGGAGATTGCCTTATCACACAGAACAAGGGCTCACAGGAGTTGAAGAGAATAGAAATGGGAAAATGTCTTCCGGGAGTACTATATATTCCTTTAAAATAAGACATTTGAGAGACTTACAAGGGACAAAGAGAAGCATTGTGCAAGGTCTGAAATGAACAGGTTATTATTTTTAAAAGGATTACACAGGCCATTTTTGTGAAATGGACATGCATTATTAAATAAATTCAGCGGTCTCTCTTATCATTCAGCGGCTCTGCCCTATTAGTTTTCTTCAGAAGTGATAAAATAGTTTTTGACTTGTATAAGCTTTAAGTATCTCTCAGTAGAAATCATCAGAACACAACTAATAAAAGTGCACGTATTATACCAGTAAAATTGGCACACACATAAGGGAAAATCTGCGAGGATCAGAGTCAAGRGTGAAGGAAGAAGCATGCAAAAGGGCTTTCAAAGATGAGAAGTTCATTAGTTTCTGCTGTTGTATGATACAGGAATGTGAAAGGTGAAGCCAAAGAAAAAGTTTYGTATTTTACTATTCTTCCCTCTTTTTATGTTACCCTTCTGTGAGAAAAAAGACAAGTCTATAACACTATTAATGATATTGAAAGAAATTTATTTTCCTGCAATATGATGGGATTAATTGTATATAGTTGTGGATTTTTTTTTTCTTCAAGACAGATGCATGATCATAGAATGATTTGTTTGGCTTTGGTCTATAAAATTCCTCAATAAGATAGAATTTCATTGGCATCCAGAAGGCTTTTGCCCTGATGTTTAAATTTTTTTCTTCTTGGGTCAGCTTTTTMAAGTAATTCAGACAGTTCCTATTCTTCTCAATCAATAGATTTAGAGTGTTGTCCTGATTTCTCATCTAGTTAAAATCATGTTATGTCTGTTAGACCTAATTGTGTATAGYTGAAAGAACAGTAAAAATGTGTCTGTTCTGGGTGGTCCAATTTTAAGCTAGTACTTTTACATGACAGGTTATCTGCAATTTTGAATGTCTGAAGTAGAAGTGCAGTAGAAACTACCTTAAATGTTTTACTTTACGTATAGGTATGCTAATAAKTCAAATGCATATTTCAGTGTTTACATTCTGTTTCATTATCTTTTGGTGAAGTACACAGCATGTTAATTTTGATGTGCGGGTTTCCAGTGAAAGTCCAGCTACATGAAAACTGCAGTTTCTTACTGAGCAGCAGGGCATTCTTATAGGCAAATGTACTCTTATAGGAACAAAAATCCAAGTTTTGCTTGTTCCTTAGTCTTACAAGCAGCTCTCCTGGGTGAATGATGTCTGTGAAGTAAGCTCAAAGTACTGAGCCAAATGCTGCATTTACTTACATTTGTGCAGAAAATGGCATTATGAGGACATAATCTGAAGAGAATGATGTTTCTCTGATATATGCTTTCAACACACATCGTAGATTAGATAATCAATCATACCTCTAACTAAAGACCCAAATTTGACTTTMAGAATCTAAGATGGTTTTGCAGTATTGACAGCCAGGAAGAATATATTTTAATTTGCAGACGGAACAAATTTCCATGACATCATGGAAGCACAATAAATGGCTGACCTCACAATGACATTTTTCAGACTTAAACTGTACTTCTTGGAGACTTTGAGCCCAGAGAAAGCCTTAAGCTCAGCCAGTCTGACCTTCTGCATAAAACAAACTRCATAGGTGTTTTTTTCCCAGTTTGCTCTCTCCTGAACCTCCTACTTCTGACTGATTTTTATGATCTAGAAACATATTCAGGTTTGATCTGTAAACAGGCAAAGTTGCAGAACCAGCTTTCCTCCTGTGAAAGATWAATTGCTGAGGAAATCGTGCTTTGTTTCTCAGTTGAATTTTCCTCTTAACGTGTAGCTTTTGGTTTTGTRTAGGTTTTCTCTAAGTTAGGTTGTTACTTAATCATACCTTTATTCTGTGTTAAGTTACTCATGGCCCAGACTCAAGTGTAATAAGCAAAACAGAAGGGATTTTTATTAAGTGTTTTAGAGTTTTTTACCCACTTGACTTCCATTTCTATTTATAATCACTTTGTGGCTATTTCTTTCCTATTTTTAAATGTAGGCAGTAATACAGAAAGTAGATATTTTAGAATTAGTTTCTCCRATGTCACACAGAGAACGTTGCATCTTTACATTTGCTTGCTACTTCCCTGCTTAAACATCTAAAGATAGCATGGGGCCTTTCTGCTTATAGCATCACACTAGAAGTTCACATTAAACTGATGGTCCACTAATCACTGYATCATTTTCAGTGTCACAGCTTTTCACAGCATTGTCTAAGTTTCTTGCATGCATTGTGCAAAGGTGGGAAAGCTAACGTGTAATTGTGTGTGTACATGTTGTGATTGAACAGGCTTGGCTTCTGAGACTGCTCTGTGTGATGGCAGTGTCATCGTTATTAATCATGCTGCCAATTACAGTGTTGTCTGCAAATTTTATTAGCAGGGATTTTATATATAGTTTTGGCATGCATAACAAAAGTGAATCTTTCAGACAATTATTGCTGATTCCTTTGATAAATTGGAACATTTGAAATGAGGAAGAAAATGACCATCTCTTTTTGCATGGGGGGTTGGGGCTGGGATAGGGCAAGAAGAGGCACTGTATTAGCATTAAAAAAACCTACTTTGAGCAGAGATCGTACAGACCACAGTGCCCTGGGTATGAATCCAGGCTGCAAAGCAACAGGATCTACCCTCTAGGGAATTGTGTTGTCACTAAAATGGCTGAAGGAACTGACACGAGGGCCAGTTGAAAGAAGTACCATCTGCATCTGAGATTGACAGGCAGCCTTTAGGGTCTGTTGCTATCATTTCTGACTCCAGCAAYATTAGGAGTCCAGTTTCATCTTGTGCAGCCGCTAGATTCCACACCCTTTCCTAGGCTCCATCTGCGCTTCTGTATCTGTGAAAATACTTTATGTGTTCCTGAGGATATACAAACAGACTCTGCAGAATTGTTCAGTTACTTTATGTGGTCATTAAAAGAAGTACAATAGGGAAAAAATTGATGTTGAAAGGAAATGCGTGTCTTCAATTAAATTCGTCCCAGCTTTTTTAAAAAATGGATGTTTTCCATGGCCTCATTTCAGCAAGGTATTTGATCATGTACATAAATTTAACCTTGTGAGTCATTCTTTTGAAGTCAACGGGGGCTGCTTGTACTTAAGCCGCACAAATGCGTAAGTGCCTTGTTAAATCAGGGCCTATGATACCCAAAGCCCGATCTCCATCCTCACACCACTGCAGAGATGCTGTTTCTCAGACCAACTTCTCTTTTATGCCATCTGCTCCAAGAAGAAAGGAAAGGGGGGAGGGAGGAAGCCCATGAACAATGGAGTGATTATTCTCAGTTACTGTGAAATAGATGAACTCCACCTGCTATTTCTGCCACTTAAACCTTGGCTGACACAGTGCAGCAGTGCACTGTGCACAGCAGACCCCTGCATCCCTCATGCCTCAGGCACACGGGCCCTTCACAGGGACCACTCTGCTGGCAGCAAGGTGGAAGCCAGGAGTTCTAGCAAATGTTACAGAGACTTTTCAGAAACAGATCAGTCCTACGAAAATTGTTTGTTTTTTGTTTCTTTGGTTTTTTTGCTTTTTTTTCTTCCCTAGTCAGTAAAAGGGGACACTGAGCCTCTCTCCAAAGAGCTGCTGGGGCACACTCACAAGCTGAACAGCCCATCTCTGCACAGCACCTATGGGACAGTGAGGATGGCACAGGTRGAGAGCTGAGGCACATTTCCATGTMTTTTTGTRCCCTTTCCACCCMTTCCTTCCCAGTCTAGCAGTTTGGATATAATTTGTAGGTTTCTGTCTAAAAGCTTTGTCTTTAGTTCTTTCTCTTCCTGAAGAAAATAGAATTAATGGAAGCATTTGAGGCAGGAAGCCTTATCTCCTTAGAATCAGAGATGGGGGTTTTTTTCCCTGAAAAAAACAGGTTTTCTTTAAATTGTGGAGTCTGTTGTTTTGGTTTTTTTTTACAAAAATACTCTGACTGAAATTCACTAGTAGATCTAGATGCCAGCACTGGGTCTATACTTTGTTTTTCGTTCATTGTGCAGGGTTGTAACTGGCTTTACAGATTCCTCAGAGGTAAACAAGTCTAGAGTACATCACTTCTTATTTCCCTGCAGAATTTCCAATTACCCTGAATTTGCCTTTAAAAGCACTCACTTCGGCTATCGTAATGATCAATTACTTGAAACTGGGAATTTTCATTCCAATACATTGTAAATAGAATGGTGGATCCGTGGCCAAATTACAATTTGGACATGCTACTCTGCTGAATGGAGCTCAGACACAAGCAGTAATTATCAATCTTCCATCATTTTCTGTGCTGACGCACAAGTTTTTGCTGCTTCCCTACAGGGCTCTGCKACTTTTTAGCAGCCAGCATTGGACATCTGTCACACATACTGTATGTCATAACAAATAGATCATTACAGAAAAAATGCAAAGCTAAAAATGTAGAAAAGCAGAAAACATTACGATTATTATCCCTGGGTGTTGGTATAATACTATCAGAATAAATCCCAAATAGATTTTTATTATTTTCTTTGTGAAACTGACTGTATTATAAAATTTCATTAAAACATGTAAATGTGGCGTACTCTTCCTTTTATGGGCCACTTCATATTTTCTGATTGGCAATACATGCAATACATGGCCGTACATGAAAACATGGCAATACATGTGCCCACCAGGTTGTTGGGTGTGCATTTTTACAACACTGTGGGTGTGTATTTCAGTCATCTTTTCTTGGTTAAAAACCTATGAGCAAATATTTGCTGCAGAAGCAGCTATGGTGACAAAGGCGTCGCTTTTCCCCAGCAGCTCATTGCCACTGTCCAGCAGAGGTCTTTGGGAATAGCACAGGGAGGTGTTTGCCAGCAGTGACAGAGCTGAGCTGGCACTGGGTCTGTTGTAGTTGCCCTCCTGAGTTCCCACGGAGCCGTGTGCTGCTAAATCCAGYAATGGTATCGTAAGTTACTGGATAATTGCAGTCGGTTGCGGAACGAAGGCTCTTGATTCCATGTGATTGTTCCCTGCTCACTGAAAACCTAAGTAAAAGGTAGAACTTTTGCTTTTAAATGAAAAGAGCAAGGAAAAGTTACCCAGGTGGATATTAGTAGCAATAAGGCTGAGCAAATGCATTACATTTCTTGTACATTAATGCATAAATATTTATGTGTGTCTTAATATATAATAATGATTGCAGTTTTCTAATGTTAGTTTCAACACATTACCAAATGTAGTTTTGCCTATGATATTTTGCTATTTTTAAATTATTTCTTGTACAATACTGTATT
Source organism: Malurus melanocephalus (assembly GCF_030028575.1). NCBI lineage: Eukaryota > Metazoa > Chordata > Aves > Passeriformes > Maluridae > Malurus > Malurus melanocephalus. Next base: position 2,348,160 of record NW_026623301.1, on the reverse strand, counting down.
GACTTGTAGCACTGAAGAAGTTAGCTAATACTTTAACTTTTAAACTTGCAGTCTGAATTGCYAGTGGTATATGCAGATTATGTATTATTGTGTAGCTAGTTTGCACTAACTGGAAATCAGTTTYATTTTATTTTAGAACCAGAAATGTAGCTAAATCTTAAGTATCATGGGAAGAATTTTTGGTTTGTTTGTTTGTCTGGGTTTTGGCTAGGTAGAAGTTGGGCAGAGTGACTGTCATTGTGGAGGTTTTGATTGAATAAGCCTGGTTGTATAATGTAATTACCACAGGCTGAGGTATTTGTTTCTTGTCAAGAAAATATTGCCCATTAGGTTGTTTACCACCCCCCCTACCGAATTCTAGTTTTCATACAGTTTAATGACAGCAAGAAACAAAGGCAGGCTAGAAGGATTGTATTTTGGAAAGCAGTAATGCTGAAAACAACCTAAGGTCTTTCCATGTAAAGGAGTTTACAGGAGCTCTTGGTACAAGCAAGGAGTATCCAGGAGCTCCAGAACTTGTGCCTACAACTGGAGAATGCTGAGCATGGGGAAAATCATGAYATCCACTGGTATGAAAAGTGAATGTATTTAAAGCTTAAAGCAACTGGAAAGAGTGTAGGGAGAACCTGATGATTCCTCAAAGTGAGTTGAAAGGAACTTGATCTCTGTAGCTCTTCCACTAGAGGTCCGGGTATTGGGGAATTCTACAGCAGAGMAAGGTGTGTTGGCTATGTAGCACTGTTAGCTGGATGCAGGAGAATAGCAAATAGGACAGTTTGTGAGTGATAACTGAAGAGTAACTGGCCTGTGATCTCAAAGGACTCCCTGTTGCTCTCCATCAGAAACCATGTTTTAGTACCAAAAGGGCYATGGTTTCAGAAAAGAATCACTGGGCAAACATTTATGAATGGTGCTATCCATGAGGTCAAGCTAAATATTCCATATGACTTTGCATTTTTAGAAATCTATGGCTCTCCTTTTCTAGTGCAATTACATTATTGCAATTTTGATTTAAAGGCAGTTTTCCAAGTTAGGGGGCATTTTCTGTGGAAAAAAGGCTTGCAAACATTTGGTGAATAGCTGAGGTTAAGAATCTACAATAGTGCACATTCTTCATTGAGAAATTTGCTTCCATCATAACTGCTTTTATTTCTGAAAGAAAGTTTCTGGAGACTTTACTATTTTTCAGTCAAAATGCTGCAGTTTGTGTACTTGCAGGTTCCATAGTAGGGTATGAACTATGCAGACRATCCTCAGAATGCTGTCTTATGTGAGAGTGAACTTGATTCATATTGACAAAAAGGGGAAAGCTAGAAATCTTTTCAATCAGTTGGTTGTATCACTGTGTTTGCTTTTACATTGTAAATAGAGATGTCCATGGAGCTGCCATAAGTCCTTTATGTTATATGCATTTCTCTGCAGAAAAAGGATGTTTATACCTAATGTCCTGGAGGAGACCTTTTGAAAAAGGTTTATTTTGTGCAAATAAGAACCCTACAAGATGCTAAAATTTTTTAAACTTAATGGACTAGATGATTAACATTTTGCCTCATTTGCACCTCTGAAACCTTCCATTTCCATGTCTTGCAGTAAGTATCTTTCTGAAAATGTCAGGCACTGCATAATGGAAGAGTGTTCTAATTTCAGTTTCTTATTAGTAAATAGGAAAAAAATAATAAAAATTGATTACTTCCTGCTATATGTCATTTAGCTGTTTAATACAATGCTCATATATTCTCATGTAGAGAACCCTTAAAGATACAGAAACATTCCTATTCTGCACGGGGAAATTTAGAATTAACAGCTGTTTTGTGAATTTCTCTTATTTCGTGATTTTTATCCAAAACACCACATAAAAGACAAAGACAGCAAATAGCTCTGGTACAGGGCAGCCACAGGTCTGCAGTTAAATCCTGAGCTTGGCTGTTTTCAGGCATTGCTCAAACCAGTGCTGCTGGCTGAGRGGAGTGCAGAGCACAACCTGCTGCATGCAGCCACGAGGCTGGGGCTGAGTCCCTTTTCATGGGGAAAGAATCCCAAATCCCTGTCTCACACGGCTTGTGCTGCTTCCTGGTGAGACTGGCASTGAGCTCTGCAAGATTGCAGAGAAGGAAGAGATGATGGGGAATAGTAACTGCAGACAGCACTTACTGAGGCGACCTTCAGGCTGACTGTCTCCCCCTCTGGCACAGATTTGCTTCCAGACTCATTGTTCATCGTTACATCCATGTTTCCCTGCTGAAACACCCATGTTTCACCTCTGCCTCCTGCATAGTCCACTCTGTCACCCCAGACCCCCAAACACCCCAGACCCCCAAATGTGCTGCTATTTACAGTGGGATAGGCCTARTTTTGCTGAGGAACACTACAGTTGCCAGTGCAACTGAGAAAATGTTTTCATAGGGACACTTATACTACCCTTTAAGGACTAAAGGAACAGTTGTACTTTCTGGGTTAAGGAAAACGGCCTGGTAAAAGCCATTATGAGAACTTTTGTTCCATGCAACAGAGACATGATTTTCCCATTCTTCTGTAGACCAGGCATTTTTTTTTCCTGCTCTTAGCATGATGCCCTGGCTTTTTTTGGTGACAGAACTGAAGCATATATGGATAAGGATAGGAGAAGGAAGGCAGAGCAGAGGCAACAGCTTCTCATGTTGACAGAATGTCTGGCCATTTTATACAACTCCTAACCTTCCACTTTATTTCACTTTCCCAGCCAAGTGGATCAATGCTGCTGAGGGGCAAGGGTGCAGATGGCTGTGGCASAGAGCATCAGGCTTCCTTGTCACTCTATGGAGGATGCCTGTGCAAGCTCAATGACTACTGAAAACTTGAAAATTTTTTGCATTTGGAGCATTCCAAGGAGAGACAGAGAGATGGAACTGGTCAGCCTGGAGAAAAGACTCAGGGGATGTCATCAGTATGCAAAAATATCTGCAGGGAAGCTCTAAAGAAGAGGAAGCCAAGCTCTTTTTCATTGGTGCCCAGTGACACAAGAGGCAATTGGTCCAAGCAAGAGGATAGGAGGTTTCCACTGAACATTAGGAGACACTATTCCATTGTGAGGGTGACTGATCACTGGCACAGGCAGACCAGGGAGGGTGGGAGATATCTTTGGAGATATTCAGAAGCTGCCTGAAAATGGTCTTGGACAACTGTCCGTGTTGTTCTTTCTGAGCAGCAGGGATGGACCTAAGGGGTCCCTTTGAATAACCATGCTGTGATTCTGTGACTGAAGTACCATTTTACAACTGACAAGTCATTTCCATTTATGTTACTAGAATATGCAGCAGTTTAATTGACTGAGAGCAGAAAAAGGCGGAGAGGTACCTGGTTGGCAGACATGGACTTCTAATGGCGACATGGAATGTGCAGCTACARCAGCAATGCAAACACATCGCTGTGTGATGAACATCAGAGACAAATTCCCTTTTCTGTTGTTATCCAGAAGAGCTTTTCTGTTCATCTTAAGCAGTASCTGCATTTTTCCAGAGAATCTTACCATCTGTCTCCCTTATTTCAAAAGATTATCCTTCACGGAAACGTGGGAGCTCTCCTGAATGTGAAAAGTRGGCCTATGCTCTTCCCAATGTATCAGTCTTTGATGGAGGAGGTCATACAGGTTTGCTGCATGGGAGGTATGGGCTGAGCTTTCCAGCTCCTCATATTTCCTGTTCATGTGCAATGTACCTTAGCAACATGTTCCATCTCCTCTTTCGYTGTGTATAGCACTGACAAGACACTGAAAACTCTATACTCTTCCCTTTAATAGGATTTTTGTGGGGTTTATATCAAGCCTCAATCCTTTCTTCACATTTAATAAGAAGACTTAGTGCAAGACATGATACAAAAAGAGAATTTTTATTGTGTTTCTCTGCATCAGAATTGAATATAAACTCATGGACTATAGCTTTAGACTAATTAAGTCTCTCTAATGAGTTCCTTTCCTGTTACTGCAGMGCATGGACAAATTAACATAAATATATACATTTGATTTTTAAAATGGATCACGAGGATGAAAGCATGCTTGCATTAAGCAATGGCAATAGTAATTTAACTTAGAAACCTCTCCTTTAGCTTTACCAAAATACAGATTAGTCTCCTAAAACCTGCATTTGTTTGTGGCTGTAATTCAGACTGGAAGCCAAAAACCAGAAGGACTTTTCTCAAACTATATCTGTTGGGCTGGGCTYTTTATTCCAAATTTCAGAACAAAGGAGATCTTTATTTTGGTTTATAAACACCTGGAAGTGAATCTTACAATACAAGGTCTGTCAAAAGCTTAACTATCATCACTATTGCAGCACTGTAATGTTTTTGTTAGCTTCTTGCCATGACATAGCTTTAATAAAAATACAATGCTGTTTAAAATCACAGACCTCTGTGTTCACTCACACGAGATGAAGTGATGTAACTACACACACTAAGTGTTGGTGGTTTTTTTTTTTTTGTTTTTTTTTTTTTTTGCCAGACATATGAAAAGATACTTGTACAGTATGTGGGAGAAGGCTCCTAATAAAACACACATTCAAAGCACACTGAATAATTAAAAAAACATTTTACATGCAGTACATTTTTGTTGTGTCATATTTAAAGGTATCACTTGGCTTCAAAAGTGCTTGGATTTGCCATTTGTTACCTTCATGGTTTACCTTATGATGGCAATTGCTGCTTTGCAACCTAATATGAGAGGCCATTTGTAATGCCTTGTGATCTCATATTCCTCATTTCTGATTAAGCCTTCCTGGCTTTGTCACATGGAAAAATATGGCTTTAAATTTTTTATATCTGTATGTTGATGTGTTTAGTGACAGATTGTTACTGATGACTGAATAAATGAGACTTCAGGATTGTTATGTTTAAAATGGCTGGAGCAAGTTCCRAATCAAAGGAGATAGAACTGGCCTTTTATGACTTGAACAGGCTGGGTTTTCTTCACAACTCTTACATAGGTTTCCACAGATCCTTTATATATTTCACAGAAATATTTCAAAGTAAAAAGTTTTATATCTTTCCTTAACGTAGTATGAGAGCTGAGCTAAAAGAACACAGGTATTTTATTTCAGATTCATATGCTCTGCTTTAATCTACTGCCCTTTAAAGTATAACCCATGATAGAAGGTTACCAGGGTGTCTCCTGCTTTCATTGCAGTATAAACTACCTTTTTTCTCTTTTTTTTTGTAAAATACATATTTCATTTTAACAACATTTATGAGCATTGTAACTTTTTTGGGGCTGAATCCTGAAAGATGCTGAGGACCAATATTTTCTATATTTTTCAGTGATAAGTGTCTTCTCTGACATTCTCAGGCATCTGATCATTATACCAGTATATAGCAGATGGACATGACAGAGGGTGAGCTTTGGCAGCACCGTAAGGCAGATATCAACTTTACTATGACCATTTCCGAGGGAGAGACAAGCATTCCAGCAGAACTTCAAGCTGCTACTTCCAGTTTATTTTGGGGGTCTTTTTTTTTTTTTTTTAGGTGCCTGTTTCTGTGGTATTTCTAACAGGGATGGGTATATAACCAGCTGCCCAAAATACTACACTTGTTCTTATTTGAGTAATTGTGAAATATTATGCATTTATGTAGTTTTCATGAGTGTTTGTACTTCTTTCAGTTAGGCTGAATTGCTGTTCTTAGTTTGGTAATAATAATAGTATAWAATAATAAGAAAGTATAAAAAATAAACAAAGCCCCAAAGCAATGGTACACATGTACAGTCTGATTTTTTGATTTAAGACTAAATACACTGGCTATTTCTGACTGAAATCAGTGGAGCAGCAGCATATTTTATGTAGGATTCATCMTAAAGTTTTGAACAAGTAGGAAATTCTAATGCAAAATAATTTTGTAATGAGACTGAAAAATTTTAAAGACTAGAAATTAAAAATCACTGCCGTATGGATCTCTTTGTGAATAAGAGAAATGTGAAATCTTTTCTTGTTCACTTTTTTTTCAGAAATATGATTAGGAATATTGCATTGAAATGTGTTAAATTGATTGTATATSTGTTCTGACTTTTATGCACCAAAATGACACTACTTTCACAAAAGCTGTGTTGAAGATGTAAACCAGAATCCATGTGTATTTTCAAAAAGATATAAACTTGAACAACTTGGTTCTCTTTCCTAGGAACAGTTCATACAGTGAGATGAAAATTGGTGGAACATACTTGCAAAAATCATTCACAGCAACTCCTRTTGAATCTAGGAACTGTGTAGGAAAGGTTCATGTGAGCTCCATTGGGAATATTATAGGCATTTGTGTGTTTCRGTTTTGCTATGTAAAGACTTTTGCTTAATTTCTCATTTTACCATGAGAAAAATAGAAATTCTGTAAATATAACAAATCAATCATTCTGGTTCAGTTGTAGTGTTCAGTTAACCTGAAACATCTTTGGGAGCCTTCATGCAAAGGACAACATTTATGCAAAACCTAAGAGGATGCAAAAAATGTACAGATAATGCAAAATGAGTGATGACTGCTGATTTTCTGTTATATTAGGTTTTATTTGAACCACTAGTAGGAAATAAATTACTATTTTTTTCTTTTTTTCATTGCRTTTTAGGTCTAACTGTGCAGAAAATATCCGTAAACACATCTTGCATACGGGAAAGCATGAAGGAGTAAAAATGTATAACTGTCCTAGGTGTGACTATGGAACAAATATCCCTGTGGAGTTTCGTAACCACTTGAAAGAACTACACCCGGACATTGAAAATCCTGATCTGGCATACTTGCATGCTGGTAAGGTCCTTTCTTCCTTTGCTTACAAATTCTTTTCTAAATGTGTATGCTTTAATGATGGTAATAAGAAAACAACAAATTATTGTCATTTATTCTGAAGAGGAACWTGGTTTTAAAATGGGCTTAATCCTCTTCAAGTTCTCCAGAGTTGAAGGTTATGCATTAAGCACTGAAATCTATTCATGTTACACAAGCAAATCTTTCAGTTCAATAAATAAACCTCAGAAGTGTGGGCTATTTAGATGCCTCCTTTTGAAATCTATCTGAACTTTCAGGGAGAAATATTTTCYAACATTTTTATTAAGTCACTCTGCCCATGCTATTCCTCCAAAAACAAAAAAACAAAATTCCATGGGAAATACAGTGGTAAATTAATGTACTGCTTTAAAAAAATCTTAGCTTTCATTATAAAAAAGTAGACTGTTCCTCATTAAAAGATAGAACAGCAGAGATCAACCAACAACTTAGATGTATGTTTTCAGGCTTTGAGTTAGAGAGCATACACATGGTAATCACTGGAGGAATGCAAAACAAAAACATTGGTTTGGAAACAGGAATTAAAGAAACCCT
>NW_026623301.1:2228253-2340786 GCF_030028575.1 Malurus melanocephalus | reverse complement strand
TAATAATTCTACAGTTCAGGGTAGAAGGCAAAAGTTTAATGGAGGTATCAAGTTAGAAGAAAAATAGAGTTCAATGGTAGGAGGTTAGGAGAAATAATACRTCATTAGTGTGAAACTTGAATGAAATGTGATCTTAATGGAGGAGAGGCAGATAACTTAGACATCACTGGGTGGAAAGACAAGTCAGAGCAGTGGGAAAAAAAGAACAGATGGTGAGAAATAAGAATTGGGGAATCCAGAGGAAGAAGAAGCTATGTGGGCCAAAGTCTCCCTGAGATGCAAATTAATCTTCAATTGAATTACTACTATTAGTACTCTTGTGTCAGATTTGAATCTTTTGTAAGGAATTGCTTTAATAGTTTTTGATACCTTCATACATGTAAAAAAAACAATATCTGGAGAGTTTTCATGCAGCTTTGTGCAGTTTGTACACTTTAGTTATTTTAAAACCTCTCAGTCTTCTCAAAATGACTGCTTGCTTTCCTGACTAGAGGCAGTGTATTATTTGTACCATATATTTCTATTTGCCAAGTATTCCACTTCATTTTGGAACCAATCATCATGTCATGTCAGCATATGGTGGATAATATCTGGATGTGCAAACAAAATGCCAGTTGGCGGAATACCAATTTCAAAATAGGTCAGAAAACTGATCATATTTCACCATAGTTCTCACTAAAGCAAATGAATATTCAACTCAGATCTTAAATCCAGACACTGTTGGATTTTTCCTACAATAATCCCACTTAATATGAAAAAAATCAAATGCTTTCAAAGACAGATAGATATAACACAGAGAGCTGTAAAACTGATAGAATCACTCACATTCCAAAATTACAAACATTTTATGTACATTTTCACGTTATTTGTTCAAGACTGTATCTGGGTAAATTAATTGTTCATTGCAGCATGCTGTGGTTAAAACTGTTCAGCTTGCTTGTCTTGGCAACACAGAAAAACAGTCATCAGTGTGTTGTGTCCTAAGGATATTTCTTTTCTATACATTTGCTCTTATGCTGTAGAAATCCCCTTGCATTAAACGGGGTACTGTGCAAATATATTAAGACTAGCAAAAACAGATTGTCACCTATTATTGGCAGGCTTGCCTAGAATTGGTATACAACAAAAGTTTTGAAATATTGTTTGCACAATCCCATGGCTAAAAGGATAATACTGTATTTTCCTTTCAAGAAGAAATGCTCTTGAAGAGGAACCTAGGTGACAATCATGTATTCATACCATAGTAAAATTATAGGAAGTTTCTTCTTTCCAGTCCATTTCTGACTGCTGGACATGAGACTTAAAGAAGATTTAGAGTTAGGAAARATTTTTAGAGGAATGAAGTGCTACTCCTGTGCCCTGGCTAACATCCCTTATAAAAATAAGATTTGTTCTGTGCCTGGTTCACAGTTACTGATGACTTATTGGTCATTGGCTGCACCCACAGAGAATCTGCAACACAACATAGAACCCCCTAGGATGATAGGAGCATGAAAACATCATACAAGATTGATTTTTGTTTTTAACTTAAACATATTTGTCTGTCTTTTGTGTTGTAATATTGCTTTGTAACAGGAAAGCCAGCCCTTTTGCTTCTTGCAGAGATAAAATAAGTCTCGTTACTGGCAAAGAGACAGACATCAACTGCAGCCACTTTGCAGGACAGTCAGAAACTCTTTGACCACAGCCCATCAAGAGTGGAGCTGTGGGGTGCCTTTAGGATGTGACTGGGAGTAAAAGTCAAGTCTGTTTCTTGTCTGGGAAATAGACAGCTGGATTTCTAATTTAAATGTAATGCTCTTCATAATCGTTGCAGGAAGATAGAAGCTTCAGACAAGCCTTAGCCTCAGATTTTGGCAACAGTTTAAATTTGAGGAGTCAGTCTGGCCGGCAAGTTCTAATGATAGCACGTCAGATCTATTTATAAAATGATTTATTAAACAGACAAGGATAACAGATGAAAGATTTTAATCAGAATTACTACACAGTATAGAATTAAAAAAGACTGCTAGTAGATTACAGCATAGCATAAAACATATCAAGGTACCTATATTAGAACTAGCAAAAGAAATAGTATTGATTAGGAGTCAAATGTAACTTACCACTGAAATGGCAACAATGTGCACAGATTCCTTCACTTTATTCCTGGGGAGTAACTGTGAAGCAGACATCCTTACTCATGGGAGAAACTCTACACATTTCCTGGGAAATGTATAGAAGATTTCTGCTTTGCAAAAGTTTGGTRTGGCTCTTATAGCTGTAAAGTAAGTGTCTGTCAGTGAGAAATCCAGCTTATCTTTCCAGATCTCATTTCCACCACTAAGATGTTTATTGGCAGTTGGGAGATGTTAACCCCATGGTGCCAAAATAACTCACTATAAGACAGCTTGTCCTCTTTGAGTTATCTGACTGAAGCAACAGATAAGCTCTGGTGGGGGTGAGATGACCTGCTACTGTAATATAATGCTCTAATATTAGTTTGTTTAGCTTTCTTTGGCAACTACTATACTGCTTTATGGGGTCAATGGTAGTAAGGAGCTTGAGGAAGCTGCATTTCTAAGGGAGAGGCTGTAGRAAGCAAAGCAAGTTGGCTTTTACATGTGTAAGGATGATAATTGTAATTGCAAGGKGATAGCACTTCTGTTCTAAATGGATATATAGAAATTCCAGAAAACCAGGTCTTCAGGTCTTCTTTCCTCTTTTTGCTMTAGGCTCCCTCTGTCATAGAGGGAGTTATTTAACAATACAACTATATTTCTTATAAATCTTATGTATTTTAAAACAATRACAGTCTGTATTATACTTTTATCTTTAACTTTTAAAATTTACTACATTTGAACATCAGGCCTTTAATCCACACAAGCCAACAAAGATATATGCAGAGCACATAAAATGGTGAATTGTATTTTCTAGACCATGCTTCAAATACCAGTTTGTGCATTTAACCTTTATTTTTATGCAAATCATCATTTTTTAAAATGTCTGTGTGTTGTTCTGTAAGAGCTTGGTTCCTGTTTCATGATATTCTCTGACTCATTTTCTCAATCTGTGTTGAAATTGAAATTTTGTTGGGAAAAAGTCAGGAATCCAGACACTGTTTTCCATTAGCCACAATATTAATTTATTATCTTTTTAAAACCACATTTAGAAACTGATAGATCTTACAGCTGTTCTAAGAACAGAACTGGACTTMCTGGCAAGCTCAGGAATCTTGCTGTTAATGTTTCAGTAATAGAAATTTGATTCTAGTGGAAGCTGTTTATGTATATTCTTGTTATCCATGTGCAGATCTTAGCATCATTACAAATAGAAAACAAATGCAATAGATGAGTGAATTGTCTTATCATGTTGGTGACTATCATTTTAGTGATTTTTCTAAAACAAGATTATTTTATTAAAAAAGAAAAAAGAGTTGCTTATTGTGGGCTCGTCTGAATTGTGAATCTCAAAGCAAGCCGAAATACAYTGCATTTCCAAAATTGTTGAATTCAACACTGTTTTCTTCTAACTGATGTTACATTGCAATACTGAGTTGAACTGAGCCTGAATACTTTGACAAGTAGGACAAGAAGGGTCTACACCTGTGGTAGAACTTGCAAAGGTATCAGTATTCCAGTTTTCTTTCTCGGTGCTTTGTCTGTTTCAGAGCAGCATCACTTGGTAGTGATAATTTCAGTTTGAATTAATGTTCATCATTTAGCACCTCTTGTCTTACAAACATTGTGATACTATTATGATGCATTATTTATGTCCAAACAGTGTAATATCTATGCCTGAACATYTCCATTATTCCAATAGCTGCAGAGTCCATGGCATCTCACAGTGTGCCATAGTAGCCTTCTGTGGATACTAAACCGGTCATAAGCAAAAAGCTCTTCAGAGAGAAAAGAAGCAGTTTGCTCATTATTGGTTTTGTGATAATGTTGAAAGTTATGCAGTGACACTGAGGGTTTTTTCCGTATCGTTATTTCTGTGCTGCACTGTAAAAAGTGGAGACGATTTCCAAGAATGAACACAAACCTAGAAATAAGAATAACCCTATTTTTCACTGAGYAAAAGATATAATGATCCTGCTTTTTGTACAAGTTTCCTCATGTGCAAAATAGATGCAATGCTTCCATAGTTTCAGTCACAAAGCTCTTGCTGGAAAATGGCTTCACAATGGCCAGCTATGTGATCAGGGAACGGCTTAAGGCTTTGAAGAGAAAATTTGATGATGTTTAATTTAGAATTAGCAGTCATGMAAAGTATTTCCTGGAAGTYATTTTCAAAAAAAGAAATCAGTGGTGCCAGCTTGCCTCGTTGTATTCTTGGGTAAGTTTGGTTTTTTTTCTGTGATAGCTATGCTGTGCTTGCAAAGCACTCTAATTTTCCAGCATGCTGTGGGAGAGTCTGCCACCCRTGGCCCTGTGAGTAGGAGTGGAGGATCGCTTACTCCTATGGATCCTGACAGAACTAAAAGTGTGAGCTGCTTCCCCRCGCTGCACAGACATGTTTTGCGGAATGCTTGGAAGTACAGCTTTGTGTGCCTGTGCCTCTGTGAAAATTATAGGTGCCTCTGGGGTTGGGCATTCACAGAACAAAGATCGTGACGATTGTGTTTTGGCAGTTGGCTGCCTACGTGGTGATTGAACGCTTAGTGTTCATGAGGAGTTACATAATTCATGACCAAATGATAGATAGGTACTTGATTATAGTGTATGAGTTGCTTCACAGGGAGAAAATATCAGACATGAGCTACTCTTAGTCTAGCTGAGAAAAGCCTAAGAAAAATCAGTTACTGAAAGCATAGTCAGACAAATTGAAATGAGAAACAAGGTGCAAACACTTAAATATGAGGTCAATTGAGCTCTGGCAGCAACTAGCAGAAGAAATTATTCTTGTTCTGTTCCTTTGAGCTTCAAGAAGACTGGATGTCTTGCTGGAAAATAGGTTTTAGGAGGGCCCAAGGTTGCTGAGTTCACTGCAAAATGTAAGGGGCTTTGATATACCAGAAGTCAGGCTATTATCTAATAGTCCTTTTTGCTCTTAAATCTTCAGTGTTAATCTACAGCCTGTTGGTAAGGGCTGTGTTTGTGTCTAAAGTGTTTGGGTTTTGTGATAGCAGTGGAATAGCTGAGGAGACAGGTAAGTCCTCCAAGTTSTTTCTCAGAGAGTCAACATTCCCATCATCAGTGCTAAATTCTTACTCTCTTTGAGCCTGAAGTGGAACTACTCTCACCTAARCTGTTTCTTTTTGGTATCTTGTTAAATTCTTGATAAAATATCTTGGAACATACATTTATTTATTTTGTTTAAAGTGTTTGAAGAATCCTTATAAAATTCTGTTCTTTTCCCTGGCAGCTCCCTTACTGTTTTATTTTCTCCTCTTTTATATGTGTTTGAAAAGTATTTTTGCAAACTTTCAGTGCACTTTTCAAAAGGCTGTGCTCGCCGTACGTTTCTCTTTCGGTTTCTTTAGCTTTTGAGAAACAGGGCTGTACCAGCAACCTGCAGCATGATTGCATCATCAACAAGGGACGAAATTGTGATCCTATCAGTTGTAACAGTTGCAATATTCATGAATGGAATTCTGAAAGTTCAAATAGTTAATCCCAAATAAAATTGTGATCTTTATCCCACTTGACAGCTACATTTATCAAATTATTAAGAGAAAAAATTGATTGCTAAAAGTTATGGTGTGATCTATTATGTGATTTTATCAAGGTATAACTGTATTACCAAGTGGAAACTGCAGACTTATTCAGAATGTGAATTGGACACACAGAACCTGATAATATAGCAATTATACTAGTATCTGAGTGGTTTTCTACTTCTAAATATTTTTTCTACTCTTCTCTTTTGTGTCTTCTGATTCTTTAGTAGAAAATATATAGAGTTAAAAGAATAGGAAAAATGAAATAATAATAGTGTGTTTGCTCTTATACTCTCTRAATTTATCAAACTACAAAAATGTAAAATCAGTAAATGCTATTTATCAATGAAGCAATGAAAATACAAGTCAGTTGAGTACTTTTGCAAACTTGTAATTCATATCTGATGTAAAGCCACCAAAGAATGGGTACACAGTTTTGTTTGCAAGCATATTTAACGTTGTTCTTGGAATAGTTAATGTTCTTAGTCTTTATCACTGTTTAAATTAAACACTTTAAATGCTGTCATTTGAAACAATATTAAAATTGTCATTGCTAGATAYAGGCAAATCAGGTGCAAGCTTTTACAGCAGCAGAATATTGCTTGGGTTTCTAGTCAGATAAAACATTRTTTTTGATGGCTCGTATGCTTTTAAAAAAGAAAAAGGCAGCAGCAGCTCTGCTTCAAACAGGTTTGCTCTTGTCATAGCTATTAGTGCCAGTCTTTCAATAGCATGTCATGTTGATTGGCAGACACTCCCTTTCCTCTTTTGTGAAGAATAATAATTTTAGTGTGTGCTTGAAATAAAAACCTAGTATAAATGGTTTTCTGTTTGTAAAGGAGAAAGCCAGGTTCTTTAWAACATATGTAGATTATGTATTATTGTGTTTCAGGAAAGATTAATCTATGTTTAAAAAAAAAAAAAAAAACTATGTATTTTTTTTTTAGAACTGTCATCTATTAGAAGGCATTGTATACCTAGTACAACTTCCATAACCAGCATCTTTATCTGGGTGGTCATGACATCAGAGTTGTTTTTTTCCAGGTAGCAAGTGAAGTAGAAAAAAAAATTGACTTCATGAAAGTACTTTATGTCATTTTTTTTTTCTTCTAGGATATAGAAGAAAAAATATTTTCTGCTGCTGTTGAAGAGCATAGGGACTCCTTTCATAGTTCCTTAGTTGCTTTTCTTGAACAATCAGCAAATATTCCTGCTGAGTGACATGAAAGGAAGTGTTGAAATATTTTGATGCAAATATTACATCATCTAATATTCAAAACCCACCACTATTAATRTTAGTTACATTCTTTCAGTGAATGGTATTCTCAGATAAGAATGAAAGCCAATCAGTCTCACTAAAGAAAAAAAAAATCAGAATACAGTTTTAAAGCAAAAGGAAAATACTGCCTAGACCGAAGTCTGGAGCACCTCTTAATACCTCTGATCAGTGGTGGTATAATATGTGTCATGTTGTGTGCCATAAGCTTCAGGGCCATTGCACAGAGATTTTCATCCTGTGTACAGCACCAATAACATGCAGTCACAATCCTGCATTCTTTTCAGTGCCTTTCTGTCCACAGCCCACTGTGCTGCAATTTCCTAGCAGTCATCATTCCTTTTCTGAAAGCTATCCCAGTTTTTAACAGGGCAGCTAATTTTTGTGGTGTGAGCTATTACTGCTGAGCACATGACTCTCTTTGCCTGTGTCTAAATGTTTAATCTGGGTGTTGGTGTGTTCCYCCTTTGTTGTTGTTCCTCTCTGTGGCATTCTGGTTTCCAAAGTTGAGCACCATTTGCCTGGCCTGGAAGGGGGCTGTGCCATAGTGTTGATACAGAAACCCTCTTCATTTCTGAAATTTTCTGTTAAGCCTTTTATGCCCACCTTGAATCTGCCCTCAAAACACCCTTGGACAGGTATCTGCTTTGCAAATTCCTTGCTTGCCCATGCTGGATCCCTGCTGGTGTCCATAAAGGCTGTTGCCTCTGCAAGGATGTCAAGTTCACCGATGAAAAGAAGGTAATCTTACTCCAAGMTACTATTTCATTATATTAATAGATAAAATATCCTTCATGAAGAACGAGCCACATTATTGCCTATTTGGAGCTAAAAATAGGCTATCCTAACATAAAACTTTTAAAGCAAGGCTGAAATATTTAAGTGCAGAAGTAGAAGGAAGCCCTTAAGACATGACAGCCATCTAGAAAGGCAAAACTGTTTAATTGTGCTAGAAGACTTGTATGCATAATAATATGTGGCAAATGTAAATAATAAAAGGAAATACTAGTATTGGAATATCGACATGCTAAAATTTGGAGAAAAACACCAGAAAATAAGATATCAAGGTCATCAAGAAAACTTTTCAAACAAACAAAAATAAAGATATTAATCTTACAGGAGGAATAAAAAATAAAGGTGTGTAGTGCCTACAAATAATTCAGGATAGTTTTATGAGGAGATTGTCCTAGACTGAACATTTAAATTGCTTTCCTATTATGCTTTTTTAAGAGTAGATCTCTTATTCTATCATCCAGGGAAGTTATGCTGGAGTTCTAAAAAATCTAAAGATCTTGGGTTTTTATTTTCATTAAAATTAATATGAAGTGTAAGATGCAACTTGAAGAATTAAAAAAAAATTGGTTTGAAATGTATCATGAGTTTTTAATAGATATAGTAGATAAACTTATTTCATAACATATATTTAAAACATACAGAAAATAATTATATCTTTCTAATTTGAGCTATAAATATTTTTAATTCAATTCCAATGAAAATATAAACAATAATAAATATCTATAAATAAACCTAAATAATAMGTTTGTCAACTGTGCCATCTCCATTACAAGCTAATTATTTCATCACTTGCAGAGTTGAACTAACAGTACTTTCTAGACCTATGGGCCCTGTATTTCACAGAAYCATAGCAGGTTGCATTTTGCCTACATAATGCCACCTCCTCTTGGTGCCTTTCACTGTGGCTGTGCGTTATTTAGGGGATACTTCATATTTTTACTTCCTGTGAGATGTTACTAGCATCCCAACAACCTGCACTGAAATTATTCTTGATAAATAACTTAAATTGTTAATATTTGTAAATCTGCTTGCAGGTCTTTGTCTGAATTTTAGGTTTTTTGTAACTTGCACAAAATTACTGGCTTGTTACACATAGTTTTGTTAGTGCACAAATAATAGCAAATAACTTCAGAATCAGAAAAGTATTGAAGTAATTGTGATTTAAGCCCAGCTACTAAGTACCCCACACCAGTCACTCATTGCCACCAATGGAGGGATGATGAAYCAGAAGGGTAAAGGGAGAAAGCTCCTCACTTTGGGTTGMGATAAAGGCAGTTTAATAGGTAAATCAACACAAGGAATTAATTCATCACATCACATCACATGGGCTGGCAAGTGTTCAGCCATCTACAAGAAAGCCGAGCTCCATGGCTTGTAACAGGGACCCTGATTATCCCCTGCCCTGCTTCTTTTCCCTTCCACTTTACCTGCTGAGAATGATGCCATGTGGTATGGAATGTCCCTTTTGTTAATTGGGTGACCTGTCCTGGCTGTGTTCCCTCCCAGCSCCTTGTGCACCCCCAGCCTCCTCACTGCTGGGGTGAGAAGCAGAAAAGGCCTTGACTTTGTGGGAATGCTGCTCAGGACTAACAAACATATCCCTGTATCACTGATGCTGTTTCCAGCTCAAATCCGAAACATAACAGCTACTGTGAAGTAAATTAAGTACCTCAGCCAAAGCCAGAACACAGGTATGGGAAATTGAACCACAGTGTTGGTTGTCTGCTCAGTGCTTTACTGCTTTGGGTCGTGAGTGAGGAGAAGAGCCCTCAGCAATAATTGCTCCAATAAATCACAAATCATTGCAATTCCATGCTGATTTTTAAAATTTCTTTTGGACTTTCTTTTTGTTTGCTTTCATTAATTCAGTCTATGCTGCACTGACTTCCCATTAATTTCTTGACATGGCATCTTGAGTCTTGACCTTTGTAAGTAGGATGCCTTGTCTGTCTGATACACGTGTTCTTTTGTACTTCTAATTTCTATTTTACTTCCAGTAGTTCTTCATAATTTTTTCCATCTTTTCATTTACCAGATCTTTGGTACCTTTCAAAAGCTAAATGCTCTCCCATATATCCTTAGTAMCCATGCTGGATTTTTCTGTCCTTTTTAATATTTAGGTTTTATTGGATGAATGTAGATTGCACCTTCTCTAACTGTACCTTAAATAATTGCCACTTAAGGGAATTAAGAAGTACAAGGGAAGGAAAATGCTGACCCATAGACTAAGCAGAAGGAAAAAACGTTCCCACTGGGTCCAATTTCCTAAGAAGGACCATCAGGATAGTGACTAGGACCTGAAATTATGGGCTGAATGACCTCTAAAAAATTATCAGTTCAGAGAAGAGCTTGTCTATAACTGTTTGCACTAAAGGAAATGAAGATAGGTAGAAGTCTCGCAGAAGAGAGATTGCTTCACTTCCTTGGTGAGCATATAAGAGCATAATATGAAACTATATCTCATATAAATACATTGCATGTCGGCTGTCTATAATTCTTGTATCATGTCAGAAAGCCATGGAGACAGATATCACATCTCTTAACTCCCAGCTGGCCAGTTAGTGGGGAACCCCTTTTTCTAAGTACATCTTCTGAATTCAAGATGTTTTATGCATGTCTTGCATTTATTGGAAAGAGTCTRTGCTCATCAATATCTAACATCAAAGAAATGGTTTGTACTTAAGTAACCACTGCAGATTTAATACAGATGTTTTCATTCTYTGAGTCATTACAATATGATTTTCKTATAATTTTCTCTGATAGTAAAAAGAGACCTTAAAGTGAGTGCAATTTTCATATAAATTGCATAGGAACCTGAGCATTAATAAAAGCTCTGGGCTTCAGGCAAGATCACTGGTTCAGCTTCCACTTGTCTGGATGAAAGGTACTGCTGGTTTCAGTGGGTGCAGTTCCAGTTACTTGGCTGTGGGAAGGAGAGGATGTGCCTGACATCCAGAGGCAGAGCTGCTGGACAAGTTTTTTGCAGTGYAGTTAACAGCACTTCTCAGGTATTTAAAGATCAGTTACAGATTTTCACAATCCCTGCTTAATTACCATTTCAGAAATTTAGATTRTTGTTGATGGTAGAGTTTTTCATTAGTAGAAATTTTTCATTTTCTGTAGCTAAAAGAGTTGGTTGCTCTTTAGTGTTTGGGATTACAGTGTATAATATACTTACAAAGAAGACATTAAGATAACTACCATATTACGTGCTAAACTATGTCCCTACTTTTTTATGCCTTGCTGAAATGGTACTTCTTATTCAATCTGGGAAGTAGGAGCAGATAACAGTTCTCAGAAAACAGTTTTTAGAAGATTTAAAAGAATTTATCTACTTTGAAGTCATAGTATATAGAGGAAACATAAAATGAAAGCACATCTTGATAGCAAAGAAAGATAAAACTGATTATCAAGTTATCTCAAGAGACATTAAAAGGTTTTAGGCAAACATTTTAAATTTAACATTGATTTTGGATTTGACCTAAGTATCTGAAATTCAGAATTCAGTTTGAAGAATTTGAAGTTGGGGTTATTAAACAACCAACTATTCACTATGGAAAATAGTTTTAGTAGTTTCTGGAATGTATGAGTAACATCAAATTAAAAAGGAAAAGCCWTGGTGAAGCATTTGGAGTCGTCACGTATTAGTGCATGTCACCACCACAAAGTGCCTGTGGGATAAAGCTGCTTCTAGTCAACTCAAGTTAGCCTCATCTGGTGAGGATATATCTATAAATCCTTATTGTTCCAATAGTATTCAGTATTCTATTAATTGTTGTTGACCCTTTATTTGTAGTCCACCATCCTCTGAGCAAATTCTGCTACTATCAAAATTGTCAGTAAAATTTGCTGAGCTGCTTGTGTTTGCCTCTACCCAATCAAACAAAAATCCTGAAATGTGAAGTCAACATATGAAAATCATGAAATCCCAGTTTTCTGAGTAATTCAGCTCAGCCTTACTTGTAGTACAGATCAAGAGGGCTAAGAACACAATACTCATTTCTCTATTGTAGTTGGGGGGAGGGGTGTTGCATATGCTGTTTCCTGTAAACCTTTGAGTTATAGAAGCAACCAACTGCAAAAATATCTATCTTGGAGTGTCTTGAGATACCAGTTTAAAAATTATAAAAGGCAGTCATTCTAAAATGAACAAAAAATAGAGCATTTTTGTGAAGTAAAGCTATTGTCATATCTGATGACTGATATGCAACAACAACAAAATAGTTCTAAGAGAAGAAWAGAAGAGACATACAAATTGCAGAATGATTTGGTCAGGTTTGAGATACTAGCCATGTACTCAGGGACACAGAGTAAATGCTTGTAAATTGGAATAACCAGTGTAAGGCTCCTGAGGATCCTGGAAAAGCAGAGAGAGTTTGATGGAGATACTAGGACTCGTCTTCCAGAAAGAACTTCAATTTTACTGCCACCTGTCACCGAAAATGGGGGAAAAAAGATTGATTTGGGGCGATGCCTTTATGTAGGGCAACTCAGATTTGGGTATGAAGTGGGTTTCAAAAGGTGGCTCTACAGGTGCACAAGTGGCTCCCAACCTAAAGATCATCTGCTTTGCAATGTCAGTGCCATCTTTCTGTGATGATTCTGCTGTGCAATGTGCAGAAATAAGCTTTAATCTGATGTCCCCATTGTGACATGAGAGAATTTTAAGCATAGTCAGTTTTTTTAAACTTTCATTTTATCAACTTCTAGGCTTTGTCTTTTCTTAAATTCACAGCTTTTTTTTTTTTTTCTTTCTGTCTTTTCTTATGTATGATTTTCAAAATAAATGCAGATCCTTTCAATATTAGCATTAACAGATAAACTGAGCTGATTAAAATAATTTTTGCCAATGTTTTTTTAAAGAAATCATTGTAGAATTTGCAATCTGATTGCTCCTGATGCTGATTGGCAGAAGTAGGTCTCTTTCTTGGCTAATCTAGAATTGCAGATGTTATGGAAAGAAATGGCAAATTTAAAATTGCACTTCAGTTTAAAATACAAAGTTTATGTTGATAAAGCTTTTAGTGCATTTGAATTTATCTTTTCATTTGCGTAGCATAGCATTATATTACATTTCCAAAGCAGTTCCCTGTTTCTCCAAATGCTGTTGTGTACCTGCTACTGACTTCTCTGGGTGTAATGTCTAAAGTTTGGTGGAATATTAATGTCTGTATTTTCAATAGGATTTACTAACTACCTTTAGTGCTTCAGGTACTATCTCTTACTTTGAAAAGAAGGTAATTGTTGCCCATTCACCAATGCTGCACCTGTATTGTTAAAAAGAAACTTGAAAATAGATTTTAAAATTACAGGTAAGTTTTAATAGGCTTTGTCTATACAGGATGAATAGAGCCAAATTATAGTTCTTATTTTTCAAGATATTCTGACTATAAGTAGATCCATATACCATTGTTCAAGAATTTACTGCCAGAATCCATATTTGAAGAAATCTGAAAATWTTCCTAAGCTTTCAAGATTTGTGGTGGTTTTTAAGAAGCCTGAAGTGTTTTGGAAAGGCTGTGCTATTTGACTAGTTCATATTTTAATAAAAAATTAACATGAATTACATATAAGTAAATGTAATTTCTAATGCTCTGGTAAACCAGAACAGTGTTCTGCAGAAGAAATTACGGGGTTTAGGACAGGGAGAAATAAAACCAATCCAAGTTTTCAGTCTGTACCCTGCTATATGGATTGTGCACAGCAAGATATTTTCCAATAATTTCGGCTTCTAAGATGCTTAGGTCTAAATATGGTTATTGTTACAGTTATATAAGGTAGGAGCTAACTTAAATGGGGTCTTTTTCYTTTCTGGAAAACTTATTTTTTGGCTTGCATTGTTTAGAAATTGAGTTTTAAGTGTATTGAACTGTTATGAGTCTTTCTCAGCAAAGAACTCTGAGTTTCTAAACAATATTGAGATACAGTATTTGTATAATTGGGTACATTTTTAATTTTATGAGCTTTGATAGATAAGTCAGTCATGAAATAGAAAACTTCATTTCGTTGCTGTGATTAATTTGCTATAGAAATACTGTTTATATTTCACACATTTCTACAAATGTTTGTAATAGATTTATGGTTCTGTGGTATTGTGATTTGGTTTAATTTTTATCACATAGAACCCAAATTTCATTGCTAATTTTTGTATTTAAAGGTTTGTTAATCTAAATTGATTTCTTAGTTTTGTATGGGTTCTGAGCTGAAAAATACAGTACATCACTGACTGTTCTATCACCTGACAGGGACTGATAAAGCATCCGTGCAGAAAGTGTCAGAAAAGGTTAATATTTATTGATTTTATGGCGCTACAACCAATGTAGTTTTGCCATCAAAGATGTATGGCCACCAGCAATGGAATCTGTAAAATTGCAGGTTGGATGCTAGTTTTTATTATAACCTATGCCAGTATTCTGGCCTTAAAAAATGACAGATATTTAATTTAAGACAAAAGGTTTTGAGTGTACAGCTGCTGTATACCTGCACCAGGAATTTAGTATTCTAAAATGAAATCCAAGCGCAGCGCTTTAAAGTTTAAGGTGTTGGGGGTGTGTGTGGGGGGGAACACACAACCTTGAATTGCAAATGACAATCACATTTAGCCTTTTCATCCACTTAACTATGTGCTATTGATCTGTAGAAGGTGCCCAAGCAAGTGATAGCTAAAATTATGAGCAATAAAGGGCTTGCTTCTTCAAACAAAAAAGTATATAATTAGTAGGAGTGGAGGAGGGGGCAGAGCCTGTGTGTGGTTTTAAAGGCATTTAAACAAGATGGACTGAGTGGAACAGCAGTTTGTAAGCGTACACAAGGAGAAATCTGGTTGCCTTGAAGCATAAATCCATGGTCTGGTTACAGCTTGTGTGTAAAAATTAGGCATGCACTCCAGCCTTTACATTTATCTCCATCAGGGTTTGCCTGACAGAAAGACAATCTGTTGGTTTGCCTACATCAACTAGGGAGAGGAAAATCTTGTGAAGCTTTGGTACTTCTAAATGCATCCATAGTTTGCATTTTTATTCTATTTTTCATTTAGATGACTCTTGATATCAATCCTTTCATAACTGATACTTCTATTGATACATCAGGAAGGTTTTCAAGAAGATAGAAGAATACTTGCTGAAGTGCTGAAAATTAGTCTACTAAAAAGCATATAGACATGCATGGAGCTTGTAGAAGAAGGTTTATAAGGAGTATTAGCAGGATCTGACCCCATATTTTTACAATCCCTGTTTAACTAGTGTTCATTACAGAATTATTTTTTTATGATACAGTTTTGCATGCAAGTTTTCCCCCTCTACTTCCTTTAAGGTTCAGTGTCAGGGACAGCAGTAACAATGGGTTTGCCTTTGAAGAAAACCTAACAATAATTCAGTAGTGAGAAACTCTTATTCTAACATGACTAGTAGAATAAATTGCATGGCATACAGTAAACATGCTTTAGATCGCCTCTTCTCTGTACCACATTTTTCTGTTGAGCTTTATACCACCAGTTTGTCTGGGTTCTTTTTCCCCAGACAGCTTACCCATTTTATTGTGCTCATTTAGAGGAAAGAAAAACTGTTTGTCTCCTTGAAAGGCAAGAGAACAGTGAGTGGAAAACTACTTTTATAGCTAAAATACCATTATAATATATGGCAACTAAAATTCTAAAATTGAAAGAGAAGATACAAGAGAAAATCTTAAATCACTTTTTTAAAGCCACTGACAATTTGAAATATTCCCATGAAGATTTCTATTTTTTGTCTTCCTTCCTTGAACTTAAAMTGTGATTTTTAGAATGATTGTTACAATAATTTGTTTAATTTCAATAATTCAAATRAGATCCATTCCTCATGTAACTCCACCTTTTTTATTTTAATGACTGTGTCATTAATCTAACGTTTTCCATTTTTATTGGGCTTCSTTTTTCCCTCTTCTGATCTCTTTAAATTACGACTATGAAATGGCACACGTTCAGCAGTGGTGTGCATTGGTTGCATTTTTCCATCCCTTCTACWCCTTCAGTCTCATTTTTTTACTTTTTGGTAGAGCCACATGCCAACAGCATTGTGGCTGTRTGGTGTCCATAAATGACTTCCATGCTACAGCTGTGGGTGGCACCTTAGTGACAGAAGGTTTTTCAAACACTTCCTTTTTTTTTTCTTTTTTTTTTAATTTTTTAAAAATTAAATATCACTGCTATGAACCATTTGTTATGCTTTATAACACCTTCACCCCAAAATTGGTTATTGCCATAGTGACTGATACTTTGTTAGCTGATTTTAACAAATGATTTTGTGGAATTATTACTTAATTCATAATGTMATTAATTTTTAGTACCCAGCAATACAGAATTGAAGCCATATATTTATTTTACATTACTTAACCATAAGAAGACTGCATTGCTGAAAACATCATTCATTGAGTAAATAAAATGAATTTATTATAAACTTTACCCACACAAATTTGATATAAAACTGAAGGATAAAGAAGAAAAGAGGTATTTTGAGACCACAGTTCATGGAATGATTACATATGCTTATGTGCCCTCCCTTTGCTTACGTGAAATGGTTAGAAAAATTAGGAGCCCAAAAATTTCTTATGATTAAAATTTTACTTGTACTCACAAGTCTTTGTGATTGATCTTCAAATACAGGATAAGAAATGGTTCATCAGGTTAGGATTATGRTTTGGATTAGGATTTATCWGTGGTAACACTGCTCTAAACACCTGTTTGTGGACACTGTGCGTGCTACCAGTAGTGCTGCATAATCACTGAGGGTCTACAAAAAAAGGTAATATTTGCTTATATTTCATGAAAAAAGTCAACATGAGCCAGAAATTTTTGCATCGTATTTCAGATCTCAGTCAGGRTATCAAACCAAAACAATGTTATTGAAATCACTGTATCTCTATTTACAAATCCCATAAAGTAGCAGAGTGTTTCCTCCAGAGCAGGCTCTGTAGCTCTGCTGTGAGCATGGAGATGCGCTGTGATCATCAGTGGGAGTGTTGCAGTGTTCTCCCATTTGGGGCAAGTTCAATGCCAGCTCCTCCTCCCCTCCTGCAAATCAGCTCCACTTGGGAACCCGCTTCACTGCTGTAGTGGAGACTGAATCTCAGTTGCCAAAACCAGAGCGTGTGAACTCCAAAGGAGCAGTGCTGGGGGGCCAGCCTGGGCTCAGCATCCCCAAAGAATCTGGGGACAGGACTGCGTTGTTGTCACTGCGTGGCTCCTGCGTCCGAGTGGGTTTGCCTCTGGATGAGCCRTTGAGCAGCAGGAAGGAGAAGGATCCAGGGCCTTCTGCGCTTCGGAGCAAAGCAATTTGGAAGAGATTTGCTTGATTTTGTTATTGGAGGTGGGGGGAAAAGGTACATTTGTGGAATGCTGCCATGGGAAGAGGTATTTGTGCTGGTGTGGAGTGGGACATRGACAGAAGTCTTTCCAACCCCACTCAATCCTGCTCACCTCTCATAAGCCTGAACACTCTGTATCTTGTAAGCAGAGAAACACAGAGCCTTTCATATTGGGCATGGGGAGACCTTGCTGTTTGGTAAATATTGTGACTACCCTCACAGATCTGTAGAGATATGCCCTGGCATTTAATTCTTAGCAATTCTTTGTTGTCATTTTCTKTAGTTAATCAATTGCATTTCTATTTATTCCCAGTCTTCTTCAAGTGTTTCTTGCTATAATACTTTATGAAATAATTTATTTAGGTTTTCTTGAGCCTCCTTACTGAAGTTATAAATTTGATTGCATTGCTATATTGACTGAAATGTTACAGAGCAGTTAGCTTTTATTGTTTTTGTAGGGTAAAATATGTGATTTTATTGTTCATTTTTATATCTCAGATATCATCTTTTATTAGAATTTTGAACTGTATCATCTTCAGGGTAAGATTTCTCCACAGTACTAAGTACACATTTAAAAATGCTGATTATTTAACCTGCAATTCATCTTAAAAGTCACAGTTTGGTTGTTGGTACTGCTAGGAATGCAAGCATAATTACTCTTGCAGTATCTTTCCCTCAAGAAACACTCATAAGAGTAGCAATATCCATTCCACCCCTTYCTTTTGCTCAAGGGAGGAAAGAGCAGCAATAACTGTCTGGAGTGTGTCAAGCCTCTGCTTCATCCCTCCTTCCTTGCTCTTGGGTCTAGATGTGGCAGRCAGAAGTGGAAAGGTCCCACTCCTGTGTTGATCTAGGTAGTTATAATMATGATGTTGTAATAATAATTTTACTCTGCAGTAATCTTTTACTATTACATGTGATTAATGCTGAGATATTAGTATTTATAGTCAATAATCAAATAATKCAATATTTAAACACACTTTACACCCACTTCCCCCTAGAATCATTTTCTTCTTGATTTTGTTACAAGAGGATTCTAGCTGTTACTTTGGGTAAATAAACACTGTATTACTTATGTAATAAGTTTGGATTTCTCATAATTGCAACTTTAAAAATATTTGTTGATTTTGGAGTAAATACAAAATCGCTTAACTATTTAAAGCCATACTTTATGTAACTGATATGTAATATGCTCAAATATTTTCTTCTTAGGTGTTTTACCTGGAARGGCTTAATTGCTTGAAATTCTGAATTTTCATATTGATATCTAAGCCCAAAGAAAGATATGTCAGATTGCTGTGGACAACTTACTCAAGCACTGTCTTTTCTCAGCAGCAGCTTTTGAACATTTCTTAATTCACTACATAGTACTTGAGAATATTTCCTTCAATTTATATCTAACGTATTGTTAATTAGGCTTCACCATGTTTAAGATGGGATGTGGATGGGTCAGGTGATGTGTTCTGTTTCCCCTTGTGTCATCATGTTTACTTTTCTCAAGAGTGCAGTGCAGTCAAGGSAGTAGTGTTATGGGTAACTTTTAAATTATTGACTAGTCAGGCTGATATTTAAAGATCAAATATTTAAACATCACTGGCAACTTGAGGATTTTGACCCAAACCACCAACAATTTTTATTTTTGCTGCTGGGAGCAATTGCAATCAGAGGCTTCAAATTGTCATTTATGTTCCTACAGTGTAAGTAGCATTACTGATAAAAGTGTGCTTTATTCCTTTTTTAGTGTCATTTGACACAGAGAAAAGAATGGGACAGATGCTAAAGAGCTGGTTACATTTTTCAAAGAATGCAGTTATTAATTAATGCAATTCATAAACCAGTCTACACAGATAAACTAACTCATTGAAACTTCATTGTGATGTGGGGGAAAAAAGGAATAGCTGTAATTTTGAGGAAAATGCTCTGTATCTTTCATATCAAACTGAGACAGCAGCTTCCTATCTAAAGCGTACAATGAAAATTACCTTCTTGCCTTTGCAAAATGAGTTTGCATTGTTTGGCTTGTGTKTATGTGCATGCCCACATTTGTTAACAAAATCCTAGTCAGTGATAAACTTGATAAATATTGGGAAGTAAGATTATTTGGATTGTAAGGCTCTCAAGATAAATGGTTGGACTTTCAATGTACATAAGTAGTAGACATTGACAGTGGAACCTATAAAATTGTCATGAGTACCTTTAATTTCTTAGTCTTCACTTTCAAAAATTTTTAGTGTATTCCAGGAGTAGGGAAGTGATGTTATACAATTTAAAAGTAATCCAGATGATTCCAGATCTGTAGCAAGAAAGAGAGGAAATGGGGTAATTAAAGAGGAATTAAAGTCCAATTTTCTAAGCATTTTATGTATGTAACTACCTTTTAAATGTCCAGCCTCCCACTGAAATTGTGTTGGACCCTCAGTTCAGACACGCATGGATGAGGCCTCTTTCAGGCTTAGGTAGGGAGCCAAAAAGCACCCGCAGCCAAGTCCCAGCCTCTCACAGGACTGGTCTTCCCCTAATACTGCACATCTTTTCAAAATCAAAATTGCACCTGTTTTACTATGATGAAGACATATATTAAGAGTGATATACACTGCCTTTAATGATGTGGCAAAAGGAAATGGAAATGCTGGATAGAGCTCCATCTCAAAAAAAGTAGTCACTGTGCGTGTTCAGAGTAGAATGGGGAACAAAGGAAAGTCTCTTCTGTAACTCCTTTAGCAGACCTGGTCAGCAACAGCACCAAATCTAAAATTCCATTCTCCCTAACTGTACCATTTCATCCCCAGATTTGTTGGTCAAGGACATTAATCTCAAACAGTATGTTTTGCAGTAAGGAGGGTTGGTAAATACTGCAGCCTCCATTTGAATGAGATCTGTGAGCTGCCTGATATGGCTGCTGGTAATAGCTCTGAATTTACAGATGATATAAAAATGTGGTTCACAGTAAAAGGTGTGGTTCACAGTAAAAAGTGTGGTTCACAGTTCCCCTGCTTCCTTGTGCTCTGTAGACCAATGTGCAACCACGCCCTTCACCTTCATCAGTAGGCAGAGTGAAACTTGTGCTGTTTCAGCCCTTGTACCATAGAACAGCAGACTGCACCAACAAGAGAACCTGGATAGGCTTTTCCTCATTGTCTAAAATTGCTCAGATGTAGACAGGGCAAATGCAGAATCTGAATACCTCCTAAAACTGGGTCATTTGTTGCCAGGGGTTGGGAGGAAGGAAGGACATAAAGTATTCCAGGGGATTTTTATCATCAAGAATCATTAGCTGCACGTGGCCTCTGCTTAAATARCTCTGAACTGAGCCATCTTATGGTGGGAGACATTTGACCTTCATCTAGTCCAAGAAAATGAAGAAATTGGTTAGTCCTCATTCTCCATACATACTTTGTCTTCAGGACCAGGCAGGAGTTCAGCAGAGCTGACATTTGTCCTCTTCTTCCTTAATTTTAATAGTTGTCTTTGAAAGAAATTGCCAAATTATTAAATGTTTAATATCACAGCACTTAAAACATATAATTTTAAACCAGTCATGTATAATAATCTTTTATGTGCAAATGTAGTAAAGTGCACTTATATTTTCCTTTGTGTTTGATCATTAGCAGATATATAATAATATCAATATATGCAATGAATGATATTTTAAACAAACCTTCTACTGAGTTGGCTGTAAACTTGTGAAAAAACATTGGTTTCACCTTAAGGTTTTAATTTCCTTCTGTTTAGTATAAAATCAATACTTTAAGAGTGACTAAAATAACAACCAGACAGTATTTACTGCTCTTGTGCTGAACATTTCACATCAGAAGAATGTAGGAGGAGTGTCTGAGTTATAATTCAAACATTTATAACCATCATTCTACTTCATCTGAGAAAGCTTACTTTATTAGGTCTAGAATTACAATCTATTCAATTAAAGCATTTCTCAGATAAGTACTCAGAGTGATAAGAAGTATTTTCCTAAGTCTCAGACACGGACACTTGAATCTAGCATAGCTCTTCACCATTAAAAGTCAGGAATACTTTCTTTGTCTAATATCAATAAAGATTAATTTAAAATTGCTGGRAAAGAATGAAAGAATTGTGTCCACTACATTGTCTTTAAAAATAAAGTTAAAAGCCTGAATATGGTTATTGGAGAGTCTGTTCATAGATGTATGAGCKAGATAAAGGGCATTTTGCCATAATGTGTCAGATTATTTTGACTTCAATTTTTCATGAGGCATGTTAAGTTAAGGTAGTGCCTAAWGTGAGTAATAKTGACAGAATCTGACCTTTGCATGTGATTTTTTTTTCCATAATGATAGTGAACATCTGAAGTAAACCTTATATCAGCTAGAAAGTATTACTTTTGGTTATGTCATTTTTCTTTGTGAACCATTTGGAGTTGGTTTTAAATCTCTTGTCTCATGATACACAGTCTTTCTTCTTTGTCCTGTCTTACTTTCCAAAACAGAGCATAACTAAACACGTAAGATTGATCAGTAAACCACTTCTTTGGTGAAAAGGTAGCATTACCAAGAAACAAACCAACCAAACAAAACGTATCCCAAAAGGTAGCTTAAGTTTCTGGMTAGATGGTACAATTGGTCTTACACTGACTGTACCTCTAAAGTTGTGAAGATTTCATCTAGCATTGGCAAATTCTTTCCATAGATTATAAAATRTCCAATTCAGAGATAAAAAGGAAGTGATGGATTACAGTTTGGAGTGCATTTAATTTTTGCCAATTTCAGATTGAGGAGGGCTGTTCCAGACTGCTCTTGCTTAGTCCTGTATTTTTGTCTCATTACTTCAGGTTATTTTGCTACATGTCCTTGAAAGAATTCCTTTGTCTGTGCCATAAATCCTTGCCAAGCCTTTTCTGACTGCACACAGGATGCACACAGGTTTTGTATTGTCATTCACACCAACAGTACGTCCTCTACAGTGAGACCATATTTTCATTAGTATGATACGGCAAAAATTATTTTTAAGTGCAGKCTGGCATTGAATTTTATATTTCACTTTTATATATGTAATGAATCTAAACCTGAACGTGGGTATCTTGTAAGTATTTAGTCATGGAAGGAAGCATTATGTCTAGGTTTCTAAAAGTSAGATGAAGCCAACTGAAAACATAAACACTGTTTAGTGTTTGGCTTGATCCGGTGATGAAGTTGAGAGAGTTTTGTGAAGCAATCAAAGATTATTTAGTCAAAAAGAACAAGGCTGTAAAGTAGACAATGTCATATGAACCAATAGGTCTCTCACTCTTGCAACTGCAGGCTGATACCAGAATCACCAGCACCAGCAATTTGTGCCTTTATTTGGTGATAAATTAAAGAAGCCTCCCTGAGCTCATACAAGCAGAAAGAAATGATCTCAGACGTTTGTGAGTCACACTGTGTCTGATTAAGTTAAAGGTATGGGAGATGCAGAAAACTGCTGTGTGTGGCTATTTCTGATATATTGTGTTACTGACACTGCAGCAAAGACAGACGTTGTAGGTTTGGCATACAAACACAATGTTGTTTGATCTAACCAGTGATGCTGAATTGGTCAGCAAAAAGCATCAGTGACAAACTTTCAGCTGAATATACAATTACGGAGTTGACCAACAGTTTTAATGTATTTTCCAGGCAGCYGATTGTATTCTCCATAGTCCAGGTCTGCTGAGACTGCTTCARTTGCATTTATCATTTCAATATAGACTAAGTAGAAATTCATGTTCTGTCTTCTGTATTTTTCTTACATTTGGCATACTATGACAATGGCTCTTCTTTGCTTTAAATTCYATTTTATTTCTAGAGATACACTTTTTTTTAGCTYTGGTTAGAGAGTGAGAAACTTTCTAACTGGAGTTAGWTAACAGTTATCTTTTCATGACTTAMTGCATTGATGCTTTTCCAAAATGGAGGACTACAYTGCTCCTGGATGTGGGARCTSTSCTTGCATCCATTAGCTCTTCCAGARGAGCRACAGACRAGATTCCACAGGAATGCAATAMTTCCCATGKTTGGAGAACTCTTAGTAAGGCATTAGAAGCAAGTAAYTCAGTTGTGAACTCCCTTCAGTGATGTACTGACTCCAAATGCAACACAGCAATTTGTTTTTTTTACTTTGAGATGCTCTTTCTTTACTCACACAGTTACTGTGTGTACTGTCCTGTAGTTTCATCACTGCTGAACACAGGGAGCTGTTTATGGGAATTATTAACTAAGTTTTTAAAGACTCTGACAGATCAGTTTTTGTTTTAATAATCAGTATTAAATTTGCTTACACCCTTTGGTTGGGGTGTAAGTGTAACATGGTCTGTAAACTTCTTTTAGAGCTTTGTGGATACTTTTATGCCTTGATRATTAACAAATCATTCTACATCATTACTTTTTTCATGGTATTCATCTTGTGTTAGTTTGAGTTGCAACATTTTCTTTCAATATACATTAACATTAGTGTACTGAATGCCACAAACCTATATATGAAATAATTGTACTTTTCTTAAGAGGATTACTCTTCTAAGTTTAGGCATGCTGATATTTAAAGTGGTTGATTATTTTTGAGAAAGCAGAATGTATCACACCACAGCAGTGTACTGGAATAACATGCTGTACTACATTAATTCGGTCTGGCAACTGTTTGTGGGTTTTGTTCTGGGTCTGCACAGGTTCTATGCTTGTTTCAGCTGAAGGTGTTTTTTCTGCAGTTGTATTAGAGAAACATTCATTGATGTGGATTTACTTACAGTAGTGTAAAGGATGTTTTTGTTTAGGTGGGCTCTTTATCAACCAAGTCTGCTGGACATTTTTAAGATCAAAGCAGCTCACTCTCATGAGGATTTTATCACCATTCAAGCTCCAGAGCTGGTCTGTTTGCTGGACACTGCAGTGGGTTTGGGGGTTGTTCTTTTTGTTTCATTTTGTTTTGTTTTTTTCTTTTTCATTGGTCCAGCTGAATTCTTAGTAGATCATTGCAAGATAAGACTCTTGCAGCAGTAGAGAAAATCCAAGTTACTGGCTGCTTTGCACAAGCYTTTCCTCCTCCTTCTCATTTTTCATTTTTTTAGTCTTATTTCTTAATTTCTTTTCCTGAAACGGGTAAGTAATGCAATTTTCTCTTGAAAGATAAGAGTTTATACCAGTTCAAGAGTAAAACCTAATTTTCCATATTTATCATCTAATCATCTAAAAGTACATGCTTTTTATACCTATGCAACCCAAGTTTGTACCTCTTTGGAAAGGCATTTAAAATGCCTTTGTTTACATTSATTGATTAAGGAGTATTGTGCTGTTTAATGCAGCAAAATAGAGCGTTACTAGCAATATGTTTGATAAATCCAGTAACATTTATGAAGAACTTCTTGTCCCAGTTCTGAGTAGTCAGGAAACCCTGGGYCCATGACTTTGGTATTTTCCAATATGTTATCCAGGATATTATACTAATGATTTAATACTTTGCAGAGTACGTACAGGTTTTAAACAGGGACATCAGATGGCAAGACCAAACTACAAAGAATGATGTACTCTCTGGCCTTGAACAAGAGCCATAGMAGAATACTGTGTATTAAAAGATTTCTAGTGAGGACTGTGCACATACATGTTTCTTCTTCTGTTGTATAACTTTGATCTTTATTAATATTCCAAGAATGAGCCAGTGCCCTTACAGTAGGGTTAGTTTAATAAACAGCCTATACTTCCAATCCTCCTACAAAAGATCAGGTTTATTTACTTTTTATTATTAATCTTACAGTTAAATCTAGTTGCCTGTTCCTTGTGGTTAATTACATGCAAGAAAGAGATACTTTTGATCTAATGCTAAATAAGCTTTTCATGACTAATCAATTAAAAGTCAGAATTTAACATATTATATGGGTATTTTTAATACAGAGGAGCAATATTTTCTGTAACTTTCTCGAAATGCTGGAACTCACATAAATAAAAACAGGTGTGTTCTCCAGAATACTCTCACTGTCATGGGTTACATTTGCTACCTATTTTGGTCCTTTCCAGTAATATCCCATAATCTGGGTCACAAGTAATGGCAATTTTCCTAATTTTGTTAATAACACTAAATACTAACCTATGTAGTCTCCAGACACTGAAATTCGCAGAAACGTATATGGAAGTTTTCAGTAACAGAATCCCTAGGAGACCTGTGTTAAGTGTATAGTCCAGCAGTTCATTAGTGTTCTAAATTTAAAACAAAATTGCATGACATGAAAATCAAGGATAAATACTTAAAGTCTTTCAGCATTTTTTTCTAATGCAATAAAAATTTTGCATTTCCTTTGTTAACTTTATAAATGCAATATTAATTAGCTTGGCTTCAGTAGCTGCAAAAATCATGTAATAACATGTTCCTCCTATGCTAATATTTAGAACCAGTTAAGCACTTTGATTGGAGCTTGGTATTGTAGACTGATTTTTTTTTTCTTTGTTTTTTTCTTTGTCTTGGAAAGAATAAAACACTTTTTGCTTTTTAAAACATTGAAGTCAGTTAATATAGGCTTAGTAATTTTTATCCAGCGTGTAAAGATTGTGATCAGTGTCTRGGTTGCTGCCATCAATATACATTTAGGTTATGCAGGATTTTGTCTTAATATGATCAGTCTTTATTTATGTAAAGTAGAATTCTGACACCATTGATCTGTATTATTAAAATGCATAGAGCAGCTATCATATCCTGGGCTTCTGCTGAAATATGCTTTTAATTGAAGCAGAATTGTAGCAATATATTACCAATGTGAATCTAGTTAAGAGTACAGCATTGACTGCAGTGTTTCATTGTTGTTCAGTGGGCTCTGCTTTGCAGGATTGAGTGTAAATGCTGTCATGTGTCTATGAGAAGTGCTCAGCGCAGGAAATGATCATATAAAGACTTTATTCTGGAAGATGTGCACTTCCAGTTGATGTGACACACAATGTTTGGCTTTCAGAAGAAAGGCTAGAGCCATGTGACGTTTGTATTTTAAAATGATATTTGGATAGTTAATACTCTGAAAAGGGGGAGTTCATGCCCATACCTAGCTTAATTATGCCTCAACATAGCAAATAATTCTGAAGAAGTCCTTTAACTTTGCTTTCTAGAAAGACAAAAAAAGGGAGGCAGTGAAAACAGTACCTTAAAAAAAAGCTTCAGGTGATTAAAAACATTGAAGGCAAGCTAGAGTTTTTGCGTATTTCTTCATCTACAGTGCAAAGGCCAGGCACTGTGACTCCCTGTGGTGCATTTCATGGTGCTCCTGCTACAGTGTGCCTCAGAAAAAAAAAAAAAAAAAGCCAAAATGTGATGAAATAGAATTCTTACATTTACCATTTTTGTGTGCCATAAAGTCCTGAGCTGATTCAGTTCAGTTTTTACCCGTGAATGTCAGCATTCATGTTCTTAGTACACAAGTAAATTTTTAGCATTGATTTGGGGAGCATCAACTGAGACCTTAAAAAAATGTGCTAATATTTACATGATAGGACCTTTAGTTTCAATGCTAATCAGTTTTTAGTCATAACTCTGTTAAGGATGTTGAAAATTAAATGGGAAGTGATCATCTCAGAGAGAGTTTATAAAAGAACTGTAGAAAAATGTGAAAGCATGTTCATGTCAACTGCTTTTCAAGAGAGAAGAACAGACAGATCTCCAATACCATTGAAAGGTGGTACATTTGGAATGGACAGAAGTGTGTGTGGTTTTACRCAGTGCAACACTGGAGCAGTGTTTCTGACTGTCACAAGCTATTATTGTTGTGAGTCAGATTTAAAAAATCCCTCACCAGCTTTTTCTATTGGCTTGGGAAATTATCTTATTCTTTTAGTATGCAAAAAAAGTGCAGATATTTACAGGAATATTTGTTAGGAAGGAAGGGTATCATAGGGACTTGGCATATCTGTTAATAGACAGTCATTAGAAGTTAGCCGACTTTCTCTTTTGACCAAAACTTTTTTAATAGTTCTGAATAAATATTGCTGAAACTGTCAGAAATATCTCTTGGAGTCTAGATCTTGAATCAGGTGAAGAGTACTGATAAGAAATGCTGTAAGTGTTTCCATTGTTCCTGGTCAGTTATCATCATCTCTTCTTCCATGCTGTAGGTTTAGTTGAAAGTTTTATAATCAGACAAGGTTGCATTTCATATATTGTTGTATATTTGCAAAAAATAGCCTTCCACTCCCAAGAAAGTCARGGATTTCAATTTTTAGGAACATACTGGTGCATAAATAATGATAGACAAGCAAACAGAAATAAGTCAGTTTTATAACATGTTTTTCAGACACTTAAAAGAAATTGTGAATGCCAAAGTAGAGAACTGCTTCCCTAGAGTGAATAAAATTTAGCAATGTAAGTCCAGTTGCTTTAACAAAGCATATATTCCAATACTGCAAGTAGTCTAACATTATCATCATCAATAAGTACAGTAATGAAACCTTGTTTTTCTTGTAATTTCAAACTGCAAAAACAAGTCTTTGGGGCATAATAAGATGTTAGCATATGGTATCTGTTTTAATAAATGATGTTCAGATAGGAAATRCTGTCTGAATTTTTATATTTTGAAATCTTCATTGTTAAGTTTTTCTTTATTTGGTGAATGTTATTGCCCATGGTGGCCGCAGTCACAGGCCTTGATGATTTAAAAAACAACCCAAAAAACCACCAGGAAAAAAAATATTTCATCTCTTGTACTACTGAGGGACTCAATGTTATCTCGCATAGGGTTATTGTGTTGACTGATTGCCACTGGATTATATTTATGCTTTTTAATTAACAATTACAGTTTAAATATCTCATATAAATCTATGGCCTGTGTGCATGGGGGGTGGGTTGTTGAAYTTTATGATATTATTTTAGTGTGTAGAAATATCATAGTACTACATTTCACTAGATCCCTGGTTTGTAGTGGTTCTCTTTACCATTTAGAAGATCCAAAATAACTGATCCATTTTGGGTTGGTYTTTGTTCCAGTTTAGGTGGCTACAGAAACTCTTCTTTAAGAGCAAGAACCTGCAAGCTTTTACTTTATTTTTTTAAAAAGCATATTACAGCTAGGGACTGTTCAACTAATATAGTTTTATGGGTTATAATGAGGGTGCTTCAAATCATATTCACCTTTAATTTCTATAATATTATTGCAACAATGAATAAAGTGCTTAATTACCTTTCCACTCTGTCAGGGTCTTTTCTTTTTCTAAATACACTATAGGAAATAAGCACAAAGGATTTAAATTGATCTCTCTTTATACTCATCTGCTCATATAATTGATTCCCCAGTATTGAAACCTATTTTTTCTGTCTGTATACCAAAGATTTCTTTGCAAAGGTCCAGCCCCAGCAGGTTGATTACACACTTGTTACCTGTAATTCAATACAGCAGCGCCCTGTTTACAAAGTCCAGATTTCCTGGGCTGTCAGTTAGGGCAATCAGCACAAAGACCAAGAGCTTTTGGAACTAAATAAACAATGAGAAAAACATTCAGGGCTGCCAGTAACCTTCACAGGTAATTTAACAGCCTTTGACTACAAGGCATCAGTTGCTGTAGATGTCTGGCGAATATGAAATCTGACATTCTCCCTTGCCATGTTCTGCCAATAGGTCSGTGTGTAATCTCTCACCGAGGTTCGCCGCCGCTCCGCTGCGCTCAGCCAAACTGCCTTTATTATGACGGACGCCCACACCTGCGTTCTGTCACCTACATGCCGTGTGCTCTTCCGAAAGGATATAGACAATTGTTTACATTTTCTGGGTTAAGGAAATTTAAGGTCGCTGCCATGTCCCCTCTGCCATTCCTCTTCTGGTCAGCATCCTGGCCAGTGCACCCTTTTTGATCTCTTCCTAGAAGTGTTTAAATATGAAGAAAGAAACTGCTTGATCAATTCTGCATAAATTGGACTCTGTTTTTATTGCAAACAGGGAAGAGAGTTATCTCTATTTTCTAGATGACCTTTAACTGCGGACAGATTACTTTATTGTCTGTATCTTTGCGTTTATGTATTTTTAATTTAACTTGGTTTATTTCTGATGTATTTGGTGCCTTTCCTGTCGATTCAGATAATGATTAGAAAGGCTATTTTAAAGACCTCTGACGTATTAAAGCAGACAAAAAATATCCGTGAGGAGAAGAAAAGGGAGAGAGAGATTCGTCTGAGTCTGTATAAGARAATTTCATACATTTTATTTCAGCAGTCAAATCTCTTTGCGAGCAGATAAAATTAATGTTATCTATACAAGTTTAAAAGTGCATCTTAAAAAAAAAAACAAACCCACAAAACCCAAGGATAATCCTTGTAAGCTAGGTGTTTATTCTCCGTATAAACTACTCAATCTGACCAATATGCATTTTCTTGTGTGTTTGCAACATACTTGRCTCACAGAATCATGTCTTCTTTTTTAATTATTCCTGATATATAAATCTGTAGAGTAGACTGTAAGCTGTTAAAAAGAATCTTTTTTTTGCATAAGTGTTGTACAAATATAATAACTGAAAAGATTTCAAAAAATTGGGAAAATCTATTATTCGATCATGTTTTAACCAGAAACTGGTCCTCTGTTCTATTTTTGCACTTTGATGGATGAATTTCTGTGCACCTTGTTGTGGTAATAGAAGATAGCTGAAGATGTTGTGCAACTGACACTCCCCAATGCTTGATTCACTATGTGCCCTCCAGTTCTGTCTCAGGCAACRTGCTTATGCAGCTGTAGATAGATGTGCATCCGTAACCAAAAACCAATGTATCTATTGAGTGTTAGTTTAGTTCTAATTTTTTTGCTGTGTCTGACTTCACAATGAACATGCAGATTTAAATTACATACATACATGATTTGGCTTAGTGAGGAAGGATTGTCACGTGGTGGTAGTTTCTTTTTCTTTTGAATTATGTTGTTCCCAGCAAAAATAGATGCTGGAACACTTGCAGACCAGAAGCTGTTTACTAAAAGCATAAGTAATTTAAGTGAGAAATTCCAAATTTGTTGGGAATCCCTAAATATTTGYTGGTCTTTCTGTGGTTGCAGGGGAGCAGGGAAGAGGGTAACAACACCATGGTGGTTTTCATTGTGCATTAATGGGGTCAGTAGCAATGCTGTGAAGGCAATGATCTTACTAAGAACAAAGTAAAAATTTAACTCGTTTACAATATGTGGGCACAGCAGCAATTAGGAATTCTAGTGTAGAAAGTGCTAATGTGATTGTAAGTGAAACAGGCAATTGGGCATAGCATGGCAACCTGTGGGAAGCAGCCATGTCCTGCGTGGACTCATGGGAACTTATGGAGTGGATAGTGACAACTCAGTATTTATGGTATGTTTCACACTAGTGGATCCATTATGAGGTCAGGATGGGTTGGCATTTAACTGTTTCAGCAATGGCAAAGTAGGGAAATGCCACAGGAAAGTGTTTCTGAGGTGGCATCTGCTTACTTGTAGCTCATTTAGACACTGAATACTCACTGCAGCTGATGATAATGTATCTTTGCTGGGTTGGGTTCATCTCAGATAATCAATGCAATACTTTTAATACAGATACCCTGTATTAATTATTAATTTTTCTTTAATTATTAATTTTGCATTACAAAATAATCCRTACTTGACAAGAAGTAAAATAATTTTAAGGCCCCGGCAAAAATGTGATCTGTAAGGGTAGCTATGTTTATGTTATGCTCTGAAATCAGCCTTACCTAAGTGAGAAGTAAGGTCCCTCTGTGCTCTGCTGTTTTACCTGCAGACCCTGTGCTTCCAACACAGCTGAGCTAAGCTGAAGTATCCCAAAGCACCTGTAGCCAAGAGGATTTTTTTTACATGGTTTGTCACAGACTGTTTAGATATTTCCCAAAATGATTGCTGCACTGTTGTTTCTTTTGCAGAATAAGAGAACTAACATTAAGGAAAATTGTGGAAAGGTGTTGGAAGACTGGTGGCTTTTGAATTGCAGTAGCACACTGCCCAGTGATTGCATTAGCAGCTGATAAATCCTTCTGCTTTAAGTTTTAGCCCCTCTTGCTCTTCTGAATGATGGGTTTTGTTGTGTGTGGATGGGAGCAMGATTGAGGGACAAAGGCCAAATTGTTCTTTAGGATGAGAATAATTCTGGATTGCTAGTCTATGCTTATTAGTGGGTTTGATGCCACAAGCAATAACATCAGCACACAGGTCAAAATCAAGTGGAGGGCTAATGTTAGCA
The DNA here is from genome assembly GCF_030028575.1 of Malurus melanocephalus. Lineage (NCBI taxonomy): Eukaryota > Metazoa > Chordata > Aves > Passeriformes > Maluridae > Malurus > Malurus melanocephalus. The sequence continues at coordinate 2,309,591 of NW_026623301.1, read as the reverse complement.
ATCAACTTAATTTTAAATATGATTATGAACTAAATTTAAATATGATTGTGAAGAAATTGTGACCAAGAGGATTTGAGTAGGTAGATGTGTACAACAAACTTTGCATGTGCTTCTGCTTCAGAACCTCTCCTTCCACTCAAGTTCTGAGTYCATGAAATTCTGGTGTAGGTAGGTCTCTTCACAGTTATTTTTCATCTCCCAAACTCTATTCCACATATTTGAAATTATTTCATTTTACAGCTTTGATTTTACTAGTAATCTGTGCCTTCTAAAAATTTTATTTAGTTGTATTTTATTTGTGCCATATTTCTGCCACAGAACTCTCCCAGTGGACTTCATAAATTCCAGCAGCAACTATGTCCAATTTAAAAACCAAAAAATTTAGTGGAAAAAAAATAGTTGCTACTTGGTTTAGAAAAAGACAATACAAAACCTGGATTTTACAGGAATTGCAGCTACTGAAGTATTTATCTTTTGACTGAATGGAAAGCCCCAGCTATCTCACTTATCTCAGAAACGTCCATTAAGGGCACCCAGATAAGATAATATGTACATACTGTTGCTTTCAAAACTAAATCTTTCTGTGGAGAACCATGCTCTGTTGTTAGGTTTGCTTCCGGTTTTCACTGTAGGCTACTTCTCCAGTGCATCTCATTTGACTGACCATGCACAGTAATCTAWCAGTCAAGAGTGATAAGGAAAAGGAAAGAAAATGCTGCTGAATCTTCAACTTCTGCTGTTTCCCCATTCCCCAAATAGAGGGAAAGCATCTGAAGAGAAATCCTACATTTTCTGCATCTGCATATAATGTGATTCAGGATAAAACTGTTAGATTTTTCCTGAAAAAAAATGTGGTTAGCTGTTTTTAGCTGGAGAATGATCTAGTTTTTGTCTTCTATTTTAATGAATTGCTTCATACCTCTTTACTTCAGGGCTGATTTAATACTACTGTTGATATTTTGATATCTCTGGAGTGTAATGTATTTATGTTACAGTCTAATTGTATTTTACACTTCTTTGTTTAACTTTTTATTCATAAATTCATCTACCCGTATCAGAGGGGGAAACAGACTGAAGATATTTTAACTGTGTTCTAATAATTTCTGACTCTTAATTTTCAAACAATATATAAAGCATGGGGTTTTGTCTCTCAACGATGTATCAGTTGAAGGGATCAGGCCCAATTTCAAAATAGGACTCTCACAAAACAAATTGATGTATTTTTTAAATCTAGAAGAGTGTTGGGATTGTCAAAGGAATTCTTCCTTTCACCTCATTTTCTGTCAGCAGGTATCTGTTCCTTTGTTTGTTTGGTTTTAACTGAGTTTGTGATCATGGATGAATAAGCAGGYTAACTTAGGTTAGTAGCAAACACCAAAAAGTTATTTCTGTGCCAAATGAAACAGGGTTTTCATAATGCAAACACAGTAATTGAAAAATTCCTGCTCTGAASTGAAGTTGTTAATAAGCATAAAGAAATATGAGTAACAGAGTAGAAGTGCTGCATGACTTCAGAGATATTTTAGCACATACTAAGGTACTTTTACTGATAGTGTCCTTTACTGGTGTTGTGCTGAAAATCACTATAMCCACCTCAATTAAAGATGACACTTTTGACAGGCAAACAAGAAAAGCTAAAAGAGAAGATGTGGGAGAAGGTGGCATTCACATGAGGTAGACTGTTGTGTGAATGAATTCCAAGGGATCAAAAACGAATATTTTATAAAATGTATTTGCAGGTTTCCTTTGCCATCCATARGGTCTCTCTCACTCACAGCGTCCCATTCTTTTCCCCTTTTTTCCCATCCTACATATTCTCAATAAATTCCTTTCCTTAATTATACTAGTGACTTTAAGAACTCTTGTGAGGGAAAACTATATTCATACARGACCCTTAGTATCTCTGACAGATTTTATGATGAAGGAATACAGTTGGAATTATATCTGAATATCACAGAAGAACTATCACAACAGCTAGCTGTACTTACATTCTGGAAACTTTGGGGTGATTTTTTTGAGGGGAAAAGAAAGTTATGTGCTTTGGGATATGGTTTGGTTTGGTTTGGTTTGGTTTGGTTTGGTTTGTTTTGTTTTGTTTTAGAAATGTCACAAATGGGAAAATCTCTTTGAACTCTCAGCTCTTCTGAGTTCGTATTTTCTTGAACACTGGGCTGCTGCTTGCCCAGAGCATTAAACCGCTCTGCAGGTTGACTGTGTTCCAGTCTCATCATCTCTCACATTTAACTGTGAAATGCATGGTAGTTAGTATTGACCTTGGGGCCCAGCACCAGAATTCAGGTGATTGTATGAAAATCTTCTATTAATTTTTCTTCCTTTTTTTGTTGAGTTGGGTTGTGTTGTGTTGGGTTGGGTTGGGTTGGGTTGGGTTGGGTTGGTTTTGGTTGGTTGGTTGGTTGGTTGGTTGGTTGGTTGGTTGGTTGGTTGGTTGGGGTTTTTTGCTTTGTTTTAAATGAAACCATTCAGTCTTCATTATAATAGAAATATACTTGATGTGACCTTAGGACTTACCAGCTTGGACAAAACATCTGTAACTTCATGTCCCAGTTTCTCAGTAGTTACTGAGTAGTGAGGTTTGAGTACACTGCATACCAAGAATGACACCAAGCCCAAAGGAATAATCCTTGTTTTTTTCATGCAGGAAATGCTTTGGCCCTTTGCTTTTCCCCACACTGATATGGTCCTGGGTGGAAGGAGTCATGTTGGCTGGGGCTTGACATGATGGCTGTAGGCACCAGCAATATCTTTGGTGGTAGAAGAAAAGAGGAAGAGAGATTAGGGACCAAGAAAGTGCAGCAGTGCAAGGGAAGGCTTGAAGAGTGRGCATGTGTGACCCACAGAGCATTGCCTCATTCCTCATGTGAGAAATGCAAGGGGATGAATTCTTCCTGCTATGTAGGAGGAAGGAGGGAGAATGTATTTCTATGGAGCTTATTTTATTGACTCTTTCTTTCTGCTATCCTTTATACATATAATCTTTGAATGGGTTGTGTTGGCAAGGATCTTAAAGGTCCTATATTTCCACCCCTCCCAGCCATGGACAGTGACAAACAAGGTTGCTCAAAGCCCCATCCAACCTGGCCTTGACTGCTTCCAGTGATGGGGCATCTGCAACTTCWGTGGGCAACCAACCTGTTCCAGTGCTTCACCACTCACAGAGTAAAGAATTTCTTCCAAGTTACTAACCTAAATATCTCTTCTTTTGTTTCAGCCGTTCCCTTTGTCTTGTCCCTGCCTGCCCATGTCTCAACTGTTGAGTGTCCTCAACTGTTGGTACGTGTGAGGCCGCCTAGGAGTAGGAAAAATTTAATGAACTGATTGATGACTTTCTTCCAGTATTCTTCAGGACCTCATACCTGTCTGAATGCTGAAGGCAAAGGAATCCCTTCAAAGCTGACATAAAGAAAGCCAGAAATCTGTGTTAATTCTCTGAATCTCCATCAACTCCATGTCTATGAAAGCACTGGTATAGGATGAAGGGATAACATTAGGTTTATATGAAAATGTGTTCCTGAAAAATGTACCATTTCTCCTTGAACTTGGTCTTACAGTTATTTGAATGCTAGCATAACCTTAACTGTTCTTCCAAAATAAATCTTTCTGGCTTAAATTCCCTTCTCTAAAACAGGTTGCACAACATTTAGTGGTTTTGTCCTTTAAAAAAAAAACATAGCCTGTCAATGGTATTATATAAACAAAGAGCCATAAAATATATTGTCCTTATAGATCATCRTAACACAAATCCAAGCTGTTTTTATTTGCTACAATCAGTGACTGCACTGGTTGTGTCCTTATGAAAATAAAAGTTTAGTTAAAAATAAACAGATCAAATTAACAGAGCAGTTAAGAAATGGGGCGGGTGTGTTTTCCTGAGCATTTTATCAGAGGAGTTTGTAAAAGGAAAAATGTCAAAAGTCATGATGAGTAAAAGAAAATTAGGCTTGAGATTGGTTTTTCAAGGGGAAGATATATTTAACTAAGTTTATAGGTTTGAATTTATTTTAGCATGGAATTTAATTAAGTGTTCAGGGTTTGTGCCTGGTTCTAGAATGTGAGCTTTATCAAAATTCTCTGAAAGCAAAACATTGAAGTTATGTTTTTTTAAAGATTATTTTTTTGATGTAGGTTTAGTATTGCTGTCACAGCATCTGAGGCTTCTTTGGAAGAAACTACATAGGTAACACTTTTATAAAGGGTTTGCATCATAGAGACTTTTGTGATTGATTTGTACATACTACAGCAAAAAAATTGCTGCAATAAAACAGATCTTACCCAAATGACAAGTTGAAACAAATAATTTTATTTATTTATTTATTTAAATGAATTTAGAACTCATGAAAAGAGCCAGATTGACAGCCACAGAGACTTAATTCCTCTGTTCCACAGACTAAGTACAGAAGAAAGTAGTGCAGAATCCTCATGTGGCCCTGCTAATGTCTTAACCTTGATCTGTTTTAGACATGAATAGTTCAGTTTACATCCCCCGCGCCATTCTCTCCTTAAACTGAAACTGCCATCAAAAGTGGCAGATGTGATACTGTAGAGAAACTGGTCCCACAGAACTGCCAACTGATATTACAGGGACAACTCGCACTCTTGAGTAACCACTGACCTGGCCAAGACTCAAAACAGAGGGATTTATTTGTGAAGGTGGCCGTATTCCTATTCAAAAGTCCCAAAGTGGTTTGTCTTCTGGACGTGACATTTCTCTTTGCTCCCTGATTAAATATTGTCAGTTTTAAGAGATTTTACACTCTGTCTGCATACATTTGCATTTCAGTTGCAATTTGAGCAGCTATTCAGAGGATCAATCATTTGTTRTTTTTTTTTTAATTCAACGAAATCAAAATAATTGCCCTGCAAGACTAGGTTTGAAGATTCTTCCCATAAAGGGTCTCTTGAACTTTGCCTCTTCCTCCCAACAACTCTTTCCCTACAGTGAGTCCGATSAGGAGTAAGTTATACTACCCTTGGTGGAAGAGATTAAACAAATAYAGACTTGGGTGCACCAGGCTGTCAGGAGTGTGTCTGCTTTCTCTTGAAGCTTACCTTGTGCCTCTGCCRTAGCAGCTGTGGAAATCAGTCAGAGGCAGCCATTTATGCTTTTACATTGTGATTTCAATTAGTGTGCATTTAAATTAGTCAACCTTAGTTATTTCTTTGCAAAGGTCAAGTAAAATTATTATCCTGTTACCAAAATACACCCATATTGAGGAGGGACTATTAAGCATACCAAGAATAGTGATGTAATATTATTTCATTAATAAATTTAATTAAGATCACAGAATCAGCTAGGTAGGAAAAGACCCTGGAAATCATCAAGTCCAGCCTATGACCAAGCACCACCATGTCAACCAGACCATGCTTTCAAATKCCACATTCAGTCTTTTCTTACACACCTCCAGGGATGGTGGCTCCACCACCACCCTGAACAGCTCATTCTGATGTCTAATCACCCTTTCTGTGAAAAAATTCTTCCTAACATCCAACCTAAACCTCCCCTTCAGGCTATGTCCTGTCATGCTGTCACTAGTTGCATGGGAGAAGAGGCTGACCCCCATCTGGTTGTAATCTCCTTTCCTGAAATTTTGGAAAATGGTAAGGTTACCCCTGAGCCTCCTCTTCTCCAGGCTGAACAACCCCAGCTCGCTGTTTCATCGGTCTTTGACGAGAAATAGCATATGAAATATTTTCTATAGTTTTCAGGTTTTGTTCTGCTTAAAAGCTGTATTATTAGACACAGTTCAATTATGCTCTCCCCTTAAAAAAAAAAAAAAAARAAAAAAAAAAAAGATTGTTTGAGCTACTACTAGTTTTTTRAAATGTGACCTTTAAACTGAGAATAGGAAAACTGTTCTTTTGGGAATTTTTGTACTTGCAGGTGGGCAAAAGAACTTACATACTGAATTATTAACAGATTTGATTGGGATGGTAAAAATTCTCACTGATTGAGAGAAATTCCATATGAGTTCACTTTAGCAYATAATGCTTTTTATTGTTGCTGTGGTCAAGTTAGTGGCTGCTGATGCAACTTGACCTGAGGAACTGGTATAACACTGCTATGCAGAAAAATCAAAATATATTTTTGTTATCAAAATAGGCAGTCTTACTGTAATTCTAGGGGTATATTCATCTGTTGTACCACAGAGATGACAAAGCTCTTATAGAGACACATATCTTATAGATATGTTTGATACTTGCCTAATACCTTCATGTTTTAGGTGAGATCTCAGCTCAATATTGAGAAGTGACATATTTTACTTAGCACATATATATTAATTAACAAATGGCTTTTTGCTGGAATTTAACTTTTTATTGTAGAGCTTTTTTTGTGGGCAAATTACCTGTGCTTTATGAATTGTACACTGCTGTAACTTTCCTTAAGAGGGTAATATATATCTTTAAGTGAGTGAAATAAGATGGGTTGGCATTAAACTCAGATCAGAGCTTTCCAACAGTAGCAGYCCAGCTTCAGAAGACGTGTAATCTTAAATTTCTTAGCTTCTAAAAGCACTATTGTGAGCACTTCGTAAAAAAAAAGGTTAATTCTTCCAAGTAAGTAAAAAAATTTAATAATTTTGGTAAATTATCATGTGGTGATTATTAAACTAATATGTAATTAGCATTTTCTAATGAGAATCATAATCTTGACAAATGCTTTCATTCATTTTTTCCTGATCATTAAAGACTTTAAAAGCACTGATTTTTGTTAACTGAGGCCCTTGGCTGTTCATCAGTGGTGCAATTCAACCTAATACTCCAGTGGCCAGTAATCAGAGAGTTGAGTATTAAGTGAAGGAAATTTTATCATTGTCTGTATGAACATCACCTTTATTTCTTGTCTAACACAACAGGTAGATAGAACTGTAAGAACATCTAACTGACACATATTCATCCCTTTTTAAAAATGGTGAATTTCACCAGGTTTTTTTTATGTTCTATGTGATCAGAGTTCAACCAATATTTTGACAATAGTATGATCTTTGAGGTTGTTCAGATATCGGGTTTTCTGTACTTTTTTTTTTTTTTAAAGTTGAACCAGAAGTAGATTTCAATCTTCTCAATATGTGTCTTGATTTTCTTTGGTCTGATTTTCTTTGAGGGGACATTGTAGATTTTTTTCTCTATTAAAAGGTGTGTTTTCTTCCCTACAGAAGTAACATGCTTGTGTGAATTCCTGTGGATAGCCATTGTCTATGATATATTATCCATGAGCTTGATTCTATAAATTGATACTTAGCTTACGTCAGAAATACTGAATGCAGCTTAGCTAAATGTTCTCCTATGTGCAGGAAGCACATCCTATAATCAGTGCTGATGTTCATATCCTCTTGTTTCCCCTTGAAATTCCTTGTTTTTTGACCTATGCTATCACAGAGATACTCTTCTTATTCTTAGCTCTTCAGCAACTCTGCAGCTGCTCAGGTCTCTGTCCTCACTTTGCTGAAACACCCACAGAAATCATGGCCCCTCTGCAGCCTAACTCCTTTTTCAGGCATGTTTGTCCAGCAGAGTCTTGTTTTCAGTTCTTTCCCCTGCAGTTGGAATGGAGTTATTTTATATTTACAGAATGTGAAAGATAAAACAAGCTTGCAGAAAGTATAGCAGTGTAATACATAGTCACCAAAATATTTCTGTGTTTGTTTACTTTAGATGTTTGAGTTTATGCAGAGACAAACTGACTTCAAAAATATAGGACAGATGATCAGAAATGTGGATAAGGACAGCATGTTCCTTTKCTTTATTTAGCATTGAGCATATTAATGGATGCTCAATAAATGGTAATGGTTTTGGAGACATGATGATTGATGTTTCCTGGATCAAAACATAGAGGTTTTGTTYAAGAACAGCCCAGCTGGCAGAGTGATCCTCTTTTGAAACTGTTTGTGATCAAAATATGTCAGAGCTGTATCTATAAAATACAGTAGGCAAGACTTTTTGTCAGTGGATTGGTTAATTTATTTCAACAGTAAACTATCAACTGTATCTTTGATTATTCATCCCTCCTGTCACACCATATTCCTATCAGTGAGTTAGAGTGCTGCTCTTTTTCTGCTCTCCAGATTTTGTTTCTTATGTTGTGAACATACTGCTCTCAAAAAAGGGCTATATATTTTTGGAGTAAGAACACATACAAGGTACTGGAAAGAGAGAGTTACGTATTTATTTGTGTATGAAATTTCACCACACACGTACTTTGGGCAGCCAKTATTGAGGAACAGAAAACTATCACCCATCTTTTAAGGAAGCCATTGGTGTAACTCATGGGGTGCCATCCTCCGTGGTCAGAGCATGCTTAGTGTGACTGGAAAAATCAAAAACTCCAAGATCAGAAAATGAAAATGTCTCTCACTTTGTCATCTCAGCTGGTTGTTCCTCTTAAAGAAGCCTGTTTGTTTTGGCTTTGAGTTAAGAGGAGATGGCTTCCCAATTAATGTCTCCTAAGATACCAAGTACAGGCACTGAGCAAAGCCAGTTAAAGCCATCCTTGATATTTCCATCGTTGAAGTAAAGTGGGAATTCAGAAAGGAAGCAGACAAATTTAACTTTCTTTTCTCTTCCCTTTTTTTCTGGAGGCAACCTCTTTCTCTTCCACTTTTCTCTCCACTCAGCTCTTTTGTCACCCGTAAGGAAAATAAATCAATTATAGTATCCTTTCTGACCTTTCAGTTTGTCATGTATGTTTTTCTTTGGGTTTTTAATGGTCTATGGATACTCTCAAGAGGAAAGTAAAATTTTTTAAGGAAAAACTCATGGAATTGATTACACTTTTTAAAAAATGGGAATTAATTTCAAATGTTGRGAGCGTATTTGCCAGATAAATTATATTAAATGTTTTTACTTATTTCATTTAGAAACTTTGTTTCTCTAAATTTGTATGAAAATTATTATTTTAATTAAAACATGAAAAAAATCTATTGTTAAGGATTCTTTAAAAATGTGAATCTCTCCATGGGATAGATATGTAAATATCCAGAGTACACAATTCTTGCTGTATTGATGTGTAGCAACAAGAACCTCATGAACTAGGATTATTGACAAAATACACTGCAACAGCTCCAAASAGTGGCTCATTGTGTCTGAATGCATTTAGGCAGCCTCAGTTCCTGAATGAATTATACAATACACTATAAAGCTACAAAGAAAAAGCCATTAAAGTCATCTGTGTCAAAGGAAATTTGTAAATTGAGGAGTAGATTGTGGCATATAGCCACAGCTGTGAGTCTGGGTTGTATGGGGAGATTGTCTTCCCAAAACAAAATTCTCCTACAACCCTCTGGTTACAGTGAARGCAACAAGAGTGTTGGTATTGCCACCTTACATGTTGCTGCATTGCTGGTCCAGGTGGTAATTTCTGTTCTCTGTTACTTGCATTTAAGGTCACTGAATTCTTCTTTTCCCTCAAAAATGAAAACAAGCAACTGTTGTTACTTAAATATTCGAGTATAGAAATTGGGGACATGAAACCCTTAAGTATCTGAGCTAACACGAGTTGTGAAAAGATTGCAATGGTTGTTTGTGCTGTAGTGTTGAAGACACATTCAACAATCATTTGTCATGGCCCCTTTGTGTGCCCATTTCTAACAGTAGTTGTGAAAGTGGAGCTGGGGCTTTGCTCACTCCCTGCTTACTCCCATCTGCCTTTTTAGCAGTTCAGCTGAGGCTCTGATCTTTTAATGACTACTCAGTGAGAGAAAAGTTGTTAAACCTCTTGAAATGCCTGTGCACTTCATGAAGAAATTTTGTTCCTAATTTCATTTTAGCTCTATTGCTGAAATTCCAGCTTCTTATGAGATGTGGACGTTTGAAAAAAAAGTATGTAATTTCTCCCAGAGATGTGATCTTTGAGGGACAGAGTTTCATGCCAACAACAGACAAAACAAGTAGCTGAAGCTAGGGCCTGAATACATTTACTGAGAAGAAATAGTGAAAAARTCCTCTTCCACTTGCAATAAAGCACCTTTTGATCTGTATTTCTGAAGCTGTGCTGTTCATTGTTGCTTTCTTTTGTTCTGCTTCTRCCTCCTTTTTCCCAGACAAGCCTGTTTGCTTTAGCCTGCGTGTTTGGTGCTTTGCACAGCATCTCTGTAAAAGGGGATTTCATAGCACATAGGTTTATGTGCCTTGTAAAAATTCCTCACAAATACTGTTCCATCATTACTTAGTAGGAGTACAGCACTTTTGCTGCCACGGTGCTCTTGACTGAAGGCATAAGTGGTGTATAGGCCCCTGGATAGTTCCTTTGTGCTGAAGCAAATTTGACTTAAGATTTTTACTTAAAACAAGGATAATCATGTTTGCATGTGGCACAGTTTCTTTGGCAGCCTCAGCACCTCAGCCATTTTATGCTCCCTCTTTTTTTTTATTGTTATTATAGCAGTTGTCCAAACATACAGTCACGTGGTACAATCTGTCTGGAATTTCTAATTCTGATGAGAGCAGAGGTGGGAAGAAGGAGGTGGCAAATTGAAGGTTTCAGTATTTTAAATTCAGCTTTTGCTTCAGTCTACTAAGTGTTCCAGAATCCTCCACTGTGATCACGTTACTGGGACTTATAAGCGGTCTCAGAGATACAGAACCCGAAACCAGTATTAAATCAATTTGATATTTGTGTTTCGTGGGTTTCATTGTAAACCACTCCAAAGCTAAGCATGCTATTTTAACCCACAATGTGTTTGAATTAGCTCAGAGACCTTTAACTGCAGTGGCACTAGCAGATCTCACTTAAATATTATAATATATTATTATTTGACTAGTGCTCCTTTAAACTAGGCTATTTAATGTATGTGCTGAATATTACACCAAAGACAGCTTTTGAAGTATTTCAAGCTCGTGGCCAGAGACACAGAATGGAAAACATTGACTGTAAAATAACATACAAATTAACCATCCAGAAGTTTAACTCAAGGAATAGATTAATAAAGCTGTCAAAACTGCCTATCTTCCTAAATATATATTATAATCTTACCATGTTACTGTAACCCAGTAAAGACTGGGTGATATCAGCATAAATGATTTTAATCTAGTATTTTTCTTTTCAAGATAAATCCAAAGGTGTTAAGATCACATTGGTTTTATGGTCGTATTTGATATATGATAATATCATCTATGTCTGCAGAATTTATGATATTAATATGAGGAGAATGGTGGGATTATTATTATGGGTCACACAGAATTACAGATCCCAATAATAGTGCACCTAAAAAAAGAAAAACTGTCAGCTGTAGTGTAGTGTCAGTGCCCATCTTTTCAAGCTGTTGTAGCTCATATTACAAAGAAGGCCATTTTAGCTAGAAGCATAACAATCTCATTGTATTAATCATTTTCTGTGTTTAAGCAATGTGAGGATGTCTGCTTTCAATGACAGAAATAAAATCCTTGAAGGGAACAGTCTGTGAAATAAACTCTGAAGGGACAGTGAGACTGCCTCTCTTTACTCCCCATGGCCTAATTAAACACTGGAAAAGCCACCATAAAAGAAATTAAATTTAAAAAGACAGATTAGCAACAGGAAGGGTGTGGCAGCAGCCAATGTCCGTGTGGTGCACCATTTGCAAGTATTATGAAGAGTGGTTGTGCTAAGAAGCAAAGTAGGGACTTGCTGATCATGTAAAAAAATATTTTCACTTTTGGCAATGACAGGATTCTCTAGTCTGGTTTAGTGTTTTTCTTGTGCAATCTTCTGCAGCAATGTAACACCAAGAGAAAGAAGACTATACATCCCCAGGTGTGCTATTCTGCTGGTAATATTTCATTAGTAGAAAGTATAATGAATAAACAGTTTCTGTTCAAGATTTTAAAGATGCTTATACATGCCTATATACCTTTTGCCATACATAAGTGTTAGCATTGGACCTGGGCCTTTGCTAGGTGATTAGTTTTTTTTTCCTTAAATTTCTGGGATTTGTATTGAGAACGTCTGTATTGTCAGAAACAATTCAGCCATTGGTTATCCTTTTGAAAATAAGAAAGGTTCARCTGCTGTGATCTGTTGAACTCATAAATTACTTACTTTACTTGGGTAATAACATCTGTTTTTTCCTGGCTATGACTGAAGCAGTACAATATAACCAGAGAAGTGTGAATTATCCAACAACTGCAATTATTTTGAAGGTAGAAAATGACTGTAGGAGAATTGCTAAGATTGTTCTGTCTGGTGCAGTGTAATGTTCTCCACCTTCACATCTTCTCTGTTTGATATAATTTGTGTTTGTGAATGATTTACGTTCACACTAATCTACTGTTAATGTTGACATTGTTGGTAAAACAGTGTCCGTGGGAATCAGTGTCCAAGCTGCTCCTCTCTTTCAGTTAGAGTTTCTCCTTTTCCATTAGGAGTCCTTCCCTTGCAGAGCAAAAATAGCTCACTCATTTGGTGAGCTTTTCCTCCGCTCTTGTTTTATCTCAAAAGTAGTGGACCCTGTTCTTCACCTAGGAGTATTCTATATCCAACAGAGTGTACAGGTCCAAGCAGTGTGCCTTAGTTTACTCTCTAAGCCAAAAGAAATAGTACAGAGGTTTTTGGTTTTTTTTCTCTCCAAGGCAAAAATGCGTATAAATCTTTTAACCAGTTAAACTTCAATGCGTTTAGATGCACCGGTGAGTGGTAGCTCTATGAGGCACCACAAAACTTATGACTCATTAGGGAGTCATTAAGGAAAGTTTCTAAATAAAACTAACAAAGAAGCACACCAAAATATTCCCAGGCTTCAGAAAATAACTCAGTCACTAAGCCCAGATGCTGAGTTCTCAAGTTGGAAGTCAGCTGCCACCCCCCAGAACCTCCAATCTCCTCTCTCAGTCACAGGAACACTTCTCAAGGACCCCCAAGTGGGCCATTGGAAATATCCATAGAAGCAGTCTGATGAATAGCTTTTCCTGCTCAATTTCTCCACTGTTGCTTCAAGAAAATAGGTAAATAAGTTTCCAAGTAGTTGCTGTACCTGCTGGTGCTCCCTTTCACCAAATACAGCTGCCAGAACCAATGGCCATTGAGCCAACACTCATAAAGAGGGACAACGGGCAAGAGGTTTCTTTRTTCCCTCATTCTCCCTCAGAATTCTTGGAAGGGGATGTTCTGTGTTTCTTTATACTCTCCAGTCTGTATCAAGCATGGAGAGTGCTTCATCCTATGTTATGCAAATATCAGATCACAAGCAATAGAGAAAATTGGGGAAAAGCTTCACCCTGACTATTCACTGTAGGTCAGACAAATTACCCAAGCTCACAGAGGAAGCAGGACACATTTTTTTGAGGTATGGTATAGTGGAAAAATTCCCTTTATGTGCCTTTTGTCATTAGAATTTATGTCTCAGAGACAAGTCTTCCCAGAGACTTGCCTACAACATTTAGCCTTGCACTACCTTGAGTAGCATTTGTCTTTCAGACAAACTCCAGCCAGTCAGGATTGAAAGCCACGGCACAGAATGGAGTCCACACAGTTTTAATTCTTAAGGCAGTAAATGTTGCAACAAAAATACTGGGTGGGTAGAATTATTTTCCATTAGTTTTTTTTTTGAACAGGAAAAGAATATTAGATATTTCGTCAGCCTGTTAGAGCCTGTAATACATTCGCTATGTTTCTGAAAGCTGCCATCACATTTCAYTGTTATTATATGCTGRTTTTTCTGTTATTGAATGGGTGCTATTGGCCAGAATTTTGATGATTCTATATGCAGCTAAATGCTAGGATTTGGGGAATGAGTAAAGGCTGCTTGGTGATAATAAATGTAGAAAAATTCGTGAATGAAAAAGGAGTTGCTTCTCTGTGGGTAGTGGTATATATGGCTGTATGCTCATTGYGTTAACATCTATCACATGTGGGTTTATGTTAGTAAACATGGTACTTGAGGTTTTATTCATGTGGGTTTCTTAGTGTTATGATTATGATTTTCATGCATCCCGAAAGACAGGCRTATTTCGTATGTATTATGCTTTTCTGTGCTTTGTTATTGCCAGAAGCTTGAAATCAATACTGCTTTTTCTTTCTGATAATTAAAAGGATGGTTTATCTTTATATGGATCTTTAATTTTAATAAGCTAATAATTCTGATTTTAGCTACTATTATCTTAATAGCTAAGCCTTCTTAAATGTTTTTATCATAATTCCTTTGGATAGTGTTGCYGTTTTTTCAGCCTACATGAATCCTTGCTCTATAGTGACGTCTGCTGGAAATGGCAAACTGGAATGGTCAAGGGCATATTTAAGCTTTTCAGTTCAGGGTTGCTTGATAACTTTACATACATGAAGTATGGATTGTATAGAAGAGCAGCATCACATTTTCCYATTCCCTAGCAGGTGTTGTTTCTGCACTGGACTTGGCAGAATTTGGGCTTTATCTTGTGGCAAGCACGTATTTTTTGCCTTGCAGCACATTCCAGCAATGTAATTTTTGACACCTGTTCTATGCTTGTCATAAAAGTTGATAGTTAGAAGTCATTAGGTTCTGAGAAATAGGTGTTTATGCTTTGTATCAGATCCATACTGAGGTGCTCAAATTCAGTTTTTCAGCACTTCTTACYGACAATCCTGACACCAATATTTAAGTAATTATAGAGGAGTCAATGAAATAAATTTATGCTTTTAATCTGACATTTAGAATTAGGTAATATTTACTTTATATCATAAAAAAGGTATAACATTCAAAATAGACACTGAACATTTTGCATTAGAACTAAAAAAGGAAAGTAATGAGTCCATTTTTAAATGAATTCAAAAAGCAATCTGATTTTAGTTCTTGCAATGCAGAGCAAATAAAATAAAAACTATCGTACTTTATTTACTAACCGATGAATTGAATTGTCCGCCTTTTATTACAGATATAAAGCAAAGACTATGAAGAGGCAATCATTTTTGCAGCTATCAGACTTTCAGTAACATATCTCTTGTGGTTTAAATAACAGATAGTTTAAGTGTTTTTCCATTACCTTCGTGTAAATGAAAAATGCATAAAATATTTTAACAAGGCAAAGTAATCCAAGGAGATTGTTATTTTGTGTTACAAATTAGGTTATTTCTGTCATAAAATTAAAGGAAAAAAAATCAACGCAAGGACATTTCAGCTTAATATCATTTACCAGAAGGAACATGTAACAGATTTAATGAGCTAGCAGGTCACCTGAATCCAGCTGTTTCCGACCAGCTTTATGAAACGGAGAATGCAGCTAACGGTAGGAGGTAAGCATTATTACAAGCTCTCAAGGAGTTACAAAATCGATTTCTGCTTGAATGAATTAATTTAGATTATCAATTTATAACCAGCTACACGAATCCCATCAACTCAACAATTCAGTGAATGATCAGGCTCAGCCCTTGCAAGAGCTTAACAATTAGAGAGCTCTGTAGTTATCTCCTGTCCTACGGTGTTGCTAACAAAGTTCCTTAGTTTGACAGAAAGAGAAGGAAAATGTTTGCTTAAGGACATTGCAGGAGTGAAACACATCTTCAGTGAGGGAAAAGAGCAGCCACCATTGAGAAACTGTATTCTTGTGTCTTTCCTTCCTAGAAATTCTTCCAAAGATGGCTGAAATGGAATGGTTCTTTTTAATAGCAAAAAAACCATGACCAGTGCAGGAAGAGGCCAAACTATCAAATTTCAATCATGTACTCCTAAAGAAAAGAACAAAGGATAGGATGTAAAAACTAATGCGTATAACTATCACACACTCTAAAAGTTTATACCTGTAGTAGTATTAAAAATGTCTTGCCTTTTCGCTGGAATGCAGCAAGGTAGTTCCTCTTCCTCCCCACTCTAGTGCAGTCATTAAAACCTGTGAAGAGAATGTAAATTGCTTCTAGGCAGAATGTTACTGTTTTATTTTGCACAAGTGTTAAATGGCTATTCAGGATGCAAGTCATTGGTGATTTCAGACTGTTCATCTTTTAATCTTTGACTTGTCTCCTTCTTGTAATATTGCAAAATGGTTATGAGTAAAAGGACATTTGCTGTGGATCAGTTACTGCTGTCTCCCGAGGTATGAAATACAGTGGTTACTCTTCCTTSCCTGTTCAGTCAATTTTGGCACCATCTTCCCTGTCTTGGAAGATAAGAGKGGTACAGTAAGTACAGCACTTTATTAGCAGCATATGATTTATCACGGGGACATTAAACTTAAATAAGTAATTGTGTTTATAAATATCCCTTAACAGGAGCTGGGATTCTGGGTTTAGTAATACACGTCAGTGGTGAAGTATAAAAAAGTGATCAGCTGTTAGGTCATAAAGCCTTATTGTTGCCTGAAAATAATMTCAAATTATTACATTTTAGGGCTGAGGAAAATCAATAGGATTATATTGTTCTTCTTCTAAAAGGYACATTTGCAGTGCCGTGCTCAAAGAGTAATAGGCATGATGGCTTCTGTTAGGGACAAAATGAGTTGCACCTACGTCATGTGGAAAGTATACCACTAAAAAGACCTCAGATTCCTGACAGTTTTAAACCACTAACAAAAATTGTTAAATAGCTCTGTTGCCCTCGTGCTGTAAGGAAGTGGAGGGTTTTTAAGTACTGGAAATGCATCTTCTGAATATGTTCACATGGGCTACCAGTGCGTTTATTTTTTTCTTTGGCCTGGCTGTAAACAGCCTTCTCTAAATTCTCTCTGGACAGACAAAAATTGAAGACAGCAATGCAAACCTATTCTAGTGGAACAATTAAAAATTATGAGAAATCCTTTTTTGTAGTCTTTTCTGTAAGGTTAGCTTTAATTTGACAATCAAGTTATTGTCTTGTTCCTCATTATTTATTATTATTTTAGCAAGGTTTTATGCTAGCACTTATAAAARTTGGTGTTTGTGAGATGGTAGAATTTAATAGTCTTGGATTTCCTGGGTCAGGCATTGTACAGACCTTTTGGAAGTGCTCCCTATAGGCTTCATCCTGAAAACTTTTCCAGGCTACACATAGGTCCTCAAGCTCCATAAACTGACCCTGCAGTAGGTTTACTGAGTGCATGGGATAAGTCAGCCCATCAGATAATAAAGATTTTCATGTGGAAATGTTCTTTCAATCTGTAGCAATCACAGCAGGTACCACAGCCTTTGGAAAAAAGGATTAAAGTATATATGGCACTGATGAGAGTGAACCTGTGTTTTTTATGTGTATACCTAATGCTTTGTGCATTTTCCCAACCACCTACTCTAAAACCAAATTCATTGACTGGGACAATACTACCATTGGATAGACATTTGGGATATTTGCTGCTGAAGACACTGGGGCTTTACAAAAAGTAACTCTTGGTGTCAGCACTTTTTGCTGTCCTGCATGCAATACTGGAAGCAGTGTAATCCCTGGCAGCACCGTAACTGTGTCTTTGCAGTGTTAATTTTTCACAGATATCTTCTGCAACCACACACTCCAATACCCAAGACAGCTCCTTCAAAGCTAATTCCAGTGACAGTGTGATCTCCTCTACTATGATGGTTGRGTCTGAGGGGATAGCTAAATAAATCTCCCACTGTGAGCTTTCATTGAAGAAATTCTTTCTCTCAGATTTGGATAGTTTGTCCCTGGAGYATACTATCATTCATGGATGGGCAGCTAAAAATTAACAGGATTCAGAGGCTCAGTGACTTCCCAAATGTCAGTCTTTCACATCCAGCAGTTACTAGGCTGAGATGAACCTGTAACTTTTTCTTTGAGGGTAGAACCTCCTGTCTTGTGCATCTCTCTTTATGCCCATAATAATTTAGTAGATGAACTGCAGAGCAAATCTATCACAAGGTGGGATCTGTTGCACAGCCTAGAWGTGAGGCCTTTTCTTGTCAATGTGTTTGGTCAAGTACTTGTCACTATCTGTTCAAGCCCAGTGAGCTAAGTTTTTAGATATTCTGTAATAATATCACATACTTCACAAGGCATTGTGGAGAGTTTTAATTAGAGAAAAATTTAAGTTGCTTTCAAATGTTGCAAGGAAGGCCCACTTGGTGTTTCTCTATGATGTGTAAGTGGTTCCCATGGTGAGGAATGCCTCAGTGGCAAAGGCAGGAGTGTGTCACAGGTGAGCAGCCTGGATCCTAAGCACAAAAGTCCTATGAGACACACTGGCTCTGGGAGCCACTGTGGGTGTTTCTGCACATCATGATCCTGGGAAGACAAATGCTGCATCGAGGGACCTGAGCAGCTTCAGGCAGATGTTGCTTGGGATAGCCAGGTGGATTAGCAGAGACATTTCTGCAGAGCTGTGACAGCAGGAGAGGCAAAAAGGGTAGTCCAGTGTGGTGAGGAAAGGGCTGGTACCAAAAAAGTTCAAAAATATTTGTGTCAAGTYCAACCACAGCTCAGACAGGATACCCTGTGCTTGTGTGGTGTTTGTGAAACCACCAGCAGAAAAACTAATAGTGCTGAAAGAAAAGACATGGCTAAACAAGGTTTAGGGCTATGGCCTTCAGAAAACTAAATGCTTTTTGCACAGAGTGCTTGGGCTCATAAGCAAAAATGCTGGTATTTGCTTTAAGACTTATGGCTTTTTGCAAACAAAACAGCTTGCATTGAATAAACTCTCCTTCAGGAGTTTCTCTTCCTTGTTATCAAAGTTCATGAGATTTTCAACTAACTTTCTGGTCAGAAAGGATAATAATAACCTTGTTATATGAGGATTTTACTTAGCGTAGTTTCAGAAAGGTGCAAACATATTCATCAGAAGTGATTATTTGTTTAGTTATGCCAGCAAATGCTGGTAAGCTTTTGGATTTTCTAATTTAGGCCAGTGTAATTTTTTTCATTATTTTCATAACTCTAGATATAATCAACTGCTATATTTCAAACATATGTTTCCATTTTATTTTRTGTTGGCAAAGCCTTTGATTGCAGTCCCCAGTGCTTACCTTAACTACACCTCATGAGGCTGTAAATACACCTCTCCTCAGCTGCATTGCAGCTAGAGACAAAGTCTGGCAGCAGCCTAGGATGGGCAAATGACCTCAAAATCCTGAGGGCCTATAGCAGCRGTGTTCCACATTATTGATAGTAGCAGAGATATTGACAGTCTGTGCTTGGAAGGAAAATAGGAGTTTGATATGACATATTGTGTGTCTCAGCAAGACTCATAAATAATTTTGACAAGTTTTTGTATGCATGGGAAAGTCCTTGATTCAGCCTCCCATAAAAATAAACTTCTATTATGGAATGTATTTGTCAAGTGGCTGTGTGATGGATGGAGCTGCGTTTACCCCTTGGCAGTTCGATGAGTTTTAGATGCACAGCTTACCAGAGAGGATTTACGGGCAGTACAGAAATAATTATTCAGTATGAAATACATAATTCCTGTACCTGGATTTTCATTTTTTATTGTATTTTGTTTCTGTTGCATTTCTGGTCTTTAAGACAAAAGGCCTTACCATTTTACTTGAAGCTGTTGAATGTCCGTAGTTTTTTGTTTGGAGAAACTAATTCCTTTCCCAACCTTGGCTTATATTTTGTTAATTGAATGTAAGCTTTTAATAAATTAGGCAAAACCAGGCAAGTTTGCATCTGAAAATTCTTATTTTTACCAATAAAAGTCTCTTGAGAGGATTTTTAGACTTCTAGTGGGAAAAAGAATTAACAAATCATATTATGTTTAGATTGTTATGATAGGTATTGGTCATACTACTCTTTTAGTCTTTTTCCCTTTTTTTTTTTTCCTCTTTTTTCTTTTTTTTTTAACCAAATAGTAAGCTCACATGAAGAGGTCACACCTCTCTGCATGGAACCCAGAGTACTTGGCACAGTTGTTGCATTCTTCCCTAGGACTCCTTCCTCAACTGCTTCTCTTTTTTTTTTTTTTTTTTTAGTAGTCTTCATTTTCTGTCAGGGCTGCCTTCATATCTCCTTTTACCTCTGTTACTTCTGCCTGTTCATTACTCCTTTCACCTGTTCTGTTTTCACTCATTTAACTTTTTCTTTAGACTTTCTCTCTTATTTTTCATATTCCTGTCATCCTGATTGAATGTTCTCCCTGCTCATAATAATTTCTCCAGCCTTTCTCCTTTACTTTCTTCCTATTTCTCCAGTCTTTTTCTTCTTCTATTTTTTCCTCTTTGTTCTCACCATTATTTTTACCATCTAGCTTATTTTTACACAGTTATTTTAGGACTTTCTTTACCATTTCAGCCCCTTCCCTCTCTGTTACTTACCACTCCTAACAATCATATTTTCTTCCCAGGTTTGCAGCTTCTGACCATGACCTTCTGACAGACACCAGAACGTGTCTTGTTCTGTCTTCCCTTTTTGAAACTTCCTGAAGTTGCRAACATGGCACTTTTTTAGTCATTACAGAAGGACAATCCACTTTTGGATAGTTCCCTTATCCATGGTTGAGGAATCACACTGTCCTAACTCTCCAGGAAGAACAGTGTCATCCTGAATATGTTAACAAAGCTTTCTCAAAAGAGGACTAACTTTTAAAATAACTTTTAGTATGTAGTGTAGCATGTCACGGATCAGGCTTAGAGTCCCACTCACCAAAGGCAGGAATTACTGTGAACAGAGAMTCTCTAAAGAAATAGCAAACTGTTCTTAAAGGTAGGATATTTATTTTAAGACTTCATGCCATTTACTATAGCTTGAAGATATGGCAAATTAGAATTCCTGTTTTTCATTTAAACACATTCTGAGATTTGTGTAGAGCAATTTGAATGTAAAAAATGTGCCTGCTCAAACAGTCTGTGGAAATCAGACAGTATGTTAATCCTTGTAAGCAGCACCTGGATTCTAAAAATTGGTCACAATTAGAGTTGTGCTAACCTCATACAGGGATCTGGCTCACATGCTTTGAGTGATTTGAGCTGCCCTCCAATGTGCCACTGACTCTCCAGGAGGCCATGGTGTCCAGTGCCTCCTCTGACCTGTCTGACCCAGGTGGACCTCCCAAATAGCCTTCAGCATCCCAGATACCACAGTGGGCAGCTGGGCTGATTCATTACTGTTTGTCCACATGCAGAATAATGTTGCGTATTTCTTCTAATGTATTTGAATTTAGCTTAAATTACAGGCAGGGAATCAGCAGGAATTTCATTTGGGCTGTGTTAGGAAAGCTTTGGAGAACCACTAAATAGCAGATGCCTGCAGGGATTTACATCCTCTGCTCTGTGCCATTCTCTCATACATGCAATACCATAAGGACCATCCTGGATTTTGAATCTTTACCTCCTACAGCAAATTGTCCTCAAAAAACCTACTTTCAGTATTTATTTCTAAATGCTGCTTGTGAATGGACAATATTGCCCAACWAAACTGAATTTCTACTATTGCTGATCTAGATAACACATGCAAATWGGAGGAAGGACTTGGTCTGCTACAGCTAATTGTGCTACTGCAAAAATCTGCCAGAGKTGAAAGCCAGGCAGTTGTGAATTTTTTTTAGCACTTATGGATCTCTGTTTATGCTGTGTTGTCTTGTGTAGGTCAAGGCATCCATGCTCAAGAGCTGGGAGCTAGAGCAGTAAGTGTTCCTCATTTTCCTACCTTTTCTGGGAAGAACATCTACTGAGGAGAGGGGAAATTTACTACCAGTTAGATTGGGACCATAAGTGTTAGAATCTCCTTCTTCTTTAAAAAGTAATCCTGTAAGGGTATTTTAAATAGTTGCCAGGTTTATTGAGGTATCACCATTTTCTCTGTGATAGTTGAAGTTCTCTCTGTACTTCCGTTATAAATTTCCTTAATAGGGAAGAATTAATGACTTAGCTATTAAAAGTATTTTTGGCCTAAATCTTACTTGTGGAATCCTCATCTAGAAGCAAAAACATTTATAGAATGCTTTTCTATTTTTTTTCTGCAATCAATTTCTGTGGAGTTTTGATGCTAAAATGGGGAAAACAGTATTTTAATATTTTATATAGTCATACCTGCTTTTCTTTCTCTGAATGTCGCAGAAAGAGGTGAAGGATGGCAGGACAGTTAACTGTAAATCTGTAAGTGATGACACAAATGTGCACTTAGGGGTTGTTTTTTGCTTTATTTTGGGGAGTTTGAGGGACAGGCTGCTGCCTGTTAAGGATGTATTTATGAATGTCCTTTATGAGTGTCCTTTTTCCTTCTTCCCCAAACCTGCTGCTTCATTTGCAAATTCTTTTAACAAAATGTTATTAAGCTTTCTTATAGAGCTCTGTAGTGTTGTATTAGCATGGTTCTTTCTAATAAGTATCAAGCAATTTCTCAATGTGCAGTTCTGTGTCAGAGATTTCTATTACTAATATCTTCAGGCAACTTCATTTCAATCCATGTTGTTCTTCAAGGATCTGTCGAAGTGCACTTCAATGCATCTGAAAACATCCTCAAAATAGAACAACAYGGATTGAAATTGAGGGGCCTGGAAGCAAACCAGAGGGGACAATAACAGCTTAGTAAAAGTCTTCTTTTTCCTCTAGTCTCACTTTCTGTTTTATACCACCATTAAACATAGGAAGTTGAACAGCAATTAAATACTGTGACTTGCTGTAGCACTGTGGCAATCTCCCYGGAAGAAACAGCATTCACAAGTCTGAAGGATAAACTGTTGTTTCTGAACCTATGTGGTTGTACTCATCTGGTACCCAGATTTCACAGGGTGAAACTGAAAGTGTTCATACTGATTTTAAGCCCCCTATCTGCATATACAAACTCCATTTTTTTATTCAGCAAAATTAGTGCTTGTTAGTGTATTGAATGGAGATGCAGGATAGCAGTTTCTCAGCAGTGTACCTGTTACAGGCTGGCTTTCAGTTTTCATGTATTCCTTCTCTTACAAGGATMTAGAAAATAATAAAAGCCTGCTTTCTTTCTCTTTTTTTCCTGCAAAAGCTAAGATGAGAAGCAGTAATGGTTACTTCCAAAGAAAGAATCACTTAAAGTGATTTTCTGTTAGAAAAAAGTTTGTAGAGGACAATAGATAAATGTTCTTGTCAACAACTGACAAAAATGCATGCTGTGGAACCTGCTTGTGTTATTAGACTCTAATTAAAAGTAATATCTTTGAAAGTATGTGCATGGCMTATAACTTGGCTTCTCTGGCCTAAATTCTGTGCATGAATTGCATCTATTGCTGACCTGGGTGACAGCAGGTGCCTTCATAGACAGTTTTGTAGATAAAAGATTCAAGTTTGGGTTCAAGTCTGGGATCATTCTGTAAGCATGGGGGCTGCAATATTTCCATAGACCTAAGGAGATTTCTAGTTACTTTGTGCATTTCAGAGGAAAAACTCTGAAAAATAAACTGTTAGTGTGATTAATAACATGATACCTGCCTCAATTTCAAGACAATTTGAAAGGCAACTTGAGGGAACTGGTAATGCAATGCTGACCACAGTGAGACATGGATACCCAGTGATTTTAGTTATTTGTCATTTATGTGTGTAACTATGTCTGTATAACAATTAGTATAACAATTTCCGTAATTTAAAGATATAAATGTGGTCCGAGTAGCTGTTTCACTTGTGACCAAAGTAAATGAGAACAAAGGGAATGTACTATTTATTAATATGCATTCAAGAAAGAAATTCACTTCATTTTAGTGAGTAGGATTTTTTTAAAAAGGGGCAGGAGAACTGGCTATTTATTAATAGAATAAAGTCAAATCACATATAATAAAATCTGATTTAAAAACTTGTTAATATTTTATTTCTTTTTCCGTATGTTTGGCCAGATTTACCTTATGGAAAGTTCCTYTAGACTCTTGGTTATTCCAGTGGCRTGTAGTKAAACAGTCTCTGAATAATGCTGGTGTGTAAGWGAGGCCCTCTCTTTTGAAAGCACACACACACACTGTAATTTTTACTGTCTTTCAGTCAGTCTAGGAGCGAGGCAAAGGACACTTTCCTCCCCATTCATCGGAGTGCAATCCTAAATATGCATTTTAAATTAAAGAAGTAGATCACTGACACTCTTTTTTTCTGTATTAAATAGAAATAGCGAGAATATGGCCTGCTTTGTTCATGAATGTTTTCAAGTTGTGAGTGGAACTGAAGATGCATATATCTTCAGTGGGTAAATACTTCAGGCAATTTTTTTTTCAAATGCACCTAGGAAATCWGCATCTGAGTAGTGTAAAATACCATGTGCTGAAATTTGCACTTCAAGCCAAAAGTTATGCCTTGGAGGTTTATTTTAAGTACAGTAGGCTTTGCCAGTATCAACTGAACAGATTTACTAGTGGAGGTGGCTTGTGAGTGATTCCATACAGTGAAGTCTCTAAATGGAAGAACTAGAATCTAAATTAGGTACTATTTAAGCCATCTTCACTAAAGAAGGATTTAAAATCCATTTTCAGATCTGGTGGGTGTTTGTTAGGTGTCCATATTGACATGCAGGTGTTTAGAAGTTCCCTTTTATTCAAGGTCAATTGCCAGCTACAGTTTAGAGGTTAAAAAAAGTCACGAAAAATATTCTGTTGTTCGTAACTAAGAGTGCAAAAAAAGTAATTTTGTAAAGCTGTGGTTTTGGTATAAACCAGAACCTAAAGCCTGAATGACAGTTCAAAAGATTTCAGTTTCATTGTTGTGTGAAGCTTGCCCCTAACCATCCCTAAATCAGAACATGGACTCCACAGCCCAACTTTGCCTGAAGAGATACAATCTTGAATTTGTGGATTCCAAAGGGTTTCTTTGCCTTCTATATTTTTCCATTGTCCTTCAGCCAAGCTCAAGAAGACCAAACTTGAGTAAGAAAATCAAAGTATATCATGTCTGAGGTAAAAATCTAGAAAATCAACACCAAAAAGAATGAAGCTGGCACAAGAAACTTCATGTACCTCCTCRAGACATAAGACAAAAAAGAAGAAAAAAACCCATAAACTTATTCTTTGCCCTGAAGCTGAGWTTATTTAACTATGATGCACTATCATGTCATCATTGTTAAACTTTGAAAAACAGCAATTGCAAAAGTTAAAATCATTCCATTTGCACCATAAGCTTTATGCTGTTACTTGGGTCTGTACTTTAATAGTACTTATGTAAATTTTGGCATACAGATTTCATATCCTTAAGGGTTTTTTCCAGTTAAGGTATGACGATACAGTAATCAGAAGTTACAGACAGGAGTTGTAGAGTATTCTGAGTTGGAAAGGATCCACAAGGATCATCAAGTCCAACTCTTAAGTGAAGTCAGCATGTATGAGATCTGAAACACATCAGAAATCAAGTCCTGAGGCAAACAGAGCTGAGGAGAGTAAATGAATTTTAGCAACTGTTAATAGTGACTGGAAGAGATGTTCTTCAAAGCCATGTTTCTTTAGTGTAGTTTTGAGCAGGCCAAACCATGAACTGCATCTGTGTATATCATAATTTCCCATTGTGAAATTTGTTTATTAATGAATGAAATACGAAGCATTCATTGCAGAATATTTTATTGTTGTTTTTCCTCTCAGTTCCCACCTATGGAGAGACATTAAAGTTTTGACTRKTTTTTTTTCCTTTTTGTGCCATGATTTTTTCTGTTTTCTGCTTTCAGAATCATGTGTTGTTTATTTGTGTGAGACTACGTGTTGTAAAAGGATTACCTTGTTAATTGTTTTTTGCTAGTGCAGTTTTTAAAAATTCCTATGTTTAAATAGGTGCTAATGTTTTTGCTTTGAAAGTCTCCATATTTACTGCCACAATAAGGAGACAAGTCATTTTATAATTTTAACATTTTCTGTCTGTGGAAACATTTTCTTTGTATGTATTTTTTGATACATTTCCCATGCATTGGTCTTAATTTTGTGCATTTTCTAATCGGTAATAGTCCAAATTTGCTTTCAGTCCTACATTATAATGTATGAACATGATTACAGATACTGTGTTACAGGAAGGGGATTCTTTTTCTAAGTGTCATGACAATTATTAATGATATTTCAACAGAACAAAATTTTATAGAATAAATTTTGTTTCATGAAAGGCTTTAGAACTTAATYAGCTTGGCTATGGAGTCTACAGAGAGGTGAATTTTAGTCATTCAGCTCTGTTTTCTAACGTTTCTTTATAGTCTCAAACAKGGGTGTATTTTTAACAGCACGTAGTATATACATGCAAATTTCCAWCATCCTGCTGCATCTGAATTACATTTTGGGTTTTTTTTTATAATAATGGCTTTTTACTCTTCTTTTGATTTTGCATGATGCAAATGTATCTGGCATGGATTTTATCAGACTTTCCAAAGAGCATCACCAGACAGGCTAGTCATGGAAAATCACAGCCAACATGAAAAAAGAAAATTAGAAAATGAAAACAGGCTATAACTGAAACCAGACTATCAAACTTCTTGACAAACAGACACTAGGTTATAGTATAGCAGTTTATTCAGGAGCCAGATGGCAAGAAAACCTTTTTGWGCTATGTGATGGGACATACCCTCCCAAACCAAACAGAATTATCCTGTAGACTGCAGTTTGTATGGCCAGATTTCAGTCTTCACTTAAGCTTTGTGTGTGTGAGTTTTATCTAACCTGCAAGTGACTGTTTTTTTCTAAAAGCAAGTTTAAAAAATATCCAAAAGGAGGAGAGTGTGGGATGAAACAAAGATAGCTTCTTTTTCATCAGTTGTGCTCTCAGACAATGTCCTAGAAAGCATGTATTTACAGATGCCACTGCTAGCTAAATAGAAGGTAAGTGCAGAAGAGGAAAGATGGAAAGAACCTCAGAGAGTCCTTCAGATGCATTGGAGTTCATGCATTCCATTTTTGGTTTGCTTTGTTCCTTTTTTGAAACTCCTCTCTGCAACTCTTCATCTCAGACTGGAGCTGACATGTTCCTCTTTACCTTCACTTTCTACTGAAGTATCAGAATTATGTCCTCACTGCACAGTGAATTTGGTTGCTTGTGTTTATTTAATCTCTCCTTTCTCCACCCTCTCCTTTTTTCTCCTTGTTCTTCAAGATCATATAATGTACAATGTGTTGCTAAATTGGTGTAAATGTAATTTAAAGCAAGTGAAGTGCACCTGTGCTCAAGGGTTAGCTCTAGTGCACCTAGATATAGTTGATTGTAACTAGGTGAATTGAGATATAAAGCTTTCTGATAAAAACAAGACCATAGCAGGAGAGCAATCCTCTGATTATTTTAGAAAAATAGTTAAACTCAGCCTCAGCATTCATTCTTACATTGCATTTCATCTAGTCTCTTACACCTGTTGGTTTTCAGATACAAATTTTTGCTTCATCTCTTTTTTCTCATTTTCTCCTCTCTTCCTTTCCCTCTCTCTTCAAAAGCAAGTCTGAAGAGSATGTTGGGCTTGTAGTTCATATATTATGCCTTTGCCTGTGACTTACTTCTTTGGGTACCAAAGCAAGTTATTGTGCACAATATTAAATTGGTTTTAAAGAGGAACAACACAAGAATTTCTTCCTTTATGAGCAGTTTTTCTTTCTCTTTTTTCTTATACAGCATTTTTTTCAAGCAAACAAAATTGTAGTGTAGAAATCTATTATGTTTTGTTTATATTCTCAGTAGTTGCTGAGAAAATTGCTAAACATGCTTTTGAATATGTTTTCTTTGGTTCTCCTTGATTGATTTTAGTTAAAGTTTCAAATACTTTAATGATTATTTGTTCACCTATTCTAATATTAGGAGGTCAAACTCACAGCTGAAACAGTAATTTTCACCTCTTACTTGAAAATAATTCTTTCCCTCTAAAACACATAAAATAAATCTAAGAYTGATTCAGAACTCTGAATCTGAACCTTCTAACTTTCAAGGACTTGGCATGTGTACCTGCATCCAGATTTCACAAATGACACCTATTTCCATTAGATCTTAAAATCACGAAGGAAAAAAATAGTCTGTTTACATTTTTTGACTGTGTATTTCAGTCTCTATTCTGTGTCTGTAACTAATTCTAGATTGAAAGGTTTCGAACAWTTTACGTGTAAACATGAACAGGAAAATATTTCTTCAACACTCTTCCAGCCATTTATTCCAATCATCTTTTAAATGAGTAATATATTTTAAAAATGTTAAAAATGGTTAGCTGATAGGTGCATTCCAYGCAGCCTTCCCAAAATTTATTTCAGTCTAGCTGGTGATCATGAGTTGAGTTTGGATTTGTTTGGGGGCTTTGTTCTTCTATTTTACTTATTCATGAAATGAGGAATTGGGAGGTTACATGACAAAAGCAGTCACCACAGGGTGAGAAAGTGTCAGAGCTAAGAACTACTTAAGCTGCCTTTTTCTGACTCTTGTACCAAGCAAGGCTGTGAAGGTTTGGCATCATAACTGATGGAAGTGATTACTTTTGTTTGCTATTTTTTTTTAATCAATCCAGTTTGTAATGTAARTATGTGTTGTATAATAGTTGGTTTTTTGTGTTCACGTTCAGATTCATTATGGTCTTTCAAATGCTGTTTATATGAATCTGGGAAAGAGCAAAACATCATGGACTTTTAAAATAGAAATATTAGGCAATAAATAGTATAGCTGAAAAATCAATAATAAAATGTAGGTGGCTTTTACTGCTAATTTAATTAAGTCTGTATCATGTGTAAAATTGCATATAGACACATAGGTAGAGCTGCTTACCCATATTGAAATGTAACTCATATACCATTTGAAAATGAGCTGACATGAAACTTGCTATAAAAAATGAAATATTCTAAGATATCCAATATATCTGTGAATAAATGAGATGTGCAGAAATAAAAGGGGAAAAAACAACTTCAAGTTGTCTAAAGAATTACATGAAGATAATAGAGAGTTTTTGGTTTTTTTCCTTATTGATTATTCCCAGAACTTAAGGTTTCGCAGTGAGATTGACAACTGAGTTATTTGCCCATACCTAGTGACTGACAACAGATAATGGAAAGGCTTTTACCATGATATAACAGCAGAGAATAATTTCTAATTTACTACTATAGTTCTCATCAAAAGTACCCCAGCAAAAACAGTAGATTTATCACTTCAATTACTGGAATTTCACATTTAGTTTAAAGAGACATGTTTCTATAATGTGACAGGCTTTACAGATTCTGAACTTCTTCAGACATTTCAGCTATCAGAGTAATCAGGAAAAGATATAAATGAAAGCAATTGTTTTAGTTTTATAACTTTCAGTGCTGTCTACTGGCAAGAAAYGAAACAGGCCATAAACTGATGGTCTTTGCCAAGTCTATAAAAGGGAAAAAAAAGACATTCCGTATCAGTCTTTTTACTTTTTTTTTAAACCAACTGTCTGATAGTGGATGAGAATAACATTAAAATAGTATTCAATTAATATCTACAAATAAACTTTTATGTCTATATGTTTTTAAATTMGCTACCTAGTGATAGCAAAGTGTTGTTTACCTCAAAATATAGAGTATATTTTTAATACATTTATTCATATCACTTCTGTCCAGCTTGCTTGCCTCAAGCTATGAGAGAGAACCAAAAGATTTTWAAAAAGACTAACATAAACAACAGTCAACAATCATAGGCTTCTGTACTCTAAATATTGAAGACCATGTAAATTATTTTAAAATATCCTAACAGGTAGTGTTTTCTGCTTTTGGGGGAGATGGGTGATTCACTGTTTTTTTTGAGGAGCATATCTTTAATTTTTATAATTCAYCCCCCATTTGGTTGTTCTCAGCTTGGGAAATAGCAAGTGCTACATGTAACTGGAGGTGCCGGGGCACTTCTTAGGTCCCAGATTTTAATACCCTCAACGTGTGCCAACCTCATGTCAGGGAATATCTGGTCACAGACATGCTCCCATGTGCCCTTTTCTTCCTAGAGTGCCCTGATTTCTTGTGCAGAGGCAACCTTTGCTTGTGAACCGATCAGGAATTCTGGATTCTCCCCAAAGTGGGTCCCACGTGAGACCACTGAGGAATGAAATGCCGATGTGTGGGTTTGTGTCATGGTACCCTCCAATCGGTCAGGTTGAATGCAGTAAACAAATCTTAGTGGAGTACTGTGCTGTATTTTCCATTTTATGGCAAGATAAATCAGTGCACCACAGGAGATTTGATCTGTCTCTAGGTTCACTTCAGGAGGTTTGGATCTGTCTCTAGGGAAATAGGCTTTATCCTAACATTATCCTTATGCACGCAGACAGACCAGTTCTCCCTGAAATTTCCCTTTTGCAGACAACCCTTGGCAATCGCTCCCATTTCTCATCAAATAAAMGGCATTGAAGGAGGCTTTTATGAAGGATCCCTACCAGAGAAAGTCGGCACGTTTTCACCTAGGATTCCTAGTCCTTCTGCAAACAGTCATTTCTCTCAAATACAATCTCACTCAGAAGTCTTCCTGTCTTCTCCTCTCAGGCCAGAGAGCAGGAGAGTAGGACTGGGAATCAAAGGCACATGGCTTGAGTGCTGCACAAGATTTGCACTGGTGTGCCAGGCYAGGCGTGCTCTGCTGTGTGACCCACACAAAGGTGCTGGAATAGCAAAGCACCATAATAAAACCTCACCAGCCTGAGAAAGCAGTAGGGATTTTCCCACAGCTGTTGCAGAATTCATAAATAAGTTCACACAATTATGATATTTGGTATAAATGAAATGCCATCACACRTGGTGCCTCTGGTGGTCTGATGATTGCTAGGGTGCAGCTTGTATCACAGAGCATACATTTACTGGCAAAGGGGGAGTTTATCTATTCTATCATTTGTGAAAGGGATCTTATTTGGGATTTTGTGTAGTAGAGCAGTGTAGTAGTTAAGCCAGCTCTACAATTTTATTGCCTGTTGCAGCTGAATTTTCAAGAAAGGCTGTGATTTAGATCACAGAAAGGAAGTATCCAAGTGCTGTATATGGTGTCAAACGTGCATAAGTGATTGAGCATATCTGTTTATGAGGTACAATACTTGAGTGATAATGTTTATGAGGAGTTCTATTAGGRTGAATAACATAGCTGCTGGTTAAATGCCTGGTTGGATTGTTTATAAATCCACTGATTTAAAATAGATCTAAATAGATTGGTCACAGATTTGTTTGTTTGTTTGTTTGTTTACTCTTACAGAGRGCAGGGAAGAAATTTTAATTAGTTGTGTGCCAATGGAGTTCTAACCTCTCAACCTCAAGAACAAAGTAAGGGACTGTAAAATCCCAAGATGGCAGCCCCAAATGAACCTKCAGCTCTTCACTGCTTTATATAGATTCTTCCTTCCAAAACTGAAGGTAGCAGTATTTTGGCACATGATTAGCATTTTATTTATAATATTCATAGAGTAATATTTCAGTCAGCTTAGCAGCAGAAATGCTAAGCATAAGTTAAATTTAGGAAAAGTGTTTTCTTAAGATTTTTTTTTTCAAATAATTTCATCTCACAGTCATGTAGAATGGCAGATGTTTGCAAATCTTGGTGTAAAATTGATTGAAATATTTTAAGAAAACTGAAATAATGTCAGTGGCAAAATTTATTTTACCAAGTGCAGATGTAAGACATCAAGTTCTCAGACTGATGGCAGAATTAACAAAAAACACCATCTGGTTCAATAATTATCTGAGAATACCCATATTCTTGGATTTGTTTTAATACCACTTAGTTCCCAGCTTTATTTTATCAGTGTTTGCACACCAATGAGACTAGATTGTGCAAAATGAAGACTACTTCCATCTGATCATTTTTAAAAAACAACGTGTTTTTGCATGAATAATGAATCTTTGAATTGTTACTAAACAAGCAAATTATTTGCGTATGTGTCACATCGGTTATCAAGTTTGCACATGTGACAGCTTCAACAGCCGTCACATAAAATGCATAGAGCTTGTAACCATATGTTTTTGCTTGACAAAAAGCTAAAACTCAAGATCAATTTTCAATATGGGATGCACAAATTAACACTTTAAAATGCTCCACAAATTTGGCAAAATATGCAGAAATAGTACGTTTCTAGATATTAACTGGTATCTTTGGATTCGACCTTAAGGTATTCAATCATTTTGATTAAAAGACTGATTTCTCATAAAACCACAGTCTGTTGGAGGCGCAAAGCCAATGACATTTGAGCATTCATATATTTTCATAAACTTTGAACAATGTCAGTGAGACACCTCTTCAATCTTGGCCACACAACAGCAGGGTATTCAATCTTTCTTTAGCTTAAGACAGAAAATTTGAATATCAGCATAGGGTTATTAATGTGACAGTTCACATGGTGTGCACCATGTTGATTCTTAAAAAGCAGATCTCTGGAATGTATAGAGCATTGTGCTTTGCATGCTTGCTCTTAAAAATCCAACAGAAAGCCTTAAAATGCGTTTTTAGATCTTGATCATTTCACTTTTCAGTAGTAAAACATGAAGAAAATTTACTGCASTTTTACACCTCGAAAGTTACTGGTATTGTTTCTGTGATTATGTCATCTGTTGTGTTTAATATTAAAGATGTATAACAGATCTCATCGTATATTATTTAATTCTTTTTGTTTGTAAAAAAATGGCATTAGCAAGTGACTAAGCAGCCATGCAGTTAAATATTTTAGTTGCTCCACCTCCCCCTTTTTCTTGGTTGACTTAGTGTCTGTCAAAATTTATAGCAATCCAAATAAATAAATAGACACCCCTCCCCATGCTTATTTCTTTAAATTCAGATTTTTGAGTAATGTAATGTTGTTCAATGTAAGCATGTCATTTTACATTACATCATGTTGTAGGTCAGATGCAATGTAACTTTTTATGATGCATTGTAAATGACAAAACATGCTGCAATATGTGATATATATTGGTACGTGCCCCTGATAACATCGCTTTTTCTTTAGAGTGTTGTCGCCTGAGCAGCTTGGGAGAAACCAGATGGGCTGTGAGGGGAAGATGAGCAATTCTGTCTTGCCCAAACTGCAAATGTGACAACACACTGTTAAGACAGGAGACAGCGAGGTGCATGTGTTAATATAATACAAGGCACCCACAGATGTCCCAAAGTTTTCAGTTAAAAAGCCCTGTTAAACAAACAAAACCCAGAATCTCATCCTATTTCAGTGACGGGGAAGATCTGCTATTTCTTTTGCACAAGGTGGGGTAGAAGTCTGATTGGTTTTAGATCCATGGTGTTTGCTGGTAAATACTTGCTGCTCTTGTATAGGAAGAGACAAGGAATGTGTCTTGAGTGCTGGAATTCAGCATTCCAGTTGCTTCACCAATTCCAAATTTACCGTAATAATTTAATATTTCTGTAGGATCTTCTATCTCAAAGGATGCTAAAATCTTACAGTTTTTCTGTTACAGTTTTCCATCACATCCAAAAGTCTTTATTCCCCTAAACCAGCCACAAACCAACCCTGAGATGAAACTTACAGGGTTTTCAACACAGAGCGACATTATATGACTAATATAATTTTCAGTTTAAACTTCAGAGGAAATGCAGGTGTTATGCAACTTAAAAATACTGGAATTTTACGAGGGCATTCTTACTGTTGGAAAATGTGCTACAGGAATCTACCGCCRGTGTAGCATAGCATTTCCACAACAAATGTAGTAAAAGGTCAATATTCTTAATGGCTTTCAATATCCTAGTTGGGACATTAGTTGAATAAAAGACTTCTTTTCCATAGYAGTGTGACCACATGTAAGCTGTTTAACATTACGCTTTGACTATTATTAGTTTGCTCTYATTTTGGTTTTAGACTGTGAGGCTTTTCAGTGGATTGCTTCCCTCAGCTGTTGTGTTTGTACAGGGCCTGGCCCAGTACCCCTAAGAACAATTACAACATATAAATTGTRTATAAAACACTGCTAATACAGCTTAATTCCATGCAGGGCTATCACTTCACTGATAACTCAGAAGTAAAAGCAGCATGAAGAAGCTCACCACTAACTTTACTGTGCACTAGAGCCTACTTTAAATAAAGAATTCTTCTATCTCATTTCCACCAGTTTCCACACTTACTGAGGTTGTAGGACTAATGTTAGACCTGAAGAGCAATTTGTGATGCTGATTTAGGTTATATTACCATCCATGTGTTTRGATGCATATGTCCATTACATACTCTTCTCTTGTTCTGAGGTTTCATGGACTGGATTTTTCACAGAGATGCACACAAGCACCTAAATAAAAAGTAGTAAATTAAATCTAGAAGCCTATAAAAAAACCAAACAAAGCAATATCTTAGGAATTGTATATATTTGGGGGGTGTGGTTATGTAACTTGTTTCACAAAARTAAAATTTTGTTTACAATTTGTTTTTGGTCTTGTTCAGAGTCTTTGGAACACTTTCCATTTTCTGTGCCTTCTCCTGCCTATGTAGTTGGTCAAATTGTTCACTGACTGTTTTTTGAGAGGTTTGAGTTCTGTTTTCTTCAAAAGTAGAAAATTGAAAGCATAGCCAAAAAAAAAAAAAAAAGGCAGTAGAAAATCATTTGACGTAATGGTAAAAATGCCTTAACTTGTAGAAGAAAGACTCTTATTTTGTGGGTTTGGAGTCTTTATTGAAGCCTTCTAGCAGTGAAGGGTTTTCTTTCTTTTTCCCAGTGCTTCTAATGAGAATGTTGCTATATAATGAAAGAATYTAGAGGACAAAATCTTTCCTGTTTTAACACAGATACCATGTCATTGGCTCTCTTCTATTTGTGCAGTTGTGATGAAAGCTATATGAATGGYTGAGCTGTTCTGAAATGCAGTATTTTCATTGTGAGTAGAGAATAGCTGTAGGAAGACTAAGAGCTTCTTGATGCTGCTTCTTTTTCCACTAACTTTTCTTCCTTATTCAGTCGCAGTAGAAATTGGGTGGGAATTGATAATCCTTTAGGAATGTAGCTTTTGACACTTATCTGGTGGATGATAATTAATGCATTCCAAGAGGATTATCATAGTGGACTGTAGYTATAAAAGAGTGACATTCCATTTACGTGGAGTGAAACTTTAATATATGGCTGTCTCTACCAYGTATTTTTAGGAGAAATCTTCAACCTTTCAGCTCCAGACAATGTAGCTCCATCCAGTCCCGCTGTAATGAGCAACTGTAGGCACAGGCAGTTCTTACCAGGATGTTACCATGTCTTAAAAGAACAGAAAACCCCAAAATATTATTRTTAACAGAGAATGTATGTAACTGTTTCTGAGATATTCGAGATGAAGCATTTTGTTTATTGACTTTAAGAGGAGTAATGTTTGCAAGGATTTTGAAATAGAGGATGAAGCCTGGGTGCAATGGGATTAAGACAGTTCTTTGATTGTTGTAAGCAGCATTTTTTATTATAAATTTCACTGTAGTATTGCAGTAGAATGAAATTTTCATTGACAAGTTGCTCAGAGCTGAGGTATCTCTAAAAACTTGCAAATTGCTATATCCCTTCAATAATAAARTATATATTTTTATGATTTATGATAGTGCTTTTTTGGGCAAGGTTAACTGGTCTACTCTACTGTCTTTTGTGAGGACCAAAGCAGACCATTTTTACTGAAATCAGTGGGATTTGGGACTGGCTTGCCCATCCCACCATTATGTTGGACAGGAGTCTGTCCCCCACCTGGGTCTAGGGAACATTTTGGCTCAGTTCAAAGGGACAGTTTCCTTGTGGTATTGATTAACGGGGGTGTAAAGTTTCCTGTAATATTAGGAGATGAATGGGCTTTGCCTCTGTTTAAAATACAGAATATTGGTGAGGTTGATAGCTATACATTATCACCTTTAGGTTCCAAGTGTTACAGAACACTGTATGACGGCATCAAAAAGGCTATCACTGATTGTACCATACRTTACAGTATAATCCAGGTAATTTTATAACCTTAGAGCAGCAGCCTGCAATGATTCAACTGCAGAAAAAATTGTCRATATACATTTGAGTATACCTTTGCATTTGTTCTTTTGCTCTCCCAAGTTAATCTTAGGGAGAAAGTGTTATTAGCCACCAGCCATTTGTCAGCATGGGCTTTGTTTTCTGTTTCAGTGCACTGACTTCTGCATTGCATTGCAGATGCTATATGGATGCTAACAGGCTCGCTGTACTAATCTGTAGCAGCACTCCTCTCTCCAGCAAGAAAATCTCCTTTCTGATATTTCATTAGAGTGTTTGGTTGGTTCAGTATTAGAGTTTATGGCCTCGTTTTGTGTTTAATTACCTTTTTGTTATGAACTACTGCCAATCTGCAAAAAAAGAGTGCTTGTCAGTAAAAAAATAAATTAAATATGTCAGGCAATTCTCAGAACTACAAGAACAGTTTCAGAAACAAAGTATTCTATAAGGTGCCCAAGTTGAGGTCGTGTTCCTCCAATACATCCTGACGCACAGTAAAGATTACATAAATGTTAAATAAGAATACCATCTCAAAAAATACATTTCCTTTATGTAGAAAACAAATTTGTGTCATAGAGCTGTAGATGTAGGAAATGGAAATAATTTATAGTGTCCCCTAGTYGAGCCCATATGCGATACAAGATCACTGAATAAAACAAGTTTTCCAGTGCTCTGTCCCATCTTTGTAGTAAAAAGCAAAGACCCATTTAAATTGAAATTTTAAATAGCTTCAAGAAGGAAGGAAAACTGAACATTTGTAAAAGAATGTAAACTCAACATGTGTAAGGATCAGAAACCATTTTTAAATATAGTGATAAATGCRTCGTAACATTGGAGTTGATGCGGGGAAGAAGCCATATTTCAGTCATTAAAATCCCGATGGATTAGCACGTTGCCAGGRTCTTGGCTAGACTGTTCACAGATATTGTGGCAATTAGGTGAGAGAGATAAAATTAGTACCATGAACACAACAAATATGGGAGATATGTTCAAACTAAGAGACATCCTGGAGCAAATAAGTCGGTGAAAGCCTCATTAATCTCCTCTGATTTTTCATGGTAGTATTCTTCTTTCATTTTACTTTGTTCTGATTTRCTTCATGGGTATATTGTTATCTTTTTTGGAATTCTAAGAAAACCCCATTTTCTGTGGCCCCATTGGAAGGTACCATGAMAATTTGGTGTTTCTTGGCCCCTTACTTGTAAGAGGCAGTCTACTGGCTTTTTTTACATCATCAAAATAGTCCTAGGTAAGTCTGAAGATTAATGTCACAAACATACTGTGTACATGAACATTACAAAATATTTGAGGTGACAGCTTGGTGTCATCATCGCCTTAATACCCCGTTCTCTCCTCTTCCAAAAAAAGGAAGCAAGAAGCATTCATACATACACTGCATTGGGCTTGATTTCTTTTTCTCTTTCAGTTTTTAGGTTCAAATAGTAGCAATGATTAAAAACATAATGACTCTGAGACATTTAATTCTTCTCTCAAAAAGGGAGCTAGTAAATTTATTCTTTCACAAAAGGACATCAGTTTTAAGTGTATAGGGAAAATGTATCAAAATATTAATTAGACTTTTCTTTTGTTTTGCTAGTTTGCATTAGACAGATGGAATTCTGATCTTTAACAGCATCATGACTCATGAAACTGCTTGTGTACTAAAATGCCATTATTAACACAACAGTAGTTTTCAGCAGTTGGTAATTATTGGCA
Organism: Malurus melanocephalus; assembly: GCF_030028575.1. Lineage (NCBI taxonomy): Eukaryota > Metazoa > Chordata > Aves > Passeriformes > Maluridae > Malurus > Malurus melanocephalus. Next base: position 2,272,271 of record NW_026623301.1, on the reverse strand, counting down.
TAATTAAACATTTATCAAGAAACAAGTATTTATCATTCATTAAACTTTCATTAAAAATCCATCTTAGCACAAGCTAGATTAGCCAGTGATTTTCAAGTGATAACTTCTTAACTTCTGGCAGGAACATAGAGCATTTTGATGGCAAAGAAAGTCGTGCATAATGCAACCTTTCAGGTTTTGTAAACAGTTGTAACATTTCAGACTTAGGAGTGCTATTTTTAAGCTTTCTATAAGACTCAGACAAGAAAATACTTGGCTATTTTCTGTAGGGTTTACTAAGTTTGGCACTTTTTAACAGTGTATTTGGAAAAAYAAGATGCCCTTGGCCGTGAAAAGCCAGTGCTAAGTTTGCTTTATAACTGCATTTACGTGACTTAAATTCCCTCAAAGCCTGCTATGTTTACATATATTAGGACATTGAAATTTATTTTTGTTAATGGATCATCTCATAAAATCAGCCTTATGGTTTTGCAAAAGGATAGAGTCTCAGAYTAGATGTTTGTAATTGGAAATCTTGAAGAGATGTCTGGTCCYGATACAATATTTTCCAACACTTCAATACTTCTTGTCACTAAGGAAGAAAATATGCATATTTTCTTTTTTAAAAGAAAGAGACCCATTATATCTCTGAGAGGTTTTTGTTTTTATTTTGCAGAGTGAAGTATGAGACATTATSCCTGGTCTGTTCAGTGTTGATCAATTCTTTTGAGATGGCAGATTGATTATTTTTTGGCATGTTTAGGTATGAATAACRGTAAAGTAATTTGTGTGAATTTCAACATGCACAAAAATAAGATTAGTCAATGCCCTGTAGTTCCCTCTCATTCCAGTTTTCTTATTTAACTCTTTTTAAGTCTTTTCTCCTTGGTTATTTATTTTCCTTGATTCTCATCTGCCATTTCCACTAACCCTGATTATCACAGAAGCACTGGCTTAATCTTCCATCTGCCGATTGGCTATCTTACCTCCCAGCCCTTTGTTTCCTCTCTTGCTTATAGGTACGATAGGGTTTATTATTTAACCCCTCCTACACAGTCACTGTTTKGCAAGAGGTACCAATTTGGCAAGGTTAGTGTAAGTTTAAAATGCTGTAATGTGATTGCCTAGATTGTGGTGGAGAAAAAACAATATTTAGTGAGCAAGACCGTCTCAGAAAGCTCCTTCACATACATACAAGAGCTTCACATCTTAGCCCATATTCAGCAACTTTGTGTTTTCTCTTGGGCAAAAAATTTACTGTATCAGTGCTTTTATGTCACAAGAATGAATTGAATTCGTACCCTTTAGTGCAAACAACAATAGACAGAGTGGTAACCTAGTGGAAAACAAATAGACGCCCCGTCCCTTTTGGGGATTCAGAGAGGTTCAGAAAGATGGAGCTGACGGTGGAGAGGTGGCAGATAAAAACAGGCTGAAGCAGGAAAGAATCCTGCGGTCATTTATTACCATGCCATCTTCATAGTGTTTGCTGAACCAAGGTGCAGAGTAATGATTCAGACAAATGATGTTAATAATAATAGCTGGCCCTTTGGCAAAAATGGAATACCTAGTATTGCAGCATGAGACCTAATCAGATTCTCCAAAAGTTGCTTCAGACCGATAGAATTTTTTGTCATCAGGTTTTCCATCAATAGATTCTCCCTGGATATTATCTTTTTAAAGGAAGCAAGGTGATAAACAATTCTTTTCCATCAGGGTAAAAACCCAAATATTTTAAATATTATGATATTTAATTTATGAATTAAAGCTAGTTTTAAAATACCATGTTATTTCTAGTTTGTTTTTGGTGGAATTTGAACTCATAAAATCAATGGTATCTACAAGATACTTGTAGTAATCATAGATTACTTGATCACATTTAGAAACTTTCTGGAGTTCATTATCTTTTTTTCATATAATCAACACAGAATTCACCTTATTTTTTGTAAGTGAATAATAGCATGTATGCTTTACATTAGTTTTTGTTACACACAGAGAATCACTGGTAAAAATCATCTCTGTGTAAAGCCTTGCTATGGATTTTAAACAAGGGGTAGTTGCTCGTAACTGCTGATCTGATTAACTCCTTTGATCTGTTGTTAGGAATTTGTACATAAAAGAACATTTCCACCCAAAAAAAGCTTACTAACCATTTTGCACTGCTCAGGTTTTGTTGTTCTTTTTAATAATACCTGCAGTTTTTAGGCATATAGGTTGCAATTATTTTTATTAGCTGTTTTTCTGTTAACAACATAACCAACATCTGTTTTAATCTAAACATCATCAGACATATTAATTAGGTACATTTTGGCATCAATTTATCACACATGCTTTGACACTTTTGATACTTGAAGCGTAAGCTATTATGTGTAATGAAAAAAAAAGTATGATTTGGAGTAAGTGTTATACATCATCTGTAGGGGACAATTATGTTGGCATGTGGGAGGTTAATGTACACACTCTAGATTCCTTTGCTTGATTTGCTGTTTTCTTCTTCATAACTCTAGGTAAACAGTTTGTGCTGCTATTTAATGCACAGGTTAAGTGTAGTTGCAGGCTATTATACATCATTAGAGTAAGTAATATTCTGYTGTGGAAGAAAGATGGAAGCTTTTCACTTGTAGCCACTTGGACATTTCATTTTTCATCTAGTATGCCACTGCAAAAATTAGTTGTGGCAGGCCTGATGTAATTTATAGCCTGGTACCCTGAAATTAAGCAATGAATCACACCATTTTGGCTGATTAGAGTTAATGCATTTTTCCCGATGACATATTTTGTAAAACAATGCAGTTTATTCTAAACTTTGCCTTATCCGACCTAGTAATTTCTCACGTCAACCTGTTCAATGGATTGTACCATGWACAGTGCACTCTATCACCAGCTTTCTTTTGGTATTGTATTATAGTTATCTCCCAGCTTAAAGGGACAGCCTTCCCTTTCTTTCCTAATTTTCTCACTAGAAAGCATGAACGTTCCTCTCCCTCCATCCCTGACCCTCCATTCTCAAACCAGACAATTCAAAAGCAAAACACAGAGTAACACAATTCAATGCAGCTTGATTGAAAGTGGACGGTGTAATGATCAAGTGAGTAGAGACCATTGGATTGTGCCTCAGGCCTTCACACTCTGGATCCGGTCAATAACAAATTTATTACTAATCAAATCCAATAAATACAAAACAGCATACATTTATTTTTATTTGGCACCTAGCTGGTCACGGAAYAATAATAAAACAGGTAGTCAGAGASASTGCCTTTTGGAAGAAAACTATATAGCCAATGCATGCTGCACTTAAAACTCCTGTATATCATAAGCAGATGGCCAGTTCCCACAAGCCTTGTTGTGTTTGTCTGATTACCAGTGGGCATTGTGTCCCACTTGCCTGTGGAATATATTAATGGTTCCAGCTCTTGAGTTTGGAGAATTCTTTTTGCTGAGATACTTGGTGATAGGGAGAGGTATCACTGCASAACAGGATCTATAGGTATTAGTGTCAAGAAGAATAATGTCTTCCTTGCCCTTTTTCCTGGGTTATTGCATGGGGCATACAAAGAATGGAATSAGTTAATAGAAAACAAAGAAACTAAAGGTGTTTGGGGAGGGGAGTGCAATCAACAGCTTAGCTGAGATATGTGAATTTTACTGTTGCCAAAAATAATGTGTGACTGTTCTTTCCCCCCAAAGTACTAATGTGCATATGGGTACAAGATATAATCATTGCAGGCATCTTACACCGTGTAAGACCGACACAGACAGTGCATGGCAAATGTGAAGCTGACATTCAGTGTCCAGGATTTTTTTTTCTTTATTCGCGTATTTTTATATGTGTGTGCATGAAATTTGGCTAAAGCTCCTTGGTGCTGCAGTTTGTTACGCAGACACATTATGAATTACACAGTGTATGCCAAAGATGCAAACGGAATAAAATTGTTGGGATTATTTAACAATATGAAAAGTGCAGCTTCTGTCATTTGAAAGTCAGATAGTAAAAAAATTCCTTTTTTTTTAGCTGATGGAATCCCTATATTTTTGAACAGTCTSTAGAAGCCAGCAAGAGTCTGCAACATGTAGGAGAAAAAGACAGCACACCTGCAAGACTCCAGCCTACCTTGTTCACACCCAGGATAGGAGAAAATGATTTATTATCTGTCCCTTGAATTTCTCTGAGCATTCTGTCTAAACTTTAAAAGCAGATTACATTTGCGATTAAACCTTAACAAATGTTGTTTTAACTAGACTGCAATGTATGTTATTGACAACAAGCTTTTTTCCCCCCGAAAATAACATTGGTGCTTAGGCATGCAATTTACAAAAATGACAAGGAAGGGTGGTACTTTTCCCAAGGTGAATGTGAGTTGACTGATTAGCTGGTATTTTAACTTAGATTCTTGCAAATTACAGACATAAGAAACCCTGCAATTTATATGTACTTTAGAAGTGAAAGCTTTAATCCCATGATTCATGAAAGTAAAGTGGTAATAATTTAAGTACCATATTTTATTTATCCCTTAGAGTTGTCAGCTGATACCAGAAGTATTCTCACTATTTTTGGGTTGCTGCCTTTGGCCACCTAATTGCTTCTTAGGAAGTAAGAGGGAAATTGCTTATATAACTACATGGATTGTCTTTGGCAACGTCAAGCCAAGGCATCAATCAGTCCATCTGGGTAAAATCACAAGCTGACTCCGATATTGCTAAATATTTATACTGTCAAATACACACAGACATCCAGATGAAAAGAGGCATTCATTAGGAATGCTCCAGCTTGTCAGTTTAAAGATGTAGATTAGAGCAAAACCTCCCACTATGATACTGAGTGCTCAGGAAAAGTCTATATTTAGCCATTCTGAGCAATAAATATCATCATATTGCCTCATTTAGGTAAATAGAGAATGAATATTGTCAAGATGATCTAGAGATAATGTAAACAGATCCCTGTTCAGAGTCTGTGTTACTAGGGTAAATTCCAGGACATTGGTGTGCTGCTGATGCTTTTTGGTTTAACCCTATTTCTTAATTGCATTCTTATCCTCTTTACATTAACAGTAAGATTTCTTCTTTGCAGATCAGAAGGGAAGGGGGGAAAGAAAGAGATAAGGTGGGGTTTCTTTTTAAACAAAAGTTGATTTTAAATCCTAACTGAGCTATTACATTAATTAGTAGTTTTGCTCTAATATTTTCTTGGCACCGCTAAAAGACTGCTGCTGCTGCTGCTGTTGCTAGAAAATACTGATCTCTGTAGCAACGCTGAAGCTCATTCCAGAGTTTAACATGGGAGCTGACAAAGCCCATCAGTCAGCAGAACATCACAGCTCTGAGGTTAAGACATGATTTCAAGAGAACACACAGTTAAGACTCATGGTGGAATTTCTTTAATAGCGGGGTTTGGTTTTTTTTTTTTTCAGTGATAAGATGAGGCATATTGTAAGAGTAAGCAATGAAAGATCAGTACTTCYATGAGAATTAAGTTAGAGCTTCAAAGTGGGTGGCTTGTCCTGACAAATTAAGAGTAAAATTTGTTCACTATGCTATATACACAAAAAGGAGAGCAGAAGGATTTTTTTTACCTTTTGGGGAAGGCCTGTGCCACCCTCCATAGAATTAACACCTTGGAAGTTACATACAAGGAGAGTGGTGACTGACGTCAAAGTTTTAGTTAATTGCACAAGATGATTTTTTAGATTAATAATTAACATCTCTCTTTATAACTAAATATCTGTAATTAATCAGCAAATCATAATGTGGAGACTAATTAACTTCAAACTCAAATCTTAACAGAAAATCCATATTACTATCCAGCATCATTAATTACTCTAGTAATCAAAGTTATTCCCCATGGGATTTGACATAAAGCTTTGTAGGTTTATAAACTGAGCTATTATCAGAAAAAAAAAATTCGAAAGGAGCTTCAAATAGCATTATAGATAACTAAGGTATTAGATGGGAAATTTAAATAAGTTTTTATTTTGTCTGTCTTACGTTATCAATAATCCACATACTGAAACTGGGTAAGTAACTAAGAGTGCAATTCCCTTCTCACCAAGTCTATGTGGTTTTTTGTTAGTTTCTTTTTTTTTTTTTTCCTTTTGGGGTTACAGCAGTGATTTCTGTCAGAGGATTCATTTGTCAGTGTCTTTTTAAAATGTGCTGCAGTTTCTGGTAGCATTTGCTGGGTTGCTATCCATGCTAGTTATCTGTTTAAGAAATRGATTAACAGCTGTTTATGCCTTAGTATGATTCACAAGAAAGTACCAAAAAACCCCAAGGACTGAGCCTGAAAATACAGATATATCTTTAGCAGTTGATTAGTCAGTGTTCAGTGGAGAAAAGGACAAAGTAGGGCTGTTATGCCAAAGAACCTTKGCCCAAACAAATCTTATTTTAATTAGCATGGTCATCACAACTAGGAAGATTTGGAATGTGTTCATGTTAATTTTTAATAAACACGAAAGCCAATAGTACCATTATAGCACACTGAAATCCCTTAGCTGTTTTTCATTTAGAAAGTTAGGCGTTRAAATTGTGTCTAAAAATCCACATTTCAATTATTTTATCACCTAGTCTTGCAAGTGCACAAATCTGATACTGTTCTTTTGTGTGGCAGCTGTAAAAATCGTAAGCAATTTTTACTGTCAAGAAAACTCTGAATAAATAGAGGCTGTTAACTTAGGCAGATATCTGAGGTTATTTGGTGGCAATCAAGAACTCACAGCACTTCAACTAATGGGTTATGATCAGAAACTGTTCCTAATAGCCAGCTAGACGGATCTGAATATGAAGATTTCTATAATTTTGTTGTCAGCTTGTGATGTACTCTAGTGCTAATTATTTGGAACAATTATGTTTTCCTAATAACAAAAGAAGAAGCAGTGAATTAAGCAGGCTTACCTTCAGATCTTTAGATAACAGTTTAAATGCACTTGCCATTAAGAAATAAATTTCTTTTTCCTGTATGGAGCCCTAATTATTGAAGATGCTTGTCTTTTAAAATCTACTTCTACTTTTTTTAAGCATGTTCAATGTGTCAGTTTACACTGATGACTTCAGTATTTTCTCAGTCTTAGTTTTATGCCTGTACCTCCCATAGACTGCTTACTTCATTTGGTTATTCAAAAACCATAATTAGTGCAGTAATTAACATGTGGATCCTTCAAAGGAAGACTGTTAGAATCATGGGACGTCTCTCATCATTCTTGCTGATGTATAGATGATAAAAAGACTTGGTTGAGGTGACAACAGGATTTGTATTACTGCACATTATCCAAACTGCAGAGAAATTCAGACAGGACTGTGGTCCGTGGAGTCTTTCCTTCTGAAAAAAGTAATTATCCACACTGTTTCTATAATGTAACTAGGTGTTATCCTGCATTTGCAGCTGTCAAATCATTTGTTTTAAAACCATTATTTTATACCTTATGAATACTTGAAGGTTTGGGGGTTTGCATGTTGTCTTTTAACCAGTTACAAAAGTGGGGTGCAGCAAGTGCAGCAATAAAACAGTAATAATAGTAATTTATATCAGCATAACAGATTCCTTTTTGACAGTTGATTTCAGAGATGTTTATGGTAATGTTAAGTTGATACCATCTAAGATTGCATTCATAAAGAATAGGGACAAACATAATTTTATTTCTTTTCCCTGGAGAAAATGTAATTTTTTGTTTGTTTAAGATTTCAGATAAGCTGAGTCTCTTGCGTTTTCAAACCATAGTAAATCAGTTGTTGATACATAAGTCTCTGTATGGCTCTTGTAAATATATTCCAGTGTGTCTCTGAGATGCTTACGTTTTCTGCTTCAATATACAATGTTTTAAATTAGTGCATTAAGGAAATTCACATTGTTTCATTCAGCCTTTAACTTTCTGTAAGTAGTAGTCCTCTTTTTCACATTCAGTGACATATGCCAGAAAAATTCAGTATTTTACCCTACAGGCAGCCCATGGGACTGGGATGAAATGGCCTCTATACATAGGGTATGACTTTATTTGCTAAAGAGGTTATTTGAAAAAGCCCTTAGGGTACTGCTGCCCTTTTGTCCCTCAAACTAGTAGGGGGAAAAATATAAAAGGAACTACACAGTAATCCCTTGTAGACAGGTGACCTTAAGCCAATTCTATACTGTAAGGTTTGTTTCCATTTAAACTCAAAACAGACAAAGGAAAAAAAGCAAAATGCAGGTTTTAATCTATTGCAGAAACATTGCCATTTTTTTCTGTAAATGTCTGTCAAATACAGACAACTTTCACTGCAAATCCATAAAACTGAGTATCATTCTGTATAATTTAATTTAACATTCTGAAGACAATATTCACTATATTTCAGCAAAAATTGTATCTGAGGACTGATGGAAATAAACCTACCTCTGTTCATTGCAGATAACCTGTTCAGAATTTTATTTTCTTTTCAACTGTTTAAAAATGCAAGTACAGCCAAGCATAATTAGGCAAACCTAGTGATTCTAGTCTTAAAATTAAAAATTAGTCACCATCAGGACCCACTGAAAAAATCAGCAACCACTTTGTCCTCTGAAGTTCTTTTTTCATCTCTTCTTGGCATTGACCACTGATGTTAGCAGTGCTATRGTCAAACCAGATGCTGTCACAGGGTCATGGTCCCACTGCACTTGCACCATTTGGTGGTGGTGTGTTTGGTATTTAAACCTGTGTATAGCCACAGTGTTTCTCCAATAAATRGCACTATTATTTTTTATATTGTGGAATCAGCTGTTACGGGATATGCACCATCCCAAAGCGATAGTGCTTTTCACTAGGCAGGCTTCAAAACACCATTATAAATTATGAACAGCAGCTCTGAACCCACCTCAGGATAGCCTCTCATAAGTCACAGGTGTGACATCACGGAGCACTGTAATTAATGGGTGTTATGCCACTCCCTTGACTTATGAGTTTTTCAGAGGCTTTTAATTACTTTTGAGTTTAAGCCATTCTGGCAGAATTTTGAAGGAGCTCCGGTGGCAGCCTCTTCTGAATGAAGCTGTTCTAGCGACATTTGGAAAATGAGCCACTCTGGTGGCTGAAGGAAAATGTTTCAGCCGTTCTTCACGCCTGGTAGTCTGGAGGGAGGTTGAAGGAAACAGCTTCTGTCGACTGCTGCAGGCACTTATTTACTGTGTTCCTTTTCTGCATTGGGGAGGAGCTGTGAAAATTGTGGTCAAATCCACGCATTATACAAAATAAAACAGAGAAAAACATCTGAAAAGCCAAGAATGTCTTGAAGGGTTATTGTGATGTCATCAACTTGATTTTGGGTATAGAAAAGCCATCGTTTCGCATGTGAGTGCAGACTTCATGTAACTGGTAAAGAAAAACTGTCATCATTTATCACCTATCAAGAATAAATTATAAATGATCACCAGCTAATCAGCATTTAAAACATTATTTTAKTTTCAGTGCCAAAATGCAATATCAGAAGAACTTCACCCCTCATACGCACACACCAGAATGCACATATCACAATATTAAGTTAACTCAGGTGTAAAGCTTTGTTCTCTAAACAGCTGAAGCTTCGTGTCATTGTTTATGTGCACAAAACACACATATTTCTCCATATGTTGGCACCATATTGGTGTTATCACCATAGCATTCCCTCCTCTTCAGATGATCTTTTGTTACAACATTTGTTTTTGTGAGGCAAATAAAATATAGTAAATGTAAACCAATTATTTAACCAAATTACTTTGATCGTGGGAAACTGACAATTAGTGTTACAGCATCTCAGCAGTGAAATCCACACAATAGAGCAGGCTGTGATATTCTGTACTGCAGTGTAAGTCGATGTAGTGCATTTATTTTGTGTAGCAAGCTGTGAGAGGAGGAGAGAGGAGAGGGAGACGAGCAAAGTCCGCCTTGATGAACTGTTGTTCTGTATCTGTGCTCTGTGTTGTGCATTGTTTAGCTTTTCTYGTTTTGCTTGTTAATATATTGGGACGGCTCTTCACAGCAACCTTGATGACTTTTGTCAACATGTAAAGCATACACACGTGGGTACCGAATGATCAGCTAATTAATCAAACTACTGTTCGCACTTCTCATTTCTAGTAAATATTGATGAAAACCAGGATCGTTTGATTACCTATAACCATTATCCACTTTAATAGTCTTAYCTTTAGCACATGAATTGGAGGACAAGTATTAAAATTATATGCACTGGTATACTCACAGGATCTGGGTTTATTCCCCAACCTTGAATGCATCAGCCCTTCCATGAAATAGCTGTGAGTTAGGAGAGCATTGTAGGYATTGTCATGCAAATGAGGCCACCAAACATACTACTTTGCTTCAAAATTGCTCTGCAGTGACAAGTAGCTTTTAAAACTGGAGCAGGGTTTTCTGAGCTAAGTGGGCAACCCTATCTATCCTCTGAGATCCACTTTCTAAAATATGTACCCAWATTTGAAATCCTAATTCCACATCTRAGTGCTCAGATTGGCACTTATTACATATCCATACATCTCTGTCACAGTTTAACTGGGCCAATGTCATTCTAATGCAGATTAAGGTGCTCCTTTATCCTTGACTATTGTCCTTCTCCCACATTTATRCAATTAAAAAAACACCAGAAGATGCACGAAGCACTGAGAAGCTGAGGTTGATGTGGTATTCAGCTCTTAAAGCCAAGGTCTCATGATACKTTGCTTCAACCAGTAGAAATTTTAATTAATGCTACAGGATCTTCTCAAAAGCCCTCAAGRATTTAGCCAGTAGGTCGTGAGGGAAAAACAAGTCCTCACAGTTCACAGAAAATACCTGTAATCAGAAACTGTTTCAGTCTAGTTTTGGCACCAACTTCAGAAATGATAAGAAAATGTGACATACATTTTTCTCTCTGTAACAAAATGAGCCCATTCCAAATGCTGCTTTTGGCTGTGCTCATGAAAGGAGATGTGAGAAGAGCAAAAGAGTTGAACATAGTGGCTCGAGACTAGGTGGCTTTTAACCAGCATCCTAATAACCATTAGATGCCAGAACATAGTTCAGAGCTCTGGCATTAAATGATAAAGAATGAGCAGAATTGTATTAATTGCATTTTGTCCATGTCCTRAATGTGGACACAATTTTACTCTTCACCTCTGACCAGTGTTGTTSCAGGTGCTGTGCACTGGAGGTGACAAAGCCATGGATGCAAGTCATAAGTGCATCTTAGTGGTGGAAGTACTTGCTCTTCTGGCCAAGTAAGGATTTATAGAAGGTGGTGGAGACAGTGGGTACTGGATAGCTACAATGCTGGAACAGTCAGGCTCCTCAAATGCCTCATAGCCCAATGTGAGTTATATTGTCAGTGTGGTGCTGCATGATCCCTCGGAAGTAGCTAATGGTTTCTTTACACACATGTTTGGGTGTCTAATTCAAGGCATTCCCATTTGAAAATGTAGATCTTAAGGACTTCACCGCTTGTTAGACCTTTGCAGTCATGTATCTTTGCACTCATATATCTCTCCTCAGCCATAGGAGCGTTCTTGGGATGACTGCTTAAAGCCATGGAGAGAGTGGCTTTCAAGATTGGGCTTTCTGGTGCTTTCGCCACATTTAGATGATACCTCAGCTCTAGGAACCAAACTATCCTCAAACCATCCCAACGTATAATTCTTGAAATATTTTGGGTTCAAATACTAAATGTTGGTGTGAATGGATTTATAAAAGAAAGGGAAAAAAAAGGAAGTTGAAAAGAGCTATTGAAGTTGCCCTTTTTTTCTGTTGTGTGTTAGCTACATTATCTCCCTATCTCTTTTTGAGCAATTATTTAAGTAAAACTTGGTGTTACATTTCCTTTTATTACAAATGCTATTTATACTCAAATTGGAGCAGATCATGATGCAGCAAAGAACTTTTTATACTGCTTAGATTGTGCAGCAAAATACTGCTTTATCAGCATTACATGCCTGAGTGAGGAATGTTTTGCTGTTTTAAATCTCATCATTATGAGAAGAATTTATTATCTAGATACAAAGTTTTTACTGGAAACTATTGAGCTAGGCTGTTGTCATCTAACTGAAAATGAAAACGTGTTCATGGTAATTAGACAAGGGGGATTATATGCCGTTTACATACAGCTTCAGAGATCTACTTTATCAGTTASAACATGGTTGCAGTAATTTTTGCTTCCTTGCTATGGGACAATCCCAGAAATAATGGGCAATCCTTTGCCCTTCTGCGCTTAAACTCCTTGTCTATAAACACGTGAAGATGGTTGAGGTTTCATAGAAATGAAGCACATGGTGTGACAGGCCCATCTGTGCCAGCTTTATGAARCAAACGTGCCCAATATGATCATCCTTGCCTTTTGTTCCACGAGACGCTGTTCAGGCAGCGGGTTTGTGAACGCTGCCCRTAGAGTCTGCAAACCTCGATTTATCTGACTGCTTCCTCTCCTGTGCTGTCAGTTCTCAGCTGCAGTGCAAGCTTCCCTGCCCCCACCATTTCCTCCCTCTACCGAGCCTTTTTCCCCAGACAAATTTGAGGTAGAACCTCCTAGCAATTTTCCAAGGTTCTGGGCTCAAAGACTAAACTAATTTATTTTTGAATTGCAGATCAAACATAAACTGCAAAGAAGCATTTAATCAGTTAGGAGAAGCAAGGGTATGGCTTGTTTAAGTCCCAGAATCCATAAACCTGTAATGATTTTATTATATTGGTGTCAGTTTTCATTATTTTCATAAATGGGTGTTCCCTGCTTAATGCACAATATTTGCATCTGATGAACCAATGAGTTTAAACATGGTTTGTTTTAATGCTTTGTGAATTTGCATTCAAATTCATCAGAAGTAATTCTATTTGAAATCACACAGGGCTAAACACGGTGGTTGTAAATCCATTTGAATTGAGATGCCAGAATCAGCCCATTAATCTACAAATCCGCAGTATAATTTTTGTATGGTTGGTGGGCTTCTGTTCAGTTTTTTTGTGATGAGGCAGAGGGGATACCAAGTGCATGTGTGGGAGGGGAAGTGCTTGAGGAGGTTGTGATGAATTGACCAAGTGGGAGTATATCTTTGTTATGGAAACCAGTCTGTGAAAGGAAGATGTGAAAGGCCAGAGACCATGATTTGAGTGTGTCTGTCACCACCACTTGGGATAGTTGCACAAGGAGAAAGCAAGTCTCTCAAATAAGCAGATTCCCTAATATTTTGGGTGATAGAGATTAGCACCAGCACTTTCCATTCAGTCTTCACAGTGTCAGAGTTCACCCAGAGCCTGAAGAAGTGCTATAAGCCTGCATTTAGTGTTTTAAGTCCTCTTGCTAAACACTCTGTTACCTTGGATTTTTCTGTGGTCTGTTAAAAAGGGAATTATTAAATGCAGCAAGGTTCACCTCCAACAGAAATAGGCTCTTTTTGGAAGGAATGAAGGGAGCCAACAATGCTTAATTTCTTGAAAGCTGCAGAAGAAATCTCTATTTCTTTAAGAGAAACTGGGAACTGTTTTAATTTCTGTATTCTTAAATAGATTGAATTGTCTGAAATTAAGATGTTTGTTTAAGGTAATAGTTACCAGATTTGAAGATGAATATATCATTGTCTGACAGTGCAAAAGAATGTATGTGAGGGATTATTCTCTAAGAAGAAARGTTTATCAACAACATTTTCCACACTACACAAACTTCGTAAATGTAACAATGAAGTTTTTGAGAAAACTATTTAAAGAAAGTAAATAATATATGGAAAACATACAAAAATGCATAGTTATCCATAATGTGCTTTAGCCTTTTAAGAGGAATGTATTCATTCATTTCTTTGAATAGGTGACAGTTCAAAATGGAATTCAACTGAAACTTTTGAAAATATTCAGTAATTATTTTGCCTAGTTATAATCAGGCTGAATTATGTCTGGGAAAGATGTATTTGGCTGAAGGCAAAAGTGATTTTTAGCTAAGTTTGTGTCTGCCTTCCTCTGGGAACTACCAGTCCGGGTTTGGCCCTTGTGAAGCTGAAATTAAAGAATCTGTGTCCCTGTTTTGAATGGCTTAGACTGTAGCTAACAGGGTCSAACTTACAAAAGCATTTATGCCTATGCTCAGCATTAGCTATATGCTTAATTCCCAAAAGTCTTAACTACAGGCCCGTTCTTCTGCACTTGCAAGAATTACGATGAGYGGGAAGTCTGACATCTGTGAAATGAGCTGGTAGACTTGAGTCTTTTTCATAATGAACCAGTTTCCATCTCATATAATTCTGTAATTGCAGATGGTATCAGTGGACACCTATGACAATCTCAGCAGAGATTGCAGCCCGGCATTCCTCATTATAGGATACATGGACACTGAACTCCTCTCTGCTCATGAGCGTGGGGTTGAGTCATTGACAGGGCATTATCAGGAAAATTGCARTGATGTGACTAGAGCTTCATGGTGGGTAAATGGAGTACCTCAACTCTTGGAGTTGACAATAGGCTCTCCTAAGAAATTATAATGCTGTGATTAAGATGTAAAACTGGGATTCAGCACACCTGGGAATTCTCATGTGACCCTGGCAACACACTTCCTGTTGTTTTTCCCTTCTTTGCCTGACAAGTTAGTATAATGCTTTTTTTTTTCATTTTTATGGTATTATTTAGTGATAAATGTGTTACCAATTGTGAGTGATTCAAGAGATACAGTTTTAGAAGCCCATGGTTAGATAGATGCCATTAGATTTTAAATCTGTTCTGTTCGGTTTGCATTTTCATGTTCTTGTGCCTAACTCTAGTGGAAAGCAGGCCAATTTTAGTTTGCTCCCTAATTCTGCATTGAGGAAATCAACTTTATGCAAAGAGACCTAAAAATCTTGCATAAAGATTCACTCTATTGTGAAATAGAGGAATAAAATTYGCTCTATTGTGAAAGAGGCCCTAAAAAATAACGTGAAAGAAGAAAAACATTAATTTAGRGCTTCTTTTAGCTTGTTCTTTTAGGCACTGATRTAATTTTTGTTCTGTCTGTGTACAKTTTCATATATGCATTTTCTTTTTATAAAGAAAATAATATCACTCAAATAGCTTCAGAGACTTTTTATTTCACTAGAAGTACTTGGATAATGTTTTACGAGTGACACAGTGAAAGAAATGGTAAACCTTGGTGAGTTTTGGAGCATTGGAACATATATCAAAAGTTACAGGTACAAAATCTGTAAGCTCTACCTGAGACTTGTAGCAGCTCTTTCAACCTATGATTTCATGGACAGCTCCAAAGCTCTGCAATCTGCACGTTTGAAATAACAAACCACAATGAGTCCTGGAGATTTCTCTSTTCCATGCCAGAAATTAGAAAATTGTGAGCTGACTAAACTACAGTAGCTGGAAAAAAGGTAAGAAGTATTTTTAGAAAAGGTAGCTGAAATAAGAACCTTTTAACAAAAGTGTCAGCAGGAGCTGTTTCTTAGTGGTTTAGAAAATCAGATCTTCAAGATACCTAGCACCAGACTTATGGGATTGGTTGTTTGGTTTTTTTTGGTGAGGATGTTGCCTGGTCTTCATTTTGTCACATATCACAACCTTTACTGCTTTCACAGAAATGATCACGAATTCCTCTGAAATTTTGTATACTCTAACAAAAAAACGTGAACAGAGTTCCAGCAATAGTAAAAGTGTTTGGCTCCGTTCATGCTGCCACTAAGGATGCTGCACCAGGTCCTAGCTAACAGCAGAATGATGGCATTCACTGCACTGTGCATCATGCTACAGACAAGTGAATCATGGTGTTTCAAACCACTTGGCATCGTTTAGTTAACGTGGTTTTAAGCATTACTTGGCTTCAGTTAGAGACAGATATAGATAACAAATCTTTGAACAAGTGCTATCAGAATTAAGAACTAAGTAGCATTTAAAATATTTTAGAAAAACGTGATCACAATTTAATTTTAAAATATTCCCTCTTTTCATAGTCTAAGTCGGGTCTCAGGAAGGAAAAAATTTAGAAGAGCTAATGAAATGATCTGATGGAGTGGCAGGGGTTGTTTTCTAGTATAAGAAAATACTCATATTTGACTAGGATTCACGCTTCATATACTCACAGTCATTGGGAGTTCTTTTGATTGTAAGGCACCACAGTCTTGAGTGAATTTGAATKCAGAATGGAGATATTTACAAAAGTTATCTGAGTATTTCCTACAGAATCCCGTGCTACTTTTCACTGAACTGTTCTAGAATAGTTTGGATTTGAATATAAATGGTGATGAGTCGGGTTAAGTCATACTCTTAACTACTGTACAGTGTATTTATTTTATCTGGGAGCTTTATCCCTCTGGCACCTGAAAGTGGATAAGGTAGCTGAATTGACTTTCCATTTCTCTCCATGTCTAACCATCTTCCTGCAGCATGACATGAACATTTAGTCTTTCATCAAAATCAGATTATTCTTATCTAATAGGGACAAAAATTTTCTTTCCTCTCCAGCATTTTCAGATTATGTAGCCAGAATATCTGCACTTAAACCTTCAATATTTCCATTCAAGTCAGACTTCTAATAGTTCTTGTTTCACTATTCTGAATATTCTTTAGTCAAGATCTCTCTCATAGAAAGGTCAAGACATAATTTAGTTGTATCTGTAGCAGAACAATGAGCAGCAGACGTGCCTTTGAATGTGCAATTAAAAATTGCTTTGGCCTGTTTTCTTTTCCTGTTTTACATTTCATAAACTCACATGTAATTTGATGAACACTGTCATTCTTTAAATTTCTTCAGCATTACAGTTCTCAAGTGACTTCTCTGTCATTGAATATAATTTTTACAYATTCACTTTCTCCACAAGTGCTAGTATGCAGTAGCACAAGTTYAAYCTTRCATTGTTATTTTCTTATTTACTTAYGTTGCATCCTGGTTTTCTTTGTATTGATGTTAACCTTCCAATTTAGTATTAGCTCCATATGCCATCTAAAAACTTTTGATTTCTACCTCTAGTTAACCAACAATTTAGGCAGTCTTGTCAACAGAGTAGCRTGGTGATTATTCAGCTCTTGAACACACAACTTTGCAGCCAAGTGCAAGCCACTTGGTAAGGAGCTTCTTAGCCCTTTGGGAGAGCTGCAGTGCAACTCTGCATTTCCCACACAGCCCAGGCACAGATCATCTTGCAGCTCCTGCATCAACAGTGCTCAGCAACAACCAGGAAAGCAYCAGCTTTGGTATCTTCTGTCTTTTTTTATCTACGTCCTGCCTAATGCTTTGTAACGCTGGAAGTGGAAGACAGTTCATTTAAGTGCTACTTTATCAATAGCACTGAAAATATATTTCTGTCAGCAGAAGGGTCAATTACATGAACAGCTCTYCCTTTGAAGATATTCTGGAAACATGCTGCTTCCATCCTTCACCAGAGATGAATCATGAAAAGAAGACTTTGTCRCAAACTCAACCCTTGAAAGTGGTATAAAAGAGTTACCCATCTCTCCAGCCGCTGTTTCCCATCCAACATCCCAGAATCAGCATGCACCCCTGCTTGATGCATCCTAAGTAAAGCCAGCATTACTGCTAGGCCTGTGACACTGAAAAATCAGCATACTTTCTGACACTYGTGCTTTTGGGCATGGTAAGCCTTGATGCTTTCAAGTGGCCCAGGATGAGTGAGGGGCCAGCAAAGGGGAAGGAGACCTGTGCACAGAAACTGTCCCCACCTATAACCAGCCCTGTTCCTTCCTCCTCAGACATTGTCATCTCTCTTGCACTGAGACTRACTTTTGGGGTGGGAAATCTGATGTCAGAAGTTTGGGAACTGCCTTCAAATTAATTCACCTTCATCTTAAGCCAGGTACCACTGTGGAGACAGCTGCCCTCATGTCTGATCCTGTGTTGTGGTTACACATGTAAGGCTGAAGCGTCTGATCATGTTGGGTTTTTTTTTCAAAACACAGGTTGGCATGACCTACAGCTTTCAGACTAAATTATTGTAGTGCTCCTTTCCAGCTGTAGATCTATTGCGAAAATACATAATATTATTTGCCACTGGCATTACACTTGATGCTGTAAGAGCAAAGAAATAGACCTTTCTCCACTGAAAACCTGTAAAGTGAAAACTGTAAAACCCCTTCCCTTGTTTTCTTCTGAAACTGATTATAATGCTCTCTTTGTCTCACTGTGCCAGACTCTACAGCTTAACCAAATGTGTGTCACTCCTCCAGTTTTCTTTCCTATGTTCCCAAGCAGGTACGATATTAAAGGGAAAATATCAACTGTATGTCAATACCTAGACAAAAAGCTGCAAAATTAAGAAGCTTGCACTTTTTAGCAAAATCCCATATTGGCCCAATGTAGTTCCTTCCTCGTGGCAGTTTATTGCTGCTAATCATGCAAATCAGGGATCGTTGCATTCGGGTTTTGGTGAAGTCCACAAAAGAGAGTACACTCATCTCCTCCAGTGTCTTGGACATTGAAACAGAATATTTTTTTCAGATAACACAATGCATTATTTGCTTCACTTATTAGATGAGCATTAGCTTTGATAGGAGCCATCCCATAGACTCCTGACACTTTGCATGCTGAGCAGTCTTGTCCTTGAAGTTTCTGTAGTGCACAATGATCAGAACTTAGCGCTGATGTTTTGTTAGCATTTACCAGCAGTGTCTTGGCAGAGGGTGACCTCCAGTACTGTCTCTAAACATTTTCAATTTACAGACRCAAGAATTTTTGCTGCCTTTGCCTCTCATTCTTTTGAGGAGGTCAGCCCTTTATGAATTTGYCACAAGAAAGAAGTTCAAAATACCCTATATACTTATACAGCTTAATCAGAATAAAGCTTCGATGAACACACGACATACAATTCATTTTAATATTTATAGAAGAAATGCATGTTGTTTTAAGTGTACACAAGCAGCTGCTGTCATTTGGCTATGAGCAGATGTTAGACCTCCAAAAGCTTTGCTGATAATTAAAATACTAACAGTTAGTGTTTTACCCCAGCTGCAGGTTCTGTTTACTGTAAATTTGATTTTAATGGTGCCTCTGTGCAGTTATTGAATAGAGGTTTGTTTTCTACTATACATGCAAAAGTGTCTACAATGAAGACAAATGGTTATTTCCTATAATTTACTCTGGAAAGATATGAATATAGCTGTAACATAGTGGAGTTTATAAATGAAATACAGATCTGACTATCACATTTGAAATGGTAGTTTCTGCTGTCTTAACTAACAAAAAGAACTGGGGAAACTTACTATTTGTAGTTGTTCCCAGGCATTCCTCCTAAAAACTGCTGTGATTTTTAAATGGGTTGAGACATGCCCTCAAGCAAAGAACAGGTGCTTCTTTTTAGTGAAAGGGTGCATAAATCAGAATAGATAAATRCAGAGAATCATGATACTCATAGTTGATGGGTATGCCGAAGAATATAATTTCTGCTTGATCATTTAATAACATGATGTTTTATTTCAGGTATCCCTTGCAAGTGTTTGTTCTCTTTAGCGCATATGTGTACATCAAACATTAGGGAAGGCCAGCCATTTTCAGAATTGTTAATCCCAAGGGCCTGATTATGCAAACACAATGCATAATGCAAGCTACCATGTTTAGTCCCTTTGAGACTATTGAGGCTAACTATGGCAGTAAGCAGTGCGCTCGATAAATAAATGTTTATAAAACCAGAATCTGAATGTATATATTCTTGAAAAACAAAAACTTTTGCTGAGATAACAATGACAAAAGGGTTTTTTCCCCTTTTTGACAAGGCTGTTAGTGTCTGGGACTAGACCTATTTCAGAAATCCAGATAATTTTCCCTATGAGCAGAGCTTGGGGGTTTTTCCCCTGACTTTTTTTTTTTTTTTTCATATTGTGTATTATTTTTCGTACTATATGCTCTGTCTGCCTAGGAAACAGAAATCTCTGGTTTGACCAAGCACAACCAGAACTCCTTGAAATTTGGATTCTGATTTAGAAGTGCTGAAAATGCACTTTCCATTTGCACTGCAGGGGCTAAAACAGAAAGAGTGTATCCGAGTATCATCAATGTCAGTTGTTCCCAAACTGAGGGCCAGAGTAGTCTTTGAAGCTGGACTGCCAAGAAATGTCCAGGCTGGCTATCCTCATCTCAAGCTGCTAAATTGCACTGGAAGAGATAGCTGAAATAGTCCAGATACATTCCTGATGCTGCTTTTCTGTGAAGGTAATTGCTGCATATGCCACAGAGAGGTTTCTGCTCACACGTCGGAGTTGAGAAGAGCAGCCTGCATGGTGGCAAACAGGTAAAGAGAAAAAGTAGTTTGCAGGAAAACCAGTTACTCTGCAGGTTAGGCAGCTGTAAATTATGCATGTTAACACTGTACATGTTTGCCACGAGCAGTGGGAGTTTTGGTATGTATATTTTTTATTTGCATACCTTCTGTTGTACTGGGCTCTATAGTGTTCATTTTTGACCTTGAGTGCAGGAAAAGAGAAACGAAATTTTTCCTAGAGAAGGCCTTTTCCCAAAGGTTAATTGGACACTGAAGGGAAACTAAACCAAACCGAACAACTGCCTAAACACCCTAACTGAATGGCTTGGCTATTTATTTTCGTGGTTGTTTTTTTTGTTTTGTGTCTTTTTGTGGCCGTTGACATAGTTCTGTAAGATGCAGAAGGTAAAAATAGCAAGCAGGAAATTTCAGTCTGTTTTTCAAAAGAAAAAATATTACAAGAGTACTTCCTTATACAKTTTTAGAAAGCTAAAGGACATCTGCTGCTTTTTAAGATACCTGAAATGTTAAAACTTCATCCTTTATTCAAGCAGTTCTTAGAAGACCTTGAAGTTTCCAAACATGATTGAGTGGTTAAGGACAAAACTAAGGCTGTTTTGAGTTTCAGCATCGAAACATGACATTACTGGATTTTTAAGTATAAAATGAACTATAAACATTATTTTGGAATTKTTTGTTGTTTTGTGTTTTGATTTTTTTGTATTTTCTTTTTGCAGTAATAATATTTTGAAAGGGGAAAAAAAATGAAGCCTTGCTATATTGGTATCTCTTGAGATTTATATACTTTGTATCAATGGTGGAATTTTTTTATGTGTCTTAGGGAGCTGGTTAAGTCCCCTATAGGTATACTTATTTGTACTGATTTACAAATATTTGCTGCCTTTGTTGACATAATAGTTGTAACAGGGCCATTTTGGGTTGCTGATTTATTTCACTTTTTGGTTTGACCCATCGTATTTTCTTTCCTTCAGCAGAAGACATGAATGAGCCTTCACAAACTCTTATTTAGTAGCTTAACTAGCTGGTTTAAAAAATGCTGGCCCATGCATTGCTCGCACATAAATGCCTTACAAATGATAAAGAATAGCTTTTACTATGGTCAAGGAACAGAGATCTGAAAAATGCATCTTATTAATATGGCCCCCAAAAATCAGGGAAATCCCAAAGTTATGGCATTATGCCACAGTTCTTAGGCTGTACTTTRTTAATTGAAGTAGAGATCATTACAAAAATAATCAAAAGAAAACAGAGCAGAAACTTGTAGCCTGATCAAGGCATGAGTTATATAACTTTATGAATTTGGAAAGTGGACTTACTGTACCATTCAAAACATTGTCTGCCATGTAGAGAATAACTTCTAAAATAAGAAAATCAGCTGCTTGTTCAAGTGCTGTTAAATATAAGGCAAAATTTTTATGTCTTTTTAATTCCTTACAGGTTGTATTTAATTGAAGGARAAGATGGTTCTTTGCATTCACAGTATTTAATATTTGTTGCATTTTAGCAGATATGAAATATTTGTTTGTGTCAATAAATAATATACCTAATCACCAAAGTATGAAAAATTAAGTGTTGCTGAATAGGGGACTATAAATCAGACCTCCTAGAACTTTTACRGAAAAGGAAAAATAGCTGTTTTAAGCTAGCTGTGTAAATGCAGATCATTTCCGTCGTCATAATAGATTATTTCATTTATGACTTACTGCTTTGTCCTAAAGGTGCTCCTTGTGAAGGATGTCCTCAGCCCAGCCTCASCACACACAGCCGCTTGCTACAAGTTTTGGGGAAGGATTAGAATTCTAAAGAGGCTGCTGGCTGAGAGCAAAGTGGTGCTTTACATATAATATTAGCCCAGACTTTCCTCACGCATTACGCGTTTCTTTCTGAGACAAGTCTCCTTAATGCCATCTTTATCTGCTACACGATGCATGAAATCTACTTTCTGTTTTAGAACTGCGGCTGACCCCCGACCCCACGAGTGGCGCCACAATGTGACCTTTCTATTGTCATCAGCTTTCATTCTCCTGAAAATTCTATGAATTTTTATTACAAGTTTTTTTAAACCAAGCTGAGGCTTCAACAAATTACTTGACACAGATGAGATGAAGTTGTTGAAGTAGTGTTAGATAAGTTTTACAGCCAGCATGTGTGCTGCTGAACAGTACAAAGCCAGTGTCCTACAATGTCATACACCAGTAACTGCTGAGCCTACTATTGGATAAATACATCATTTTATGGAACATTGATTGTTCTATAAACCCAATGGAGTATTATGCTCTATGATCAAACCATTTAGATTGTGTGTAGAGCACAGAAAATGCCATATTCAGGATGGTACTAAAAGTGCCATTTGTGTATTTTATGGATGTCATTACAGGGGAAACTTCTCTCTGTAGGCCCTGTTTACTGCAAAATTTTTTAGTCTGTAATGACATTTTTCATTCACAACGTATGCCTTCAAGAGAGGGGGCCCTTGTTTTATTTGTTTCATTCGAGTTTACTGCACAAATCCTGTACATTTTAATTAAATGTAAGCTTAACAAAAGAATAAGGTATTTATTCTGTGGGGAACAAATGATGACAGTAACAAAAAAATAAAACAGACACACAAAAGAAAGTCAGGTATCAAGAAAGAGAGAGGGGGAAAGGTATTAAGCCCTATTTGTAGTTTCCCAGACGCACATTAAACATCAAAGCATTTCTTTTGGCCCTATTTTGGGAGTTTGTGGTCTCAGAGAATTAAAATAACCKGCGAATATGGATTTAATGTCTAAAATACTCTGACATTTTCAAATAAAAAACTAACAGTCGCTCAAGACTCCAACTGATAAATAATAGGTCTGCTGAAATGACAGACTTCTYGGAAAGAAACCAATTCTCTGATCATTGCACCCCTAGATATGAAACACCTCCTTACAAATTGTCTGAATATGAGCTCTTGTATCATTATATTTTGTCATTTTAATGCCTATTTGTGTATCTTTTTAATTTGCAATGACATGCAATCAGCAACAAGTCCACTTTTTCTAATATTAATGTGAGCTTGTATTGCAGCTTATGTTTGCCGTGTCAGCCAACACTTACCCCTTCTCTTTATCCGTTTCTAAGAGGGGGCGAGAGGCAGGCTGGWTTTACTGGGACAACATGATTTGTTGCTACATACAGTCCAATAATGTGACACGTTYCTTAAATACATAAAAATTCCTACAAATGTTGTGTTGGATTCCAGTACTTCATTATAGAAAYAGCAGCTAAGCCTCAAAATCTGTTGTTTTCTAAATATCTTCCYTACTTGGCTTTTCACTGTTAAAACAAAAGAAAACCAGTAAAATCTGCAATWCATATTTACCATGAAAAATCACTAAAATTGAAGTTGATGTTCCCAGTAAATTCTTGGTCATAGTCCAGTTAAAATTTAAAGTTACAGTAGATTCACATTAGTTTAAATGACACTTGAACTTCTACACAGCTCAACATTAATTCATTATAGTTGAAATGGAAGAATCTTCAGTGGGTGAATCTTTTACAATCTGATTGAGGCTGTTACATTTTATAGGAGCCATTTTTCAAAGCAGTACTGACAGCACTCGAAGTTATTAAATTGCTGAATCAAAAGATGGACCTGCAATCGCATTTATGAACTGTGATGGAATAGCTGGGGTTGCACTGAGCTGAGGTTAAGATGTTGGTGTAGTTAAGCTTCATCACACCCCTTAGTGACAGCAGTATTTACCCATGTAGTTTACTTTAATGGTCAGGAAGTGGCTTAACTCACCTCTGGATTCAAATAGATTAAGTAAGCAGTCAGAATGGCATAATTATCAGTGCTGCGAGGGATTCACCGGATAGCTCTTCACCCAGGAGACTTCCCATTCAATTGCACAGTAAAGACTGGAGTTGCATAGATTCACAGGCACGGCATTTATTTGAGGAGGTGAAAACAGGGTGAATTTCCTTTTTCTTTCCCTTCCCCAGACCAGAGCTTTTCCTCAAAACACCGATGCTTTGTCCTGTATATAAATTATTGTGATCTTAGGGAAAAGATGTCATGATTTTAGTATGTGTGCATGTGAAAATTATGATTGTAGAGTTATTTTGATTTTGGAATCCAGTGGAAAATGCATGATTTGTAGAGTTATTTTGATTTTGTGCCACATCATTGCCAGGCTCCTCTTTTATCTTGTCAACAAAGCAAGATTCCTGAGAGAATTAATTACTTCTACTCTATTATAAAATGTAGAGGAGCTAAGATAATTGTCATTTTATGTTGATTTCCCCTTCTTATTTTTCTGCTCTTTGGGGGGTCGTGTGAATGTCAGTGCCTACAGAGAGCACAGTAAAAGTGGGAATAAGAACCAGTTGTACCATAGTAAGCTTCCTTCTTGCTTAAACCAGACAAAATGGGCTTCAATTGCATGTGCCAGATTTATCATGCAGCTTCACCTGGAAACACTCTAATGGTTTAAATCATTAATTATCTTTTCCAAATATAATCTGCCTTGCAAACTAAGAATAAGAAAGTTATGTAATGTCAGTTTAGACTTGTGAGGATGATTTGCCACCTTTAAGCTTGACAAAATTACTTCTTGTGCTTCACAGTACTTACAGTTCTCAACCAGAAGCTTTGCAATAGAAAAGAGGATGGATGGATGGATGGATGGATGGATGGATGGATGGATGGATGGATGGATGGATGGATGGATGGATACCAGTATAAGAGCTCAGTCTTTCAATTATTAATTATCCTATTTTGGAAGTTTAGCTTGATACACACCTTAACATATCAAGTTGCTAGAGGCTGCAGTGTGCCAAGTACTCAGTCTTGGAGTAAATCAGCTTCTAAGTGTGAACTTACCTTTTAGCAAATTAATCTGTTTTTTACAGCACATTTTAATTCTCTGTGGGATCAGGATCTGACAGCTCTATGCTTTGAATGAAAGAGCCCCCTTAGACCAGCTTTATTATGATTTTCTTGGTCTCTTGAGTTCAAYGAAGCACACTGTTCAATAGAACTGGCTTGGAAAGTACATGCTAGCCTGAAATTTGACTGTGTCAAATTTCTTGCCTGTTTTTATCCCAAGCAAGCAATGGCTCAGCTATTTGTGCTCGTGACAGCACCTGTTATTCCAGAGATGTGATTCCAGTTCTAATTGAATTTAAACTGGAGTGTGGGTATGGGTAGTCTCAGCAGCAGGGACTTAATCAGCCTCCCCCAGACCCCTCTGCCATTAGACCCTCACCTCATTTGCAATGTCCAGAACCCACTCTTCTCCCTGTGGGCACTGTGGTTGTGTCCCATGGCTTGCTCCCAGCACATGGAAGAGCTTCATGGGTGCTTCTGGATGTCRCTGCCTTGGGAAGACAGCGAGGGATAAAGCTGTCTTTCCATGAYGTCCACAAAGCTGGTCACAGGGTCCTCTCATTCATGTCTTTCCAAAAATACGTAGGCTGTGCTTGGAGGGTGATGGCTTTGGCTTTGTACAGCCTTGGGCACYATTTGCCTTGCTGAAGCCTCATTGTTTATGGTGAGAATTGAGAAGGAAACCTTCAGTGACGTAAAACCAAACTGGGTGGCAGAGCAAGCAGTTGGAATATKAAGGTTGCAGGTATTATAGTTTGTTAATTGATTTCATGCAGAAATAATTAAGATGTGTAATTGGAGTTTCTCTGGATGAGATTTTATAGAATGTCCTGCTTAGGGTAAGAGAACTACTGAGTGTTTTGTCCAGGTAACTGGGCTAGTGTCTGAGTCAGTCACATGTGCTGGGGAAGATGCTGGATGGAAAAGGAGGGGAGKACAATGGCATCAAAATAACAGTGATCACCTCACCAACAAAAGCAGGGTTTTAAGAAGATCAGCCACGTTTTTTCACACCAAGATATGTTTAATGTAATATACAATCCTAAAATTCTTTACTGAAGTACGGAAATATCACCGATAGGATCATCTATAAAATAATGTGTTTATGGTTTTTAACTGTATGCTGTATTTATCTGGGTTTTCTTTATACAGAATATTTTTAAAACACATTTAAATTTTTAATAAGCTGCAGAATTATTACACTCACCAATTATTTCAACCTGTAAATATGTTATTTGGAAAACATGCAAATTGGTTTTGTTCATTTGCTCATTTTATCTATGTTTTCTGCCAATGAAATCCAGAAATTGTCAAGGAAWTTTTTTTCCATTTCAGCYACAATTTGTTAAGGTAATGAACTGRTACTTGCCATGATACCACATTAACAGCATGTTTTGTCTTGTAGGAATTGTGTCCAAGTCCTACGAGTGCCGATTGAAGGGGCAAGGAGCGACCTTTGTGGAAACGACGAGTCCTTTCACTGCAGCAGCACTGGGAGAGGTTTCTCCAGTGAAGGAGAAAGCGTTTCGGGGCAGCAGGAGGCAGCCACAGTCACCTGAGGAAGTTCAGCAGTTCATTATTATTCAAGGATACGATGGCGACTTCGCCATCGACGCCTCGGTGGAGGAGACAGCCGCAGCCACCCTGCAGACTCTGGCGATGGCAGGGCAGATGGCCAGGGTGGTTCACATCACAGAGGATGGGCAGGTCATAGCCACGAACCAGAACGGCTCTCACGTGAGTAGCGTGGTYCCTGAGCAGATCCTTACGGAGCAGCTGGCAGATGGTGCCACGCAGGTGGTGGTGGTTGAAGGAGCGGGAGCTGACATGGAGGAAGCCGTTCAAATAGACGCRGTTCCCGACTCCAGCAGCACGGTACTGCAGCAGATAATGCGACAGGAAGTTCTAGATGCTTCTGAAACTGCAGCCCATCCTCCAGAGTCCTCCTCAGCTTTAGATGCCCTGCTTTGTGCTGTGACAGAGCTGGGTGAAGCAGAAAACAAATCTGGGCTTCTTGACAGATGCAGGTCTGGCCACAAAGACTTCTTGCAAGTGCCAAACCCAGAGATGCCCAGCATTCCCAGYGATGCAGAGGGACAAGAAATACAAATGTTCCATGAAGTTCARGAGACTCAGGAAGATACTAAACCTGTGGAAGTAGTGACACGGGTCATGCACCCGTCAACTCTAATTGCATCTCAGGAGAGAGCACAGGCTGCCTTCAAGAATGTGGTGCAAGGAGTGTTGCAGTTTGCTGTGTGCGACACGGCTGCGGCCGACCAGCTCATGAAAGAAGGTGTCACTCAGGTCATTGTGAATGAAGAAGGGACTGTGCATATGGTGGCTGGAGAAGGCTCTCAGATATTTATGCAGGAAGCTGGTAGCCACACRCTCAGTGTCCAGAGTGAACACATGGATTTAGTCGAGTCGGATGGGCAAATATCACAGATTATTGTCAGTGAAGAATTCGCTCAAGCCATGGCTCAGGGTTCTGATGGTGACTTCTCTGAAGGTGCAACGCACTACATCGTCACAGAATTGCCACCAGACATGGAGGACGAGCCTGGTGTGTACTCTCATGCTGTGATAGAGACAGCTGGGTCCCAAGACATTCTGCAGGCCAATACTGCTATCAAAGCAGAAGCTGTGGCCCCTGATAGGGCGAGAGAACAGTTAACAAGCATGGTCATCTATACAGAGGGTGGCTCACAGGTGATTCAAGGCCAGAGAGATTATAACAAAGTGCAAGAAGCGTGAGGAGCTTCTCCTGTAGGCTGGATGCAGGGCAGAGCTGGATATTCCCAGAATCATGGAGGCTCTGTATTCCTGGAACGTTTTCTCTAAAGCCTTCTCGGTAGAGCCCCCTCCTAGCCAGGTAACAAATACCCTGCTGGTAGGAGGAGTTTACTGAAGAGTCTAATACAATTTTGTTACAATAGCTCTAAGAACAATTATACGGGATTACTATAAAACGAGCATACTAGGGTACAAAACAGGATTAAAAAAAACCCGCCCAAAGTAGGACTTGTTCTGTTCAGTGCTTTCATTGTTGAAATTTTTTTTGTTTGTTTGTTTTTTTGTTTTTTGTTTTAATGTTGTTTTATCTCWGGGTAATTCCCTGCCTTCTGTCATTTTTGTATAACATAGTCACAGGAGTAAAATAATTGCACTTACATGTACATTTTGTGAACAGATAAATATGMAAAAAAATACAAACCCCACAATAGTATAGGTGAACAGGTAAGCTTAYATACAGTAATCAGTGCCCCTCTTCATTTTCAAGTAGAACAGGTGACATTTTGTTTTCTAAAATCTTACTTTAAAACATGCTTGGCTAAAAATATGTCATCAAAATAAGGACTTTTTTTTGCATTTAAAATGAAAGTTTTTATAGTACTTTACTCTTTCATGGTAACACATAAGACTTTCCCTAAAGAAGAGCTCAAAAAAGATACACTTCAGAAAATCCTTGATTATACATATTCGGGAAGAAYTTGATGCCTGTAACTTCCACTTAATTTTAGATGAGAGTCCTACATAAGAAATGTGCATTTTTTGAAAAAAATATTGTCACTGTCAGTGTTTTGCTTCTCTTATAAATAGTGCTTCATATAAATACCATTTTGCAGTTCATTTTGTGAGCTACTTCTCAAATGTTAGGAGGATTTTTAAAGAAAATTCTGACATTGACATTAACAAGTAGGGGGAAAAAAAGGTGACCTTGTATTTCTTGCTTAGTCCAGAATGTCAGTTATTTACTTGTGGATATACTGCAATTGTTCAATGCAAGTTCATGTTGAAGAGATTTGTTTCATGATAAAACTGCTTCTTTTTCTTTAGAAAAATTGTAAAATATAAACTGGCAAGGTTTGGGGATTTTCTTTTTTGTCTTTCAAATAAAATGTTAGCATTAAAATGAAGCATCATGATTTTTAATATTAAACAATAAACAGAACTGGCATTCAGCAGGAGCAAACGARTGCTATCTGTTATGTCTGTGCATTTTCTCTTTTCTTTTCTCTAGCTCACTAGATAGATAAAGATAAAAGAATCTAATTTCTGAAGTGTGCCTCATGCATGCTTAATATAATTGTGTGTTTAGGGTATAAGCCATGCTGACTCTAGAGATAACTGGGTTTCCTATCATGTTTAATATCTTAAAATTATCAACTGTAAGAAAGTTGGGGTGGGGTAAAACAATAGTTCCTTCCTGAAGCAACTGTTTAAAAATGTATTTTCTGATAGGGCTGCTGAGAAAAGGTGCTTTATTCAGAGGCTACAAGACCCTGCTGCCTCTTCATCTCTTATTATTATTATTTTTCAAATTTTATTATTTTCYAAGAGTTGAGGTTGTGTCTTTGTCAAACCCCCAAAAAAGTAAATTTCAAGTTAGACATCAAGATTCATAATTAGGCGAGTTTGACTTGCTCATCTTTCTTAAAAGTGACAGGCTGTTCACTTACTCTTAAATACTGTCTTCAGCAAACAGTGACAGGATCAACTCCCGTTTGTTATCAGGAAAAAGGTGACCTTTACAAAATGATGGCCCTCTGCAAGACTCTCACAGATGTTCAAAAAACTGAATGTTTTTCAGTGGAAATATTTCTTCTTGATCATTTCTCCTGTTAACTGTAGCCCTGTGGTCTTGCAGCTTGGATGCTAATTCTTCGCTGTGCTTAGTCCTGTATGGCTAACCTTTCTGCTGCAGTACAGGGTGTTGACACTGACATGCTGCAGTTTACCATTTGTGATTTATTTAGGATAAATATGTCTCAGGTGGCATTTAATCCTTCATAAAACCAGTGTAGCCTGCAGTGTCAAACCAGCAATCACATTGTATGCACAATGAAAAGAGCAGACCTTTGCATAAAAAAAGCCCCAGTGGTAGATGTTCCTGTGCTTGGGAGCACTGGAAAGGATTCACTCACCTACCACATGCTGTAATTACCTGGGAGCTCAGGTTAACGATACTTTTCTCTGAATGCAGCCTGATCAGAAGAGCTAATATTTTCCTAGGGCCTTTTTTTTGTTCTTATTCTTTTTAATGTGCACTTTAAAGTTAACTTATTAGTGCCCTACAAATGTAACATTAGAAATCAAGGGTGACATTCGTTCCTGTTCTGTCATYCTGCCTAAGGACTCCATGCACTGTCTCACCCCTGTGCTAAAACGCTCTCTGCCATACACTGAAAGTTGAGGCTATGGCAGATCTCTTCCAGGGCYGAGGAAACATGGCTCTGGCATTTGTGTCCCTCCTGTGCCTGAGCTCCTGGCATTGTCCCATATCATTATCTGGGAGGACATGAGCTGGATTGTTCTGTGGATCTTCCAARCATTCCCATGCCTTCTGCCTTGGAGAGCAGGGAAGAGTAGGCAGCAGAGAGAGGCACTTAGAGTAGAGCAGCTCCTGGAAAGGCCCTGACCCCTGAGAGCCATGCACAGTGCTGGTGAGGTACCTGTGACGTGTCCGGGAGCAGGCTCTGGAGCAGTGGAAACCCTTTGTGGCACAGGCAGCATCCACTGTCGGAGCATCACAGGGCTTGTGTGGCGGATTTAGGAAGGTGGGCAGCCCAAGCAGCCATTCATTAAAAGTGTGTTTTGCTGTTTGGTCTGAATTCCTGCAGTTGCATGTCTGCAGAGAGTTCAAGGGCCGTGCTGTAATGGAAGGGATTGTTGAGGGGGCAGTATTCCCATGTCAGTCGGTTGCCTGCTGATGTTCTGACTGCCAGAGTTACTGGCTCAGTTCTCTCTTTATTATCCATTCTGAATGAGCATTGAYAAAGTTGGATTATACTGTGACGATGCCAAACAGGTAAAAATGTAAGTATTTACGAACCACTGAACTAGTATGCAGGGGGAAAATAAATATATAATAAATAAATTAAAAACAAAAAAACACAAACAAAAAACCCCAAAACAAAATAAAAAAACCCAAAACCGAACGAACAAAACCAAACAACCAAACAAAAAACAAAACCAAAACCAACCAAGCAAAAAAAACAAAACCCCACCAAAAGTGAATCAAAAATCATAAGCGAAGACAAAGAGAAAGAAATTTGCAGCAAACAGTTTCACCCTCCATTTCTTAAGAATCCGATATGCACTTCCTGAGGCAATATATCCTGGCCTCTGAATTCAGGCTTCATCTTTGGGGAAAAATGGGAGATAAGAGGTAGCTGTAAACTATATTTAGAGATATATTTCCTGTAACTAAAACAAAAGATCCCAAAACACAGCACTGCCCAAAGGGCCCACAGCAGCACACCATTCTGCCCTGCCTCCTAGCTGCACTCTGCTATGGAAGTGMGGTGARCCAGGRAGATGATGTGCTGTGGTTATGCACRTGTGGATTGTGCACAGTGCTGCAAGCACTGCTGTCATTTATAAACACTGCTTTAATACCAGGAGTGTTAGCTCTGGSTCCTGGAAGAAATACATCTGTGATCTTCATGGACAGTGGATTCAGCTCTTGTAAAAGCTTGTAGGAATCTCTGTGTTAAAAGTTCCTGTGCCTCGGGCTGGCCCTGAGCTGAACCTGCGCTTGAAATGCAGGTGAGTCCCCTTCAGAAAATCCTGGGAATTGTGAGATGGGGCTGGAGCTGCTGGCAGAGGAGCTGGCATTGTGCTAGGCAGAGGCCTCGTAAAGCAACCTCTGGAGCTTTTTTTCTGACTTTCCCTGCTCAGTAGACTTCCTGAGCACAAAAGCTGTAAACAGAATAAAGAYAGAAGGATGAAGACTGAAATTTGAAACTAAGTTAGTTCAAGTGAGAGGATTAAGTGACAGGAAAAAAAAAGTCATTCATTTGGCAAAAACAAAGAAGAGCTGTGAGTTTTCACTTATTTTACTGAGCAATATTAGCCCATTATTTAAGATAGCATGTGGCTCACTCAAACAGGCTAACCCTGTTCCATCTTGTTGAAGAATACAATTCGTTTTCTGCTCCTCTAGGGTGATATCATTTTATATGAAGAAAAAAGTTAGCTCAGATGGCAGTTATATGTTTCGGAAGCACCTTCTAATCAGGGATTGGTGATTCATTATTAGCTTCAGCAGGCGATCCATCTGACATGTAAGGGGAAAAAATTAGCAGCTGTCACTGCATGATGAGTTAATTTCCTGATAGGCCTGACACTGAAAAGCCATTTGGAGACATGGAGATGGCTGATGAGAAAACCTGGTGCTGGTTTATAATTGGAGAGAAAGAAAGGGCAGAGAGACAGAGGGAGATGGGGGAGGGACTGAAGCTGCTCTACAAGTGGGGATGRATGTTTGTGTATTTACTAAATAGACGGCTCCACAATAACCTGCATCTCTGCACACACACCTGGGCGGGTAAGGGATAGGGACCAGAGCCTTTCATTTTCCTTCTGCCTCATGTCATTATTTCCAGTCATTTGTAATTAGTACTCCAGACAGTTTCCCGCTTACTCCAGCCTGGGTGTACAAGCACGCGACTGGGTTATCTCGCGGTGACATTGAAACCTGACATTTTAGAGGAAAGGGGAGAAAATGACGCTACTCYTTTAATGGTTCTCGCTGCAATTTTCTTAATTGCAGCTTGAGATTTCAATCAATCATACAAAAATAAACTTATCTGAAACAAATATTGCTAAAACTTCAAAGAGCACAATTGTGAATTATGAGTGTTCAAAGAAGCCTCTTGCAGAACATGAGGAAACATGCTCTTGAAAAGATGTAAGCACATGGCTTTCTGTTTATCCTTTTTAAGAATGGTAAATAAAACTATGGGGAAAGTAGGCATTCGAAGCCAAATGCAATTCACTGTGGAATCTGCCTTGTGTGTGGAATCGGGTCAGCAATGCAGGGTCCTTCATATGTATTAAATAAAGCTAATAGGAAGCCCTCGACCTGGAACTGGCTAATTCCTCCAGTGCTGTGCATGTTATGTACCTCTTTAAACAGATATTTTTTTTTTGGCTACTTAAAGAAGGTATTTCATATACCCAGCAAAGGAAGCAAGGCTTTTCTTTTAAGTGGGGAAAAAAGAGAACACAATATATATTTAAAGCCTTTTTTTTTTCAAAATGGTAGAATATAGTGGGATTTTCACCATCATCAGAAGATCATTTTTGACTGGGAAATGTACGAGCCAGGAGCTTCCATCAACTACATTTGTACAAAACCAGTTTTGCCTTTTTCTTTCAGGAATTCTTAACTGATGGCCAAGGATTTGGGAGCAGTGGTGGACAAGCAAAGATCCAYTGTAGGCAGGTAGATGCAGCAGGTATCATGCAATTGAAATTGATGTGTGTATACACAAAGCAGGATTATGTCCTGATGTAACAGGRCACCTGACCTTGTTTAAAACACATTCTTGTCTTCTGGCAGCAGCACATTTATCAAGGCTACTTTGAACGAGCAGTTGTACTGCGTAGTCCTGCCCTGGAGGTCAGCGTTAACTGAGAGCCATCGGGTTCTGGGAATTTCTGATGAGTAAGAATAGCAGTGCCCCAGGCAGCAATAGCTTAATTCTGGGGTGGTTTTTCTTCCATATTCCCCAAACCTCTGATCACTCTTTGTGCCTGGACTCCTTTTTCTTACTGCTTTGAATCCTTATTGCTTTACTGCAGCTTTTGCATGTCTTGATTCAGCGTCTTGGAGATCCTACACTCAGATTCCCATTGCCAGTTTGCTGTGTTTGGTTTTTTCAGGGAGCAGAAGAACAGGTGATTAATTAGTTGCCTCTGCTGGGATGCATCCTTTGATACGTAAGTAACCGTGAACTTCAGGATCCGTGCARTGCTCAACAGACAGATTTTGAAAGTAATCAGGCTCCTTGGGAGGTCTGGTGGGATAAGTTGAGTGTCTCAAGGGGACATCTGGTGAGACAAASGAGARAAAAAAAATTGAGCAAATGCAAGGSTAGGAGTCAGAACCTTTGATTCTTGCTCTGCTAGGAGCTGAGGTTGTTAAGGAGCTGCTGAGAGCAGAAACAGAACTGAATTATCAGAACCAAAAGCCACAACTGCTCACACGTAACAAAGCCACAGAGCTGAGAGACAAGGAGCAGAYACAATAGGAAGGCAAAACCCAGTGTGCCTTTCCAGCACATACTCAGWACCCAAATCCAGCTCACTGCCCCTCTCTGTTCTCCCCTCCTTCTCCATCAATGCCCAGGGCAGACAGGTGACTTGGTGACCACATTCCACTGACCCTGTGGTGCCAAGTGGGACACAGCACGGGGTTTGGAGACCTGGCCATAGCAAGGGCTGTGGGCACTCCAGGKCAGGAGTCATCTTTGAACAGCTGTGAATTGCCACGAGGGGAGACACCGCAGAGAGCACATCTCATCCAGATATGGAGGATCACCAGGGGAAGGAAAGGACTCCTTTCTGTGGCAAATAAAGTCCTTGCTAGCAGATGTCTTGCTCTGAGAGAATTTCAGGACTTTCCCCCAAATCCTGCTAAGCTTCTTCTGTCTGCCAGTGCATTCCTCTATYGCTGGGGGTGTAGAACAGGTTTATGTTTTCTGCTCAGCATATGGTGGTGAATGCTGGTGTTTGGTAGCTGTGAAATCCAGATGCCCAGCTCCAGGAGGATTTTTCCCTTGCTAGGGACATCTGTCCATCCTCTCAGCCTTACTCTTTCTTCTCTTCATTTTTGCTTGCAGTCTGTAAGCTTTGCCTATGGATTTGCAGAGCAGATAATTCAGCTGATTTATTCTTGTGCTTTAATTCAAGGTTAAGAAGGAAAAAGCAAAGGGAAGCCTGGGGCTGTGTTTGTAGCTGAGGACCCAGATAGGGACATGGATGTCCCAAGCCCATGGCCTGCTCCTGCCAGGGAAGCAGAGGGGTTGATGCTGTGGTGACACATTAAACAGACATAATGGCACTTTTGGCTGGCAGCAGCTTGGTGGGGATGGCAGTGAAAGGAAACCTAGAGGGATGCATCCAMACACCAGGATGGCTGCCTTGCTTTGGCTCAGAGCAGTTGGGCACCGTGTGGGGTATTTCTGCTCAGATTCCTGCCTTAAATCCATATGCAAGCTATGTTGATAAAATCCAGGGACAGCAGGCACTGCAGATATTTAAAGCAAATGGMAGCAGAAATTTCCAGGAGCATTTGTATCTAGCAGCTTGTATCCAYGAGAGAAATGCTGAGTGAGTGGCCTGTGAGAGTCTCTAGACACCTTCACCTCTTTTTGGTATTATTTTCCCCAATTCCTCGAGTGACTTTCTTGTTCCTGCAGGTAAARGGCTGTGTCTGACAGGAATAGACTCGCTGCATACCTGGTCACCCTGCGACAGAAAATGTCTTGCTGGGCTGTGATACAATCTGTGGGAGATCGATGATGTGGACAAAAGCCTGCTGCCAAGGAGCAGGAGCCAAGCCTCATGCACCATGCTTGTTGGAGTCAGCAACAGAAGACAATRAACTCGTTTGCTTTTGCAGTCTGTTGCTATCTGACTCCAAGATTCAATAAAGTGCAAATGTGGGAGAAACTCTTACCAGTCTGCTCTTCTCCCCTGGGTGCTGGGTTTGTCCTTTTGTCCCCAATTGCTGGGCCTTCCTACCAGAGACCTAAAAGGGCCCTTCTCCAGTAGTGAGCTCTCAAAACCCCTGCAGAGAATCAGGGACCCATTTCTTCTCTCTGCTTCTAAAGTGGGCTCATGACTGAGCTCCTKCTCCCTCCCCCAACACTCAGCAGCAGGAGTGAGGCTCCTGCCCCAGTGGAGCAGCCATGGTTTGGCTGTAGCATGGGGGTGACAGCAGTGAAGGATGTGCTCTGCTGTGCCACAGATGGGTGCAGCAGCTCACTCAAGACAGCTTTTCAGTCATTTGTCCCAGTGGTTTAGTGGGTGGCCCCATGCCTGGTTTATTGCGTGCTGCTGAAAGCCTGCTCCAGAGAGRGGATGAGTCATTTTTATGGTCATTTCTTCTGGTACTTGTCACTCTGGTGTTTGAGTGCTTCCCAAACCATCATGGCTTGTCCTCTTTTAGCCCCACWAAGGTATGAGGAAATGTTTCTCTTCTTTTGCAGATGGAGAGCTACAGAGGACAGGAAACGCTCTCCAGCCATTTGTGGGGCCTCATTTGAGCTAGCACAGGCATTAACTCCCTAAGGCTTCAGGGAATAGGGAGATATCCATGGTACATGGATACATGGGTACATGGTCCATCACAGTGGAAGGTGTCCATCCAGTAGAAGGTGGCTCTGCCTGTGCCGGGGGAGTGGAAATAGTGGAATAGTGGAACTACTTCCAATAGTGGAAGGGACCTTGAAGTTTAAGGTCCCTTCCAACCCAAATGGGAGTCTCTGGTTCAATGGCCTTGTGTGTCTGTCACTGTGAGCGTCCTCAGTGTGCCCACAAACCAGATCCCAGGAGCTGATGTGGGCAYTGGGCAGAAAGAAGCATTCCTTTGTTTTCACTGCTGCGCCTCATCTCTTCTCCTTGGCTCCTGACTGCTCCTGTTGGCTTTGGGGGTTCCTGCTGCAGGTACCAAATAGTGAATTTCCCTTTCTGCACAGGAAGCCTGGGGCTTACACGGCTGTTATACACACAGGCAGCAACACTCMATGGGCTTTTCTCTACTGTAGGAGCTGGCACAAAGGGAAGAGCCAAGCTTTACTCAAAAGGACTAAAAGCCTTTTACTCAAAAGCTCCTAAGGAGAGGCTTTACTCACCTGCCAGCCATGGTTGCTCACCTAACACACTGACCCAGCCATGCAGTAGAGAGCTGCCCCATCGGGCAGGCAGCAGCTCACAGGGCCTGTTGTGCCTGCACTCCCAAGGAGATGAGCACAGCTCCCTGCAGGAATAGCTGGTGATGAGGAGTCGTCTGCTTGCACAGCACTCTGGGCGTTAATTCAGCGTGAAAGCCCCAGTTCTGCTGTGCCAGACAAGGCACGTGTGGGAGATCTGGTTTCTTCATCCAAGCAGCTTTCTAAGAAAACCCCTTTGATAATCAGTCTGAAAGATTGCTGAAGTGAAAATTAAGCCACTCTAAATGCTATTATGGAAACATACCCATCACAAGCAAGAGCTGGATTTCTCTAGTTGCCATATAATAAATAGATGAGGCTCAGCTCTGATGTCAGACCAGCTTTACCTTGTACATGTCCTCTGATGTCTGGTTTTCCAGTTATGAACGGCAGTAATTGTGATCAATCAGGCTTTATGCTCACTAGCCACAGGCTGTTTATTAATGAATCTGCATCCCATCTTCATTTTTTTACAATCTCATCAAATCTGTTCCAGATCCTGTTTACATCAAATTTTGTCTGCAGCACACTTCTGTAATATCAACCGATTTGGAATTCCTGATTCTGCATCAGTGATTCAGTATACCGAAAAACAACACGTTCCTGAAATAAAAGAAAAATGAAAACATGAGAGCTTTCAACAAAGTGCAAAGAAAAGCCATTGATTTCTAAGTGATACCATCCTTCCAGRGTATAGACATACAATTTTTTCAAAATCCTTTCTGTATGTCCATGCCTGAATGTGTCTGTATGTTTAAAGGTTAGAATTTCCTTCCTGTGGATGCTTTAAAAAAACATCAGGTACTTTTCTTCTTAGCAGTGTACATTTTCTGTTTGGGCACATGGGTTTTGTGAATATTTGGCTTGGCTTGCTAAAGACATCAATTTGATGTGTTGCAATGTGTTATAAATGCCTCAGCTCAGATGCAGAATAAGGAGAAAAAGCTTTAGAATAAAAGTTTATTGAAAACATATACATAGAGTCTATTCTAAACAAAAAAAAACCAAAAAAACAACAAAAAAAAAACCAGAAAAAAAACAAGAAAAAAACAACGAATGTTCCCCTGTTGCATCAATGCCAGAACATTATGTTTGCAAATAAGAATTTAGCACTACAAAGACAATGCCCTAGATTAACTAAGATCCCATTTCGCAAAACCCTATGGCAATAGTCTGCAACATCAGTCACAGGAGAAGATATAACACAGATGCATTTGTGCCCTCATGCAGCTGAACTGAAACAAAACAAAGAGTGAATTAGGCTGAATATCTTACTGTGTGCAACGCATTGTACAACAAGGCACCTTTGGGAATGTGTCACAGGGTTTGGTAAATTGAAAACAAAATAAACAGATCTATGGGAATAAATAACATCATATTAGATGTCTGCTGCATGTAGACTACATTAGCTTCCAGTCACAATCCGGCTTCAGTTTTCCCACTAGTTTTCAATGCCTGTGAAAAGCAGATGATCTGAAACGGCTGCAAAGAAAGGGGGGCAGGGGCAGAGGGAGGCACACACATGAATACACACACACACCCTCATTCTCTCACTATAACACCATTTCAGGCACATGGGGAGAGGCCAGTGTGTCCCTTGCTGCTTTGCACATGTGAGTCCGTTTTGCCATTTCTGGACCAGGGCACAGAGCGAAAGCATTTTCCCCTCACCCGGGTCTGCCCTCGCTGCTCAGATAAGGTGAAAGTGCTGGCAACCCAGTTTACCCTCAGCCCAATGTGCTCTGCTGCCATGACCAACATCACTCCATGAGGTCCTGAGCCCCCTGCCAAAAGCACATTGGTGCTGCAAGGGTTTGATGTGTCCAGGAGGAGGAACAAGAGATTCACAGGACACCTGATCTGGTGCAGCCATGACACACATGACTTCATGGCCAGTTGTKGAGACCCAGGAGAGGCAGGCACTTTGCTGAGTCCTGTCTCTAATTACAGATAAATTTAGTTGATGTATTGGAAGCACTTTTTTTAATGCTACACCATATGGGGCCAAGGTCTGCTTCCAAGTACGTGGGTAAAACCCCACTGATTTCAGGGAGATTGCTTGCATGAACTGAACTTAAAAGATCAGGCCATATTTATCTCAGCAAAAGTTCAAGCTAATTCATTTTCTCTCTTTTTTTCTCTCTCTCTCTCCTTCTGTTTTGCTTAGCTTATAGCTGAGTAAAAGGAGCACATATCTTGGAGATAGCTTTTTAAATATAAAATTCTCTTTATAACCCCAGAGCAATATGTCATTCTTTGATTAGAAAAAAATGTGCTCTTCCCAAAGAAAATCCTTCTGAAGCAAACATTGGCTTTATCCTGTCTGAGATCTAAGCACCAGCCTTTGAATTCATGTATATCAGAAATAGGCAAAGAGCCGCAACAGAGYGAAACTGTGGCCTCCAAATTGTCATTATTCCAGTCAAAAGCCTATTTCTTCTCTTTAAGAAGCAGCAATGGGCCTTGAGAWGAAATTCAAAAAATAATAAGGGACTCAGAGAGAAAATTATTTTTTTTAATCTGAACACTCTCAGGAGAAGAAGTTGGATGAAGAAGTTGAGGAAAATTTTAACATTCAGGTAATTGATATCCTTGTCTCTGCCAACTAAAGTCCTCTGACTCAGGGAAAGATCAGGTCTGCCTTCCCTCTGCACAGATGTGAGTTCGGGTCCAGGGGACTGCAGACACCTCACACAGCCCTGCTGGGCTCTGGCCAGCTGACATCCTTATCATTTTTATTTCAAGGCAGCTGTTTTTTTTTAATCTAACTTTGGAAATGTATTTCTCACGAGGAAGAACATAATAGAGGGTCCCTTTCTGGCCAGTCTTGGAGATACTCACTCTCTTGTTGGTACAAACCTGAAGTTCCACCCACTCCACTCAGAAACTGAAGAGCCTGTATCTGACCTTATCTGCAGATCAATATGTTCCCCTTTGGGTTCCTGAATGCATTCAAGCATTTTTAATTTGATTTCTCTATTCACATCGACACAACGAGGTGAGAGAAGGATGGAGCTGACAGSTCTCATAATCAGCTCTCATCTCCTTTTGCCACTGTGTCAAAATTGCATTTCCATAATTCCTTCCATTATTATTTCACCTGTTGTCTCCAAAGGCTCATGCTGGTGAACGAGAACCAGATTCAGGAATTGACATCCTCTATGGCCACGAGTGCTGCTGCTGAAGTCAAGGCACTYGTTCAGAGGCTTACAGACGACTCAAGTGCTCCTGGGGCTGGGGTTCAGMACACTGGGCTTTCCCCTCAGCCTTTAGACCATCACCAGAGATAGATGGCAAGTGGGGATGGAACATTGGGATCCCTCAGTGGGGAGGAGGAGGAAAGCCCAACTTGTCCCACTTCTGGTCTGCATGTAGCCTGTTGCCAATTATAACTTTCCATGCTCCTGATCCTGCGCCCTGCACTTTCTCTGTGTTGTGACCGCATTTGTGGCAGCAGCCTGCTCCTGTGACTCATGGAATAGGGCACAGTCAGTATTCTGCTGTTACTCAGGACTTGGCCTGTGTGTTTCTGTTTAACTCCTTGATGGACTCTGGTTTGGATAGTGGGAAGGAGGTAGGAGCTCCTGTTGTAAGGATCAGAGGCCTGCCCCAGGGTGTAGGGGACTGCTTGTCCATCTCTCCTCTTTTATTCTGGGCCTTCCCATCCAAAGGTTGTGAACTCATCCTGTTGAGTTTGTTTGAGGCAGCAGCAGGAGTGGGTGATGGCCCCATGACCAGAAAAGCAGAAGGGAGGCTGCAGGGAATGGCTGCACAGCGACAATGCTGCCTGCCAGGAGCTGGTGGCTGGGATGAGCCCTGCCACAGCCAGCTTCAGTCCCCCCAGATCATGGGCAAGGCTTTAGCTGGCTGTTGGCTGTCCCATGCCCACTGAGCTGCAGGCTCAGCTGGTGTGTGAGGTGCACAGGGCTGGTCATGAGTGCCAGCTTTGCTGCTCAGTTGTGGGGACAGAGCCATCACACTTGGATTTTCTCCTTCTTCCTAACGAGGGTTAGAGGTCTCCAGCAAAACTGTGGGGCTGAGAGAGAAACACCCCCAGTAAGGGGAGCTGGGGAGCTTGCATGGCAGCTTCCTGGAGAACAAAGTGAGGGAGGGCTGAAGGGAAGTTTGTCCAGGGGAAACTTATGTCCTGGGAGGGAATAATGCCAACCATTGATATGGACAGCACAACTCAAAGAGCACTATTGCAAGAGGGCTTGTAACCTTCCCTGCCTGAGTCAGTGTGAGCTGCTTCCTTGACATGTCCWTGAGAAGGAAGTGCAAATAAATCCCATGCATTTTTGCTTGCTTAGTGACTGTGGCGCAGCTGAAGGGGTTTCTGGGGACCATCCCTGCAATCAGCAGTGCCCTCAAGGCTGTCCTGTTGG
The DNA here is from genome assembly GCF_030028575.1 of Malurus melanocephalus. NCBI lineage: Eukaryota > Metazoa > Chordata > Aves > Passeriformes > Maluridae > Malurus > Malurus melanocephalus. Next base: position 2,231,165 of record NW_026623301.1, on the reverse strand, counting down.
ACAGGGTGACAGAGGTGTGGTCCCTGGCAGAGTGCTGTGTGCCTTGGCTCCTCTCCGAGGGTCCTGWTGTGCCGTGATGTGTCACTCTGTGCAACAGTGGCACACGCAGTGGGTGACACGAGGCTCTCCACAGCCTCTCTGCTCCTTTAGATCGGTCTCGATAAGGATGGTGTAAAGTGATTGGAAGTAATTTCTAAAAAGCCTCCTGACACCTGAAATTAAATGTGTCCCTTGTAAGCCCCAGGGACACTAATGCTGGCTGTGAGCGTAAAGGAAACCTGGCTGGCTGCATGCTGTCCCCATCTAAAGATGAAAGCCCTAAAGCACTACCTGCAGGGTGTGAGGAGGTGATGGYTTCAGAGGCACTTAGGAGACCTAGGAACATACATTCTATTTTTTTAAGGTGACCAATGTCACTTCAGAGCAAAGTCCTACTGAGTGTTTCCCAACTAAAACCRTATCTGAAATACCACACTCAGACCAACAAGGTCCAAGCACCCTGGCTATCACTTATCCTGCTTTTAAAGAGATKATCAAATAAGCACTTACCTGCAGGAAGAATTTATTTGGGATGCTCTTTGCACTGGATTTCGTGTGAGGGATCATTTGCATATGGGCAGGAGAATCTGCTCTCAAATTTCAATACTAGTGCCAAAGAATTTATTCTTCCCCAAACCATGTGAAAGGTAAATATTCATAAAACTTCTGTGTGCAAARGCAGCAGAGAGAATTCAAATGTGTCTGGGTAGAATCTCTTTTATTTTCCTCAGGTACAAATAAAGCACCCCCCATCCCCTAGCTCCCTCTAGCTCTCCTTTTAAATCTCTTTTTAATGTCTCACTTTTTACTGCTAATCATTTCTCCCCTTTGCTAATGATGCTAACCTTAGAGCCTGCTGCAAACTGACTTGTTTCATGTCAGCCTCTCTCTGTTGCCCATTTTTGTTAAGCCACAAAGCAGGTTTCAGTCTATTCAACATCAGCTATTTCTCCGACTTGAATATTACCGTTGCCTATTTCAAAGGCATCTCCAAGCCCACAGCATTTCTGCACGGATACCTCTATTATTGTCTGTCATCAGGATGTGCCGGGCTCCTCTCCTGCCTCTCTCCCCCCTTGCTTCCTTCCTATGTATGTGGCAAAGTCTCTCTCTGCTCTAATAGCTCTCCTGAGAGCGGGGTGAAGCAGGTCTTTACAGAGGCCTGTTAATTTTAAAGGACAAGCTTTATATATGAGCACCCCAGTGGCAGTGTGCTTCCCGTGCAGCAGGCTCTGTCCCCACCATTTACCCAGAATTAAATCGCACAAGGACGGATCCCACTCCCCACCGGGAGCCCCTGGATRATGCCAGCCCTGGTTCCCAGCTCCCTGCAGCTGCAGCAAGCACCCCCAAGTGTCCCTGAGCAGGCTGAGGCCGTGGGAGAAGTGGCCCTGGGGGACACTGTGACAATCTGCTCTGACCCACAGGGTGTGGGCAGCATGGGGAGCTGAGGGCAGACATCTGCTTGAGTAACAGAGGCTGTGTTACAGGCGTCCTTCCCTTCCAAAATCAATTTTKTYCCAGGTGCTGGATTCTTTGAAGAGTTATAACAGAGTTATAATTACAAGTGTGGCAACATCTGGACTTTCTGGGKGACTGAGACCTTTTTGGCGGCTTGRAGTRACYGGGMGGAAGGAGGTTTTTCTCTGTGGATAAAAGACTGTGAAACAGTAACTATTTAGCCTAAACGATGTCTTCTGGCTTGTTAATCACCTYTCAGTTCAAAAGACACAGATCTTACCCCGACACTCCTCTGTGAGCATGTGGCTCTGGCACGGGGTTCCTGCTCCTTCATCAAGCTGAGCAAACCCCTCAGAGAGGCTGACCCCTAAAATTGAAATCAAACACTTGAGACTTGRAATGGGGGACAACTTTTATCTCTTTGTCTTTGCGACACTTGCCCCCTACATCATCCCACTTACCCCATGCTCCTCTCTTCAAAAGAACGAGATAAAAATTAAGAATGGAGGAAGGAAAAGAAAAACTCTGGTTGGTGCAAAGGGAAAATTTGCAGTTATTGCTAATGTTAGCATTTCCCCTTGTATTGTTTTTTTTTTTCTTCCCTCTGTTTCCCTGGCGTCCAGGTAAAATAACAAAATAAATCCCACAAAGGGCTTTTTGCCAGGCTGCCTTTGGAACTTTGCTTAAGTGGCCTTAAGTAAGATAATAAGCAAGGAGTGTGAAAAGAAGAGACTTTGTCTTTTCACATTAGCAGCAGCCCTGTTCAAGTGGCAGTATCTATGAAAATGCTGTTCAGCCTTTAATGAGACTACAGTGTGTTAGTGTACCAGTCTAATTAATCCCATATTTTCACACAGCATAATTACTGAGCTGGGGCTGAATTATTTGGCTACTGGAGGTGGAGCAGTGCCTGCCTGCACTGTCCTCTGTCTCTGCTCCTCACAATTTATTATGCTATACAGCAAGACACCATTGAAACCTCCTAGTATAGGACTATCTGTCATCTCTACATTATCAGTAAAATACACCACCTTCCATACTGTGCTACAAGGGCTTTAGCAAATTGCTATTTTTATGGGATATGATAAAGGAAATGCTACCTTATGTTCAAATTTTTAACTGTCTCGTGTACGGAATATACAGTTGTGCTTCGTGCACTCCAGTTCAGAGAGGCCTCATTTGCATTGCTGTAGCCAGGGTGGGTGTCACCCTGCATTTTGCTCCCATTCAGTCCCCCTTCTTTCTTTTCTTCCACATTTTCCATTTATTTTTATTTTTCTTTATATTTTTTTCAAAGGCTTCTTTCTTTCTYTCTYTCTCTTTCTTTCTTTCTTTCTTTCTTTCTTTCTTTCTTTCTTTCTTTCTTTCTTTCTTTCTTTCTTTCTTTCTTTCTTTCTTTCTTTCTTTCTTTT